>NC_048238.1:9053213-9267872 GCF_002007445.2 Ailuropoda melanoleuca
CCCCCCCCCCCCCGCCCCCGGCCTTTTTTTTTTTCCCCCTGGTTAAGAAGCACAGACCAACTCAGTGCTTTGAAAAGCAAACAGAGAGGTCAGAAGGTCTTTCCCTAGGCAATTCAACATGAACTTGAAGGACCCTTGTCTGACAAGGACTGTGCTTTGCCCTTTCAAAGCCTACTCTCAGGTAAAGATGGTTATCCTGTATTACAGATAATTGCTGATGGGGTTGAACACAATCCTCCCAGGAGACTGGGGCTAATGGGTTGGAAGTTCTGTGTCTTGAATATATTTGCCATGGGAACACGTCCCCTTTCCAATACAAAACTCAAAAGCCCAAAGTGGGGGAATATGCACACACGCTCACTCACATACAAACCAGGTCCAGTAATCCCATCTTTCATTTTTTGTTGTTTATACTTTTTGTTTTACTTATTCTATTTCTCTGTTTTTAACTATTATTGTTGTTGTTACCTGATAATCATTTCTTAATATCAACCCTCCCTTCTGACTCATGATTTTGTGCAAATTGTTCCCTTCGTCTGCAGTGTTTTATCACTCATGTCTCTGCTCAGATGTCTCCTCCTTGGAGAAACTTGCACACGCTGACATCCATTCATTTAATGACTCTATTTACTAACAGTGTACCTGACACTGAGCTATATGCTAGTAGGAAGGTAACATTATACCATTACGAAGCCAGTCTTTTGTCTCTTCGTGAGTATGTGAACACTTGACTATGATTTTTTTTTTTTTGTCGGCTATGATTTTTGGTTGAAACTTTCATCTAAAATGGGTACTATTCTGACGTCTCACGTTACCAGTATATCAGGATTGTGTTTTTTCTCCTTGCATTATCATGAGGAAAGAGGTAGTGAAATGATAACATAGATAAATGGAGTTTTGAGAAGGTGCCTACAAGATTAATTTCCTGTTCTAACAAAGTGGATTGATTTATTTATTATCTAGTACAGTTAAAACATGATTTGTAAGTACATAATTTCCTTACAGAAAATGCTTTATGAAGATGATACAAATAAGTACATTTTTATATTTTTTGCATCTTAAATATAAAACTCATTTTATTGGAATATTATTGGAAAATTTTAATTCTGAGGTTTCACATGACCAGTAGCAACCATTTAATCCAACATATTTTCCAAAGAGCACATTATGACTGAGATGTGGATGAGAGGCCTAAAGCTGATTACTGCATCCATCAAATCCTTTCTTTTAATTTTCCAATGCTAGTTTGTGTATGCCTTTTGCCTTCAAAGTTCTACATAGTCATCTTTTGGCTTTAACACTATACCTTCACAGTTTTTACCTCTGTGACATCTCTGAAATTCTATTTCTATTTCTGGAGCATATATTCTAAGACATTCTTGTATCCTCACAATTTACTAGTTTAGTGAAATTATGTGTGCCATGTGCCACAGCAAATAAAATTTTAAGAGTGTATTTAAAATTGTCATGCTCAAGGCACCTGGGTGGCTTAGTCAGTTAAGTGTTCGACTCTTAATCTCAGCTCAGGTCTTGATCTCAGGGTCATGAGTTTAAGTCCCACACTGGGCTCCATGCTGAACGTGGATCTTACTTTTAAAAAAAATTGTCATTCTTTGTATAAAGGACTTTGAGAACTTTCTAGAATGTATTTGTCAGTAGGGCTGACTTTTTCAGTTTTCTATACCAGATTTGAACACCATTGCTGAATCATTACATACTTGTTTTTACTCCTCCATTTATCCAGATTCAAGTTGTACTTCCTCTATTGGACTGTTCTCTGATAAGTCTAGAATACACTAACAACTTTTTCTAGATATCCATAGAATTTATTTTTTTCATATATTTCTTTTTTTTTTAAGATTTTATTTATTTATTCGACAGAGATAGAGACAGCCAGCGAGAGAGGGAACACAAGCAGGGGGAGTGGGAGAGGAAGAAGCAGGCCCATAGTGGAGGAGCCTGATGTGGGGCTTGATCCCAGAACGCCGGGATCACGCCCTGAGCCGAAGGCAGACGCTTAACCGCTGTGCCACCCAGGCACCCCAGAATTTATTTTTAACGTTAAAATGTTCTGATTCTCAGGTATATGCTTAGTGTACTCTTATTGATTGAGGCATCTTTGCTAATCGTTTTCTTTGTAAAATGTTAGTATTCCCAAATATATTACAAATTTCTTAGAATTATGTTTCCCACTTTTCTCACATTACCCAGTAGCCCTGAATAAATACCTATGAAATTGAATTGAATACGGAAAAGAGGACTTCATGAAGAAGATCTACTCTAAATGCATAAGTCAGATCTTGGCATATATTCTGCCCTCCAGTTGGTACCATGTTTCTATATAGTTCTTCCAAGTGTTTTGGCTTTTAAATTTCTGTTATCTCCTATGCAAGCAGAACATGTATATCTGCTACACTTGCTGTGTAATGAAGCACCCAAAACCTAATAGCTTAAAACAGACTTATTATTTTTCATCATTTCTGTAGATTGGGATCAGCAGGATGGTTCATCTGCTGCTTGAGTTCTCAGCTGGAGCCACTTGTGAAAGCTAGGAGGTCACCTGGAGCTGGAATGTCCAACACGGCTATGCTCACATATCTGGCATCTCAGCTGCAGTGCCTAGAGCTGAGGGCTGGCTAGCCCTCTCCCTCCTTTCTCATTCAGCAGTCTGGCTCAAGTTTGTTTTTATGTGGCAACTGGGTTCTAAGCAGACGAAGAGTGGAAGATGCTAGGCTTACTCAGGCCTAGACCTAGAAATCACATAGCTGTACTTCTGCCACATTCTCCTGGTCCAAACAGGTCACAGAACAAGCCAGATTTAAGGGGAGGTACTCCACCTCTCAATGGGACGAGCAGCAGAGTCACACTGCAGAAGGACAGGTAGGGTGGGAAGAACGGTTGGCAGCCATTTTTGTGGCTAATCTATCACAGCATGGTAGTGTGGTAGGAATGTGAAATGATCTAGATAAACTAAAAATTTTGCATCTTAGAAAGCCAAAGCCTAGAGAAATGAGATGGCTTGCCCAAGGTTGCACAGCTGGTTTCCCAGAACTTTGTTACACCAAGTGTGGCCCTGGACCAGCAGCATCAGTACTGGGAACTTACCAGAAATGCAGACTCTCAGGCTCCACCCCAGATTTGCTGAACCAGAATCTGCCTTTTCCCAAGATCCCCAAGGGTTCTGAATGCCCATCAAAGTGTGCTGAAAAGCTCCATTGCTACTTTTACTTCCAAAACCAAGACGGAAGACCTACCACCTATGAAATAAGAATGTTTTACCTTCAGAGACTTGTCTCAGCACGAAAAAGGTTTCTTTTACTTAACTGTTACTATGTATTTTTTGAAGCACTGCCCTGAGCTCTTTAAAGTTATTACTGAATTTAATTCTCATAGCAACTTTCATTATTATTATATTATTAATAATTATTATAATTTACATTTTACAAAAGAGCAGACTGATGCTTCAAAACCCACACTTGTACATGATGGAGCCGAATTCAAACCTAGGGTTTTCTGACTCCAAACTCCATGCCCTTAATTACGGGATCATATACACTGGCAACTACCACATAGCAGCTGTGAAGGAGTCTAAATGCTTAGAGAAAGAGCTTGTTTGAGGGGAGCTGTGGTGCGTGGCTCAGCCTGGTGAGTGGTCGCTTCTCTGCTGATGCCCTCCCACTCCCACCTTGCCTAAAATGCAGAGAGTGGCACAGGCCTGTGACAGATGGCAAGGCCCCACTCTGCTCTATGCGCCCTGCTCTCTGTTCCTGGGCACACAGCTGCCTGAGACAGGCCTTGCCAGTTGGGCAGCTGCCTCCTGAAGTGTCTCCAAGGGCTGTTGCTCAGAGAGTGCAGTCCAGTGTTTTCCCTTTTAGATGTGTCTTCTCCCTGCTTCTAGGTCTCCACCTGGAACAGAGAACACTGTTTGGGTTCTGACAGGGAGCCCGTGCCAGACCTTGAGCTGCACATAACAGGTGGTATGTGGACAAAGCTCATCCCAGAGTGGGTGAGCCAAGGTAAGGAGCAGGGAACAGGGACCGGCTTCTGGATCCCTGCTTCTGGGAGAGCTTGGCACCTGCCAGAGTTTCTTTCCAACAGCTGTGCGTGGGATGGAAAGGCAGTTTCCTCCGTGCTGTTCCCTTTCCAGGAATGAGAGGAAGGAATGAGGAATGAGGAGCAAGTGCAAGCAAGGGCACTCCTCTTCCTAGACCCAGGAGCTGAGGGAAGAGGGGGCCAAGAAAGAAAGCTCCAGAACCTTTCCATCTTGGAGTAAACAGAGCAATATTTATGTTTGATTTGGTCCCATCAGCACTTTATGCCACCACTGGATAGGTTAACACTTGCCATCTGACACTGAATGTGCGGTATGAGCTAGCTTGGGTGCTGTGATTACCCTCTCTTGATTAAAATCTACATGCTATCACTTTCTTTAGGTAAGTTACTTGATCTTGATAAGCCTCAAGATTCTCATCTGGAAATTGGGAGTAATAATTTTATCTCCTCATATGATTGCTGTGAGGAATAAATGGGAATACATGGGAAAATACATGTACATTACATAGCCCAATAACTGGCATTTATACATACTTGATAAATGTTATTTAGTAGTATTAAAATGTTGTTGAGGAATGTTAAAATTTTTGTGAGGGTAGAAACTGTCTTGTTCACTGTCATATCCCCAGCTCCCAGAACAGTTTCTGGCACATAGTAGGTACTTGTTAATTATTTGATGAATGAATGAATTGATGAATGAATTAATATGTAAACTATAATAGTCTAGCGTTCTTCTTGTGCTTTATCAGAGGACTTGATGGCTTTAGGTTCAGAAGGTTGAGTATGTGATTGTGTTTGTGTGTCTGTATACATAGGAGGTGTATATATGCATATAGACAGGGATAGATGCTTGGTTGGACAGAAATGACACTGCCTTTTTTTCCTGGTGCTAGCTGTCTTCCTATCTCCCTCTCTCCTTCCTTCGTGTGACTGCACACTCTTGCATATTCCTACTCTCACATGCGCTCTTTCTTACCTTCCATTCCATTCCATTGCATTCCATTTTGGCTTTGATGTTAAAATCCTGCCTCAGAGCCCACTGAGACAGCTTTCATACTCACAGTAGACCCAGGGTGTTTTCCAAGTGAAACAGTACAGCCTTTCTGCTCTAATGATGGCCTTGCAACAGTGTGCTCGCTTGCTTTTGTCGTGTTATACAAAGTTTGAAGAAGTAAGTTTGAAGATGTAATTGCTTTATTGAACGATTTATGAATTGATCAGCATCCCGTTTAGCAAGTAGGGGGGAGTTCCACTGAGCTAAATAAAAGAAAGTTTTCTAAAGGCGGAGAGAGGCCATTAAAAAAAGAAGAAACAAATATATTAGCAAGGAATGCATTGTTTAGGCAAGTTTGCCCTCCTAAGGGGAATGGAAGAGGTCTATCAGTAAATTTCCTAGTATTGATCGGGATATTCCACGTTGACTGGTTAAAGGTTACATTCCTGGAGGGTTAAAACTATAGTTAGGTTAGGTTTTAAGTCTTGGTTTACCAACTCGAGGTCTTAACCTATGCGATACCATTTTGTACCTGTGGTTTTCTTTTTAACTGTTGTAATTCAACTGCTAGGGCAGTCATTTTGTGATCCTCCTTGTGATTGTGAGTGGTCTCCCAATCTTGGCCTGTTGAAGGCCATGAGGCTCTGACTGCCACCAGCTCCTTCACTCCCATGTGTGTTGGAAGGAAGACAGGATACGAAAAGAGACCCACGTGCACTAGGATACAACCAGAGGCGTAAGAATGAGTACATACAAATCTGGTGTGTAGAGAATGGATTTACAATGATTAATAATTAAGTTCCGAGATGATGAAACTGAGGGGACTTTTCATAGTGAAAGAAAGGGCAAAGAATGAAAGAAGTCTAACCTGCATTTCCCCTGGCTCTGCAACTTTTGGTCAGAGATCAGGAAAGTGGAACAAGGATTGTGGGCATGGCTTGCTCTCTTATTCCTCAGGTATCTGGTGTTTCCTGGAGGGATGATTTTATAATAAGAATTCAGAATAGAATATGTTCTTTTAGAAATGAGGCTTGGGATGGGTCTCAACCCCAGAATTTGCTTCAGAATCAATGAATATTTTGAATAACCCTTTTTATTTTAGAATAAGTTCAGATTTACAAAAGAGTTTAGAAGATACCCCAGGTAGTTTGCATGCAGCCCTCACCCAATTCCTCCCATTGTTAACACCTTAGGCTTCCATGGTGCTTGGGTACATTACTATTAACTAAACTTCAGACTTTATTTAGATTTCATCAGTCTTTCTACTATTCCTTTTTGTGTTCAAGGGTCCCATCCAGAATACTACATTGCATTTAGGTTCACGTCTCCCCAGTCTTTGGTCTGTAACAGTTTCTCTGTGTTTCCTTGTTCTCCATGACCTTGATCGTCTTGAGGAATCCTAGTCAGGAGTATAGTTACTTTTTTCAAGTTTCAAGTTCATTCTGATTCTGAAGGGCACCACTGTTAGGCTCTCCTTCCTGTATAGGTGCTTGGGCTTGCATTTCTTTTCTGTATATATATATATATTTTTTCCTGGGTTCTTAAAGGTTTTATTAAGATTTCTTAACTGCCTGTCACGTATCTATGACATTTTGGTGACAAATAACCTATTTTTGGTTAGGGATGAAAATATATTTTGGCTGTAATAGAAGCAGGTTAAGTTGAAATTGAGATTTAGCCATGTCAAAACACATTATATACCCAAGCACTTTGGTATAAGAATCTTTGGCTAAAAAACTTTTATGGCGGTGCTAAAGACAATAATCGCTTACTGAGTGCTGACTGTGAATGAGGTAGTGTCTTCAGTGAGTTAGACATGGCAAGGCAATTAACTCTGTGGTAGCTTTAGATGTGTCAACTTGGCTAGGCTCAATGACGACAGCCCGGTGGTTTCCTTCTAGGGAATTCTGTTTCTGGTTAGGGCAGGCTGCAAGGGATATTCTCAAGAGTATCAAAGGAAGAAAGAGACACAGTGACTATTTTGTAGCATACACATTTTTTTTTAAAGATTTTATTTATTTATTTGACAGAGATAGAGACAGCCAGCGAGAGAGGGAACACAAGCAGGGGGAGTGGGAGAGGAAGAAGCAGGCTCATAGCAGAGGAGCCTGATGTGGGGCTCGATCCCATAAGGCCGGGATCACGCCCTGAGCAGAAGGCAGACGCTTAACCGCTGTGCCACCCAGGTGCCCCTGTAGCATACACATCTTATCTGAGTTATTCAAACTAGTCTAGATGCTGCCATGAAAAGATTTTCCGGGTGTGATTAAGACACATAATCAGTTGATTTTAAGTTGGTCAAAAGGCAATTACCCTGAGTGGGCCTGACCTAGTCAATTAGAAGGTCTTTAAAAGAGGGGCACCTGGGTGGCTCAGTCGTTAAGCGTCTGCCTTTGGCTCAGGGCGTGATCCCTGCGTTCTGGGATTGAGCCCCGCATCAGGCTCCTCTACTGGGAGCCTGCTTCTTCGTCTCCCACTCCCCCTGCTTGTGTTACCTCTCTCTCTGGCTGTCTCTCTCTCTGTCAAATAAATAAATAAAAATCTAAAAAAAAAAGGTCTTTAAAAGTTAAGAGATGTTTATGGGGTGTGCTTGGGGGGCTCAGTTGGTTGAGCATCTGCCTTTGGCTTGGGTCATGATCCCAGGATCCTGGGATCAAGCCCCGAACCGGGCTCCCTGCTCAGCAGGGAGTCTGCTTGTCCCTCTCCTCCTGCCCCTCCCCTTGCTCATGCTCTCTCTCTCATTCTTTCAAATGAATAAATAAAAAATCTTAAAAAAAAAAAAAAAGATGTTTATGGACAAGCTGAAGCTTATGCCTGTGGGTCTGCAGCGCGCTTATGATCCTGCCTTCCTGTCTGCCCTAAAGACGTCGGGCTTCATAAGCAGCCTTCACAACTACGTGAGCCAGTTCCTTGTAAAATACACACACACACACACACAATCTCCTACTGGCTCTGCTCCTCAGATTGAACCCTGATTGATGGAAGCCCTTATCATATGAGGTAGTTATTCCCATTTACATCTGGAGTAGCCAAAGCACAGAGAGATTAAATAACTTGTCCAGGATCACATAATCAGTAAGTGACAGTTGGAATTCAAACCCAGGGAGTTTAATCCCAAAACTGGCTCTTGACTGCTTTATTATACTGACTCCTCTCTAGGTTGTGGAATGTATAAATGAAGGGAGCCAGTGTCAACCATAACAAGAATGATTGATCTGGAGTAGTGATTCTCAGCCCTGGCCACACGTTAGAATCTTATGGGAAGCTGTACAATTCCCAGGGCCTGGGGTGAACCCCAGACCAATTACATCAGGCGCTGTAGAAGTGAAGCCCACGCAATCAGTGTTTTTAAAGTTCTCCCCAGAATTCCAGTGCACAGCTAAATTCTAGAATCACTGCTCTAGACTAGAGCAGTATGTTTCAGACTTTGATGTGGGTGAGACTTACCTGGGCATGGTGTTAAAACATAGTTTCTAACTCAGTATGCCTGGGTAGGGGCATAGATTCTGCAGCTGGAAGAGGCTCCTCCTGGGCGATTATGATATTGTTGGTGCAGAGACCACATTTGGGCAGCAAGGCTCTTAAGCGTCCCTCAAAGTAAAGGATATTTGAGAGGAGGTGAGAGACGAGAAAAGAGGAGGGTATTCTTGGCTGTGAATTATAGGATATGGAGCAGTCTACATGGAGCACGTGAGAGAGGGCCCTGGGGACAGACCAAGCAAGCAGAGATACCTGCCTGGTGGGTGCACCCAGGCTGGATGTGGGGGCTGGGGGCTCAGGGAGATTCACTGGGAAAAGGTCTTAGAGCTTCCTCTTAGAAATATGAACTCAGAGGACTGGAAAGATTCCCAAACTGTTGATTTGGACAAAATGATTCTTGCTCTTGCTTGTATAACAGATTATAGTAGAGCATGGTTTCTGAACGGCAGCACCAGTTGACATTTAGGGCCAGATGATTCCTTATTGTGGGGCGTCCTGTGCATTGTAGGCTTTGAGCAACAGCCCTGGCCTCCACCATCTAGGTGCCAGGAGCCCCCCTCGTTGTAACAACCAAAAATGTCTCCAGACATTGCCAAATGTGCCCTGGGGGATGAGATTGCCTCTGTTTGGTTGAGATCCCCTGGAATAGACTGAAAATTAGCACAGAGCTCTTGCACTAGGTTCCAAGATCAAGTATTTAGAGCATTAATGACAACTTTTAGGAAGAAAGAATGAATGGCAGATCCAGTCACTACCCTAGAGAACAGGGAACACTCAGTTAAGGGGGAGAAGGAAATAAGAACAAAGGGACTTGGGTTCATCCAGTGTAACAAGCATGAACTTATTAAAATCAAAAAATTTTTCTGCACTTCAAATGTAGGCAGTTTGAGGATAGCAAACAGGGGGTATCCTGCTGCTCGTGGTAACACTGCAGAGACCAGTGGATGGGAAGGTAGACTGTTGTAATTGCAGGTCCATTGTACATCATGTTAAGATGGGAAACGTCTTCTGCCCCTTAGCCTTCCATTAGTGCCTACCCAGGGCCTGTTTGCCTTGTAGTTCTAGAAAACTCTCAACCATGGAATAAGGAGAGCTTCCCTCACATAGTTTTTTTCCTTCCTGAGGCTGGGTCAGTTTATGGTTCTGACAGAGTGGTGTAAGCATCCTGAGGTATGATAGCCCTTTTGAAAGTTCCTATTTATATTTGCACCTGAATCTCTTTTCCAGCATTTTTTAATCCCCTTTAATCAAGTAACCCTTCTGCTTTAGATGAATACATAAGAGCTGAAGGATTCTCTCTTTTAGAAGAACTATTCCTTATTGATGCTCTTTGATGCAATTTCTCAGTTTCAGACTTCCCAGCCATTGCCTTCTGAATGATTTCCCCTGTGTAATTACACGGACATCCTCATTGAGCTCTGTAGGCTATCAGAGGTTAGATAATCCAATTAGCTTTCCCCAACCTCAAAGGCATATGTATTTTTAAGAAGGGAATTCAAACTTGACTACATTAGTTGCTTTGTCCTGCAGTATTCCTTCCTTATCTTTCCACCCCCTAGTGCCACGCTGGTGTTTGTAAAGAGGCCAAGATGATAGTAGGAGTCCTTGCTTAGTTTATGTCAAGTGAGCAGCCCGGTGAATTGTGTTCCAGCTGAGCGCTGGCTCAGTAGCCACACAAGAGAGTGCGGCGTGATTTCTGCATTACTGAGCCTCTTCCCCAAGAGTATTTAAACAGGTGCTTCACAAACCAAGAGGAGATGCTGCCTAATCGCCTCGGCATTTTGTTAAAATGCAGATGCCAATTCAGTAAGTCTGGGACAGGACCTGGGATTCTGCATTTCTAGCAAGTTCCCGGGGGATGCTGATGTTGCCGGTCCCTGGGACAGACCACGCTTTGAGTAGTGAGGATTTAAACCGGTCTTGTGGTTGGAGATTTGGAAACTGCTAAATTCAGTGTTTGAATTCATCTGGGTATAAGTTATTTAGCATTCACCTCACCTTGCTTTCCTCAAAAGCCTTGGTAATTATTGTTCCAGTTTTCTACTTCACGATATGGTATGAAACGTGGATGACTTGCAAAAACATTATGCTGAGCAAAAGAAGCTAGACACAAAAGAGTACATACGGTATGATTTTATTGACATGAAATTCTAGAACAGGGGAAACTAACCTAGTGTGACCTTAAGCTAAATCAGTGGTTTCCTGGGGCTGGGGTTGGTGGTGATGGTGGGGTGGTCTACATTTGTTGGAGGTGATAATGGTCCTTCTATTTTAGAGGTCATACTGATATATTTACAAATAAAGGATAGAATTCCTGGGACCAGCTTTAAAATAACCTGCTGGGGAAAATGGGTGGAGGTATATATAAAACAAGAGTGGTCATGTGTTGATAATTATTGAAGCTGGGTGTTTGGTCTGCGGCCCTCATTGTATTATTCTCTACTTCTGTGCATGTGTGTGTATGACCAGAGCGCTTTTTTTTTTTTAAAGGTGATTTTCTGTTGAGATGTTTCCTCTCATGATGAATGCCTTTTACAAATGTAAGAGATGTTATCTCCGAGGACTACTTTCGTTCATTCAACGTAAATTCATTGTGCAGCTGCTGTGTTCCATGTGCTGTGCTAGCTTATGGGAATATATCAATGAATGAACCTGAAAAAAACATTGCTAGTGCCATGTTGCTTGCATTCTGGTACAGAAGACTGACAGAAATTGATTAAGGTGATGAAGTAAGTATGTTGTATAGTATCCTAGACACAAGTGCTATGGAAAACTAGACCAGAATAAGGGGATCAGAAGTGGTAGAAGGGTGAGAGGGACAGGTGAGGGCTCATTGAGGAGTTGGGTGCTCAGGGTAGGCCTTCCTGAGAAGGTTTCATTTGCATCAAGTCCTAAAGGAAGTGAGGGATTTAGCCCATGTAGGTATGGGAGACAGCGTTCTAGGCCAAGAGCTACCAGTGAGAAGGCCTCAGGCAGGAGCAGCCTGAGGCTCAAGCAGAAGGGAAGAGGCCCTTGTGACTGAGTGGTGTGTGTGGGAGGGAGGGCTCAGCAAGAAGGGAAATCAGGGTGGTGATAGGTCCAGATGAGCCATTGCAATGACTGACTTTTACTCTGAAATGGCAGCCTCTTGAGAGTTTTGAGCTGAGAGTGGCAGGACCTGATTGCTGTTTTGAGACCAGACTCGAGAGGGCAAGGGTGGAAGTAAGGAGGGCTGGCAGGCAGGAGACTTCACTTGCTTGGTCTGTTCCTGGTGCCTTCTCATATGTTGCGTGTAGATGCTTCCATATCCTATCATTCACAGCCAGGGCTACTCTCCTGTCTTCTAGTGTTTCCGCTCCTCTCATTTTTCCTTCAGTTTGAAACACACTCCAGAGCCTCACTACCCAAGTTTGGTCCCAGGACCAGCAGCATCAGCCGCTCATGGGAGCAGCCTCAGAGGTACTCCCTCACGAATCCAAGTGGGAGACAATGGGAGAGTCAGACAAGATGGAAGTTCCCAAGGTAGAGAGAAGTAGTTGGATTCTGGAAATAATTTGAATGTAGAGCTGATAGGATTTCCTGACCAATTGTACGTAGACTGTGAGAGTACCAGTGAGTTAAGGATGTCTCCAAGGTTGGAGGTTGAGTAAATAGAAAGATGGAGTTGCCTTTGAGATGGGAAGAATGCTTTGGGTGTCTAAGTAAGGGTTTAAAGGTTGCTTGACATAACCCTCCACTCTGTTGTGAACACACCATCTAACGTCCTTAAAGACTTATGTTTGTGCAATAGCTTCATAAAAACTACAAAATGGCTTTTCCGTCAAAGCAAATTTGAAGAGGTTATTGAGGAATGCGGGAAGTCTGAACTGTAAATTTGTAGGGCGCCGCATGTGATGCTAGCAGCTAATGGCAATATGCTCTATATTCCTCTTTGTAGCATCCTAATATTTCATGCCTAGAATGCACTCGGGTGATTGAGAATGAATTTGCTTCTCTTCAGAATGTGGCTGGTGACTGTAGCAAGGGGAATATTGCGGAATAATTTGTTAGTACAGAAGAAAATGGCTGAAGGGTTTATCGTGGACTAAAACCTGACATCAATCCTAATCTCATTTTCAATTGCTGTGACTCAGGAGTGATGTTGGCTTTGCAGCTGACACTTTGTTCTGCCAACCTCCCCCTTTCTTTCTTTGTTTTTGCCTTTTTTTTTTTTTTTTTGGTCACTCCACCAACATCTTTCTCTTTCTTTTCATGAAAGTTAAGGATTAAAGTTTAAATGATAGATTATATAATATATAGATTATTTAGCCATGGTCATTGAGTTACCCAATAATACTTTTCATTTTTCTAAGGAGTTTTGAATGTAAGTACACACTCACTTAAATGGACTATTATGTGAAAGAATTTTTACGCTGGCTACTGGTTCAATTAGTACCAACAATAGAGCACACAATTCTAAATGGACAGTATTCAGGATGCCTGGGTGGCTCAGTTGATTAACCATCTGCCTTTGCCTCAGGTCATGGTCCTGGGGTCCTGGGATCGAGCCCCACATCAGGCTCCTTGCTCAGCGGGGAGCCTGCTTCTCCCTCTGCCTGCTTCTCCCCGTTTGTATGTGCGCGCTCTCTCTCTCTCTGACAAATAAATAAATAAAATCTTTAAAAAATAAAAATAAATGGACAGTATTCTTTCCTTTCTATCAGTTTGTTATTCACAATCAGTATAGCATCATATTTCCCTGAATTATTTTCTGTTATTACCACAATCCCACAATAATACCGAAGTATTGGGTATTAAAGAATTATCCAAATGCATGGTCTTTGGGGCGCCTGGGTGGTTGAGCCTCAGTCAGTTGAGCATCTGCCTTTGGCTCAGGTCATGATCTCAGGGTCCTGGGGTCAAGCCCCACATCCCTGCTGAGCAGGGAGCCTGCTTCTCCCTCTGTCCCTCCCCCAAACTCATGTGTGTGTGCACGTGGTCTCTCTCTCTCAAATAAATGAATAAAATCTTTAAAAAAAAAATAAAAACAAAAAACAAATGTGTGGTCTTTGGAAAAATACTCATTGGTTCAGGTTTCCGGGTTTCTTTCTTTCTTTCTTTTTTTTTTTTTAAGATTTTATTTACTTATTTGACAGAGAGAAACAGCCAGTGAGAGAGGAAACACAAGTAGGGGGAGTGGGAGAGGAAGAAGCAGGCTCATAGCAGAGGAGCCTGATGCGGGGCTCGATCCCAGTGTTCTGGGATCATGCCCTGAGCCGAAGGCAGACGCTTAATGACTGCGCCACCCAGGCACCTTGAGGTGTCCAGGTTTCTGAACGGTTTTCTTTAGGTAAGTTTCTTTCAAGTCTGTCATGAGCTGAACTGCCTGTCTCTCTTTTGCTTTTTCATCCAGTTGTAAGCAATACTATATGAAAGATGTAATAATTTGACAAATTATTAAATTGCCTTTCAGTGAAATTTGTTATTTAACTCTCACCTCAGAAAAATGCAATTGCTAGCAATCTGCTCTGTGGCTGCTCACACTTGGCATGGGAAATTATGTCCTAGAATGAAATTGGCATGGAAGTGGCAGTGGCCTCTTACATCCCTCTCACACTCCCTGTGAGGGAGAATTCCCAGAAGGAAAACGAATGGCTGAACAAAGGGCAAAGGTGGGGGCCAGGATACTTGTTGGGAGGTTGTTACAGTCTCCCAGGAGAGGGGTGATGGAGGCTGGCACCCCCGGACTAGCTGTGGAACTCTCTGGAGATGGATAGATTTTGGATATGTTTTAAATATAGGGCAAATGGGATTTGCTGATGGGATAAAGATATGGTGCGGGTCAAGGATAACTCTGAGGTTTGTGGCTTGAATTACTGGAAGAATGAAGTCGATAGGCAGGGTGTTCTTGAAGGCCTATAGAAGGGAAACTGAGGAAGGCAGGATGTGGAAGCACAAAGTGGCATTGGGCAGGAACAGCTGCCAGTTTTCATTTTGTTGACAGTCTTTGAGCGTGATTACGAGTCTGATCTACTACTGGACATTTTCCAAAGCTTTTGAGTTAAATGAAAAATGCAGGGCAAGATAAGTGGTATGTGTTTATACGTCAGTATTGAGCATAGACTTCAACCCCAAAATGGAATCTATTGCCCTAGTTTTTTAAACTATAATATTTTCAACTTTAATATTTATGCTAATATAATACTTTTATTGAAGACAAATTGAATCCAACTTTTGTTGAAGATCAAATTAAAGCAAATCACACTTATATATAGTTTAAGTTCCTTGAGCTGGAACATCAAAACATTTAGTGTAGCTACCAAATAATGAAGCTGAGTAATAAACCACATGGAAACCGACTCTTGATTCTTTAAGGCCCTACTTCCTCTTCTCTGATTTAAATCCAAATCACAGTTCTGTTTTGTTCAAGTTCCACCTTTTAAATTCCATGCTTTCTTGTTGAAGTCAAGGAATTTTGAAGTTACAAATTTAAGTCATTAAATTATATTAGAAACCCAATACTTGAATCATAGTTGTAAATTTAGAGTTTATGTTCTCCAGCAAAATTCCATAGAAATTTCTCTTTGTAGCCCTACAGGTTGTCTTTTTAACAATTACTGTTATTTTGAATCCTGTGCTATTTCAGTTTTAATATATCCTGCTGTTTTGAGTCTAATTTTGAGACTACTAAGTGAAACATCTGGATATTACAGAAGCATTGTTTATTTATTTTGAAATGGTCGCATTTATCCCCTCTTTCTTTCTTTTTCAAGTAGGTGGCTATAAATAGTCATCATCTGGTTTAAAGCACTGTCATTTTTATTTTTTGCAGTGTCTTTCAAGAAAAAACAGACAGAGCCCTCCACCCTTAAAGGTAGTCTTCATAAAGTGTTGCTTTACTCACTGAATTCAAATAACTAAGGAGAGACTTTGCCACTAAGCTTCAGATGAAGGAAGGGTATTCGTCGCTTTCATCAAATCCTGTTGATCCTTGGCCTTTTTAGTTGAAGGGTAAGGGGCACTGTTAAAATGTTGGCTGCAAGGAAGGCAGGAGCTTGATTTGGGTTTTAAATTTAGCATTCAATTTTATCCAACCAACATTGAGTCAAGTGGTTTTACACGATTAGGTGAAGTCAATATTGAGTTTCCTGTTTTGGTCCTCACTTTCACCCCTCTCAGGAAGCAACTTGGAATTGACTCTGCAGCAGCCTTGATTTCCAAGGCCCATGGGAGGTCAATACTCATCAGCCACCTTTTAGGAATATCAACAATGACCATACTAGGACAGTCATTATTGATCCTTTGGTTGCTGTTCTCACTTTAATGTTAGGACTCTGAAGTCTTGACCTTGTCCCCATAAGCTCTGGAGCTTTTATAATATGATTATTTTTAAAGATACAAAAGTAATATTGACATGTAGAGAATAAATCTATTTTTGGTGTTAATGGAAGTAGCTCCTCAAATAGCAGGACTGTGTTTTTTTCTATTATTTTCTGTGGCAAAGTTAGTTATAACCATAATAACACTTCCCCTTTCTCCTTGCCACCAGGAACACGATTTTATTTAGGTGGCAGTATACACCCCCACCCCCCAGGAGATGAATCTAAACCAGTGGTCTAAACTGGTGGTCTAAATAAGTGCATTGTCATTCCACTTCCCTCGATACTCCCTTTCCCATCCCCTCTTGCAAACTAGGTGGTTACGTGACTTTTGGTCAAGGAGACATAAGGGTAAGACTGCTGAAGGATATCCAGGAGAGATTTTACTGCCTGAGAAAAGCAAGTCTAACCTCCTCAGGAGTTCACCTTCTTTCTTCTTCCTGCCTTGAATGTGGTTATGTGATGCTTGGATTTACAACATCCATCTTGAAACCATGGGGTTACAAATTAAGGCAAAATGCTAAAGATTACAAAGTGGAAAAATAATACTGATCCTGAGACCTTGGTGATTTTGTTGATCTGAGGCATTGAACCAGGAACTTCCTACCTTCTTTTGTTTTAAGATAATAAAATATATATATTTTTTACATTGTTAATAATTCTATTCCTCAGTAAGAAACATTCCTTATTGGGGTGCTTGGGTGGCTCAGTCAGTTAAGCGTCCGACTCTTGATTTCGGCTCAGGTTGTGATCTCAGGGTTGTGATCTCAGGGTCATGAGATGGAACCTTTGCATCAGGGCTCTGTGCTCAGCGGGGAGTCTGATGCTCTTCCTCTCCCTCCACCCCTCTTCCTGCTCACATGAGCATGTGTGTGCTCTTTCTCTAAAAGAAATAAATAAATCCTTAAAAAAAAAAAAGAAAGAAACATTCCTTATTGATTCAGCTTCTATTTTATTCTTCAGGTAAATCATCCACATACTCCACTTTGTAGAAGCAAGTTTTGCCTACTAAAATGAGCCTTGAATTAGCTCCAACTTGGGCTCTAGTCTTAGAACACTTGTATTTGAATGCCTACTATTCATCAGATTCCGTGTTGCATATTGTGAAATCAGTCAGAGAAAGATTGAGATTGATATTAAGATTGATACTATGTGCTTTTAACCCCAAAAGATCTTAGAAACAAGTAGGAGATATTGAGATGCCTGGGTGGCTCAGTCAGTTAAGCATCTGCCTTCAGCTCAGGTCATGATCTCAGGGTCCGAGGATCAAGCCCCATGGCTGGCTCCCTGCTCAGTGGGGAGTCTGCTTCTCCCTCTTGCTCTCCCTGTGTGTGTGCTTTCTCTCTCTCTCAAATAAATAAAATCTTAAAAAAAAAAACAAGTAGGAGATATTGGCTTTGAATAGATAATTTTGATACACTGAATCAAGTATAATAACAGAGGTATTAACTAAAAGTTATTAGAGCAAAAACTGGGGTTATGGACTCCATTTTGTAAGGCACAGAGAAAGCTTCTGAATAGAAGATTATTTTTATTTTTAAATAAGTTTTATTGAAGTATAATTTACAAACAATAAAATTCACCAATTTTAAATTTTATGTATGGTCATGTAACAGCCATCAAAATCAAGATACAGAGTATTCACATCCCTCCAAAAAGTTCCTTTTGCAGTTAATCCTCTCCCCAAATCCTCTGATCCTGGCAAACATTGGCTTTCATTTTTAACCCCTTAGTCTTGCCTTTTCTGGAACGTGAAATCAATGTGTTTAGCTCCCTCTCATTTTGAAGATTAATTTTGCTGAATTTGAATTCTTAGTTGACAGTTTTCTTTTTCTTTTTGTACTTTAAATATATCGTTTCACTGCCTTCTGGTCTTCATTGTTTATGATAAGAAGTCAGCTTTTAATTATTTTTCTCTACTGTCTGTAGTGAGTTGTTTTTCTCTTGCTGCTTGCAAGATTTTTCTTCTTTGTGGCCTATAATAGTTTGACCATGGTATGTCTAAGTACAGATCTCTTTGTGTGTATCCTATTTGGGATTTGTTCAGCTTCTTGGGTCTGTAGATTAATATGTATTATCAAATTTGGGAAGGTTGCAACAATTATTTCTTCAAATATTCTTTCTGTCTATTTCTTCTTCTGGTACTCCCATTACATGTACATTGGTACACTTGATATCGTTCCACAAGTTGCTGATTCCTTGTTAATTTTTTCTTTCATTTTTTTTCTCTATTCAGATTGGATAATTCTATTGATCTATTTTCAAGTTTATTAATGCTTTCTTCTGCCATCTCAAGTCTGCTGCTAAGGCCATCTAGCAAATTTATCATTTCCATTATTGTACTTTTCAACTCCAGAGTTTCCATTTGGTTATTTTTAATATAGTTTCTATTGATATATTAATATTCTCCATTTCTTGAGTCATCATCATTATGTTTTTGTTTAATTTTTTTAAATAGACATAGTTTCCCTTAATTGGCTGAACACATTTACAATAACTGCTTTGAAGTCTTGGCTGAACCCAGCCTCTGGACCCACTCCGAGTCCCACCTCCCCCCCCCCTTTTTTTTCTCCTTTTATTTTTCTGTGTATGGGTTATACTTTCCTATTTCTTTGTATGTTTCATTTTGTTGTTGAAACCTGGATTGAAAACTAGATGTTTTAGGTAATATATTGTAGAAACTGAGTTCTGCATTTTTTTCCTCTTAGGGTCGTTGTTTTTGCCAATTTTTCTTTTTTCGGTTTTATCTTGTTTAGTAACTTGCTTTGCTTTGATCTGTGGAATCTTTTCCACCTCTCCCTCATTCTCCATGTTCGTGGCTACAATGTCTCTGTTGTTTTGTTCTCTTCTAAGTTTTATTTTTATTGTTATTTTACTTTATATTTTTAAAATCTTAATTCTAGTATCATTAACATTTAGTGTTATATTAGTTTCACGTGTACAACATAGTGATTCAACAGTCCCATACATCACCCAGTGCTCATCACCACAAGTGCACTCCTTCATCCCTATCACCTATTTCATCTATTCCCCCAGCCCAGCCTCTCTGGTAACCATCAGTTTGTTCTCTGTAGTTAAGAGTCTGTTTCTTGGCTTGTCTCTCTCTCTCTTTCTCTCTTTTTCCTTTGCTCATTTGTTTTGTTTCTTAAATTCTACATGAGTGAAATCATATGATCATATGGTATTTGTCTTTCTCTGACTGATTTCACTTACCATTATACTCTCTGGCTCCATCCATGTCATTGCAAAATGGCAAGATTTCATTCTTTTGTGGCTATATAATATTCCACTGTATATACCACCTTTTTATCCTTTCATCTATGGATGGATACTTGGGGTGCTTTCCTAATTTGGCTATTGTAAATAATGCTGCTATAAACATAGGGGTATATGTATCTCTTTGAATTAGTGTTTTTTATTTTTTGATAAATACCCAATAGCATGATTACTGGATTGTAGGGTAGCTCTATTTTTAACTTTTTGAGGAACCTCCATTCTGTCTTCCACAGTGGCTGCACCAGTTTGCGTTCCCACAGGAGGATTCCTTTTTCTCCACATCCTCGCTAACACTTGTGTTAGTTTGGTTGTTTGATTGATTATATTTTATTTTATTTATTTTATTTTATTTTTTAAAGTAAGCTCTATGCTCAGTGAGGGGCTTGAACTCACAACCCGGAGATCAAGAGTCACATGCTCCACCAGCACCCCAGGCACCCATTTATTTTTAACCTGGCTTCCTACGGGTCACTCTTTTGTCTGTGTAGCTTAGTTTTTCAAAAATTGTGCTAGAACAACTTACGTCAGTAAGGATTCTACTTTCTGCTGCTGGATGTGTGTGTGTGGGTATGGAAGCACTTTCAAAATCTAGGTGGTTTTCAGTCTTCTTTAATATTTTGCAGGGTCCTCTTGGGTCTTCTCTGCATGTGCAAGCAGCCTCCCAGTCATCTAGGAATGTACGGAGAGCTTAGACCCACTCATATTGGCCCTGTGCCTGCGCACAGCCTCCCAGTTAGCCCGGGGTGTATGTAGAGAATTTCTAGCCCCCCTATGCGTCTTAATTTTTAGGATCTCCCTGTTAAATTTCTCACTTTCTAGCTGGTCTTCCACTTGCCCCCAGTGTGATTACACTTTAGGCTAGTACAGCTGTGGACTTTCCTTTTTTGTTTCGTACCAAACTTGGAACTTCTACTGACAATACCACTGGTCATGGGTTTTCCACCTTCTGCTTCAAATCAAGGCAGCTCCATCTAGCAGTAAATGTTTTGTTCTACACAACCAGCCCCACTTGATACTACTACAAAGTATTAGTATTTTGCTTAATAATGTGAGTAGACCAGGGTGTGTGTGATCCGTTCCAGGCAAGAGTGCTGTAGAGTCCCATTACTTTACTCAGAGTTTACCAGTTTTGCACTAATAAATATGTCTCAATATTTTTTCTGCCTTTGGTTGATTTTGAGAACTTTGAAATGGTTGTTTTTGGCAATTGTCCAGTTTTCTAATTGAAGTTTGGGAGGAGATTTGCTGACTGCTTTACTGTGCTATCACCGAAGGTCTTGCTTTTACATTGATTAGGGTTTTTTTAAGGTTAGATCTTAGATTCCTAGAATAAACCCAACTTGGTCAAGACATGTTCTACTTTTTATATATTACTATATTTGATTTGCTGACATTTTATTAAGAATTCCCTATCTGTGTTCCTAAATGATATTTGTTTCTAGCTTTCTTGTCTTGTATTATCTTTGTTTGATTTTGGTATTAGAATAATGTTAACCTCAACAAATTAGTTGTAAGTATTACCCTATGTCCAGTTTCTGGAAAAGTCTGTGTGTAATTAGTCTTATTTCTTCTTTAAGTAATAGGTAGAATTCACCATTGAAGCTATCTGGGTCTAGAGTTTATTTTTAGGAAGGTTTTTTGGTTTGTTTTTGTTTTGTTTTTTGTTTTTTTAAAAACAGGAGAAAATCAAATTGGAAATAGGTATAGGTGCAGGGAATCACACAGACAAAAAATTCCAAAGAAAATGAGGCAACAGGGGGCTTATATGAGCTAAGGAGAGTTGTAGGGTCTGAGGGTACAAACGGAGAAGGAAATTGGCAGGAAGGTGAGAGATGTTTTGAAAAACAAAGGTTGCCCTATTATGCAGATAAGTCCCTTAAGGGGAGAGTCTGTTAATAGCTCTCTTCCTGGTGTATGCTCTCCTTTCCAATGTAAATGAAGGCAGTTGACGGGGAGGCAGAGAGCTTTTCTAGCATCCTCTGGGTTTTGATTACTTTTAACTTGAAATAATCGTTATGCCAAAATGCTCCGCCTGCCCTCCTCTGAAGCTTTCTTTTTGAGAAAGGTTTTTAAGCTACAAATTGCTATTCTTTTTCCTCTTAAATGAGCTTTGGTAGTTTGTGTCTTTCAAGGAATTTTTCCATTTTACCCAAGTTTTAAAATTTGTTGCCTTATCATTGGTCATGATATTCCTGTAATATCCTTTCATGTCTGTAGGATCTATGGTGATATCTCCTTTTTTTTGAAAAAGAAGATTGTTATTATTTGTATTATTGTTAATATTTGTATTCACTTGTTATTTTGATCAGTCTTGCTAAATTTTTTTCAGTTTTATTTATTTTCTCAAAAATGGTTTCATTAAATTTATCGTATTTCTGTTTTCTGTTTAATTGATTTTTGCTCTTTTTAAATATATTATTTCCTTTTGCTTACTTTGGGTTTTATTTGTTCCCCCCCACAAGGTTTCCTTGAGTAGAAGCTTAGAATACTGATTTGAGGTCTTTCTTCTTTTATAATATACTCGCTCAATGCTGTAACTCACTGCTTTAGCTTCATCCCACAAATCTTGATGTGTTGTGTCTTCACTTTCAAAATTCTATTTAAAATATTTTCTAATATCCATTGTGATTTTTCTTCAACCTATGACTTATTTGGGACTGTGTTACCTAACATATTAAATATGTGAGAGATTTTCCCAGTATCTTTCTCTATTGATTTCTAGTTTAGTTTTGTCATAGTCAGAGAACATCCTTGTATTCAGTCATCTGAAATGTATTGAGACTTGTTGTTTCCCAGAATATGGTCTATTTTGGTGACTAGTCTGTACATACTTTAAAAGTATGTGTATTCTTTTGTTGTAGGATGGAATATTCTATAAACGACCATACTGTCAGGTTGGTTGATAATGTTTGTCAGGTCTTGTATATCACTACTGATTTTCTGCTTACCTGTTAAACTTCTGAGAAAAAAAATTTTGAAACTTTCAGCCATAATTTTTGATATGTCCCTTTCAAGAAATCTTCACTCACTAATTACATCATTGTAAACAAACCCCTTAAGTCAATGGGACTGCGTTTCTTGCGTTTCTTCACGGTTAAAATGCTAATACTCTCTTCCCACCTCAGAGGGTTGTTGTATTCACAGAAATGGACAAATTCAGGAAGAAGCATTGTAGACCATATACTACTATGTAAATGTAGTATTATTATGTAAATGTATTATCTCATTAAAACCCACCTTGCAACATTGCATAAACATAAACATGTAATAATATAGTAATAGAACACAGGACTTTGCATTTGCAATACGGTGCTCCTACCAAAGTATCAAGCCTCCTTCAAAGGTATGCAAAATGTCAAGGCACAGGGTAATGCCTGGAAGGACTTAAGCCTTTGTCTTTTGTGAATTAATATTAAAAATCCATAATAGACTTTCAGAATCAACTGTTTTCATCATTATTTTTAAAGGAATGTAGTTATTTTTGCTGTTACAAAGAAGTGAAAATGTAGCCCTCAAATAAAATCTGCCAAGAATCTCTGTAGAGGGACTGTCTATTCTGCTAAGTGTAACAACATATTTTTGGCTTTGGCTTGTTGTTAGTTTAGCACAAGGGTCAGCAGACGTTGTCTGTGAAGCGACAAATAATAAATAGGCTTTACAGTCTATCTCAACTAGTCAGCTCTGCTGTTGTAGTGAAAAAGCAACCATAGACAATATGTGGAGGAATAGGCATAGCTGTGTTTCAATAAAGTTTTGTTTACAAAAACAGGTGGTGGGCCTGATTTGACCTATTGGGCCATAGTTTGCCAACTCATGCTATAAATAATAACCTCTGCTTTCCCTTCCCTCAATTCAAACACTGCATTTGTTTATCTCTGTACGTATATTTGGTAACTGAAAGAGGTAAGAAGATATCCTGTTCATGGGGAATGGGGTGGTGACTGGTAGAAAGGATAGAAGGATGAAAGCGGTTGGGATGGCTATTTGGGCTAGTTGAATTCCCTACAGTGAAAGCAATGTAGATGCCAAGGTTAACAAAATCATTCAAGTACTTTAGGAGACCCTGACCACAATTACAGAAGCATTGTGGTGCTGACTGTCAAAGGACTGGCAAAGAACTTCTCTGTCCTTTTAAATGGACTCCAATTCCATTCTGGCACCTTGGAGAGCATCCATAGGGAGACTCTGGTATAATTTTGGTGGGTCCTGATGGGCGCTGGCAGCAGGGAGGCTTCTTCTGGAGACTGAGTGGACAGGGGATGGAGACCAGGTTAGCAAGAACAAGAAAGGAAGACAGTGTAGATACCTGGGATGGATTGTAGCTGGCAGACATTTTTGTGGACACATGGGAAGCATCCTCCTGAGAAGTCAGAGATACTGTGATCATAATGGTAGGAGAGAGAGCTGGGGCTTCAGTCCAGTTGCTTTACAAGGGAGTGTTATTGAACCAGAAGATATTTAAGCAATAAGAGGAAATAGCTGAGGTGAGGCAAAGTGGTATCACAGCCAGATTTGGCCAGAGAATAGCAGATGTGCAGGCAAGACCTATATACTTTCCCTCGGGGTGCTTTGTTGGAAGAATGGAGGTGGCATTCTGGCTCGGTTTGTGGGTTTAACCGACTGGCTGGTTATCAGGAAGAGATTAACAGTAGAGAGGGAAAGACTTTTACAGGCTGCTTGAACTGCAGAGCCTGGTTTTTCCTACTCAGAAACCACCACAGAAGAGGAAGAACATGCCCCTTGGTCCTCTCAATTGAAGGTGGTAGTTAGGGAGGAAGAGAGTTTCTGTGAGCCATGCCTAGATTCTTCTCTTACTCTTTGCCTCTTAGTTTGAAAGTTTTAATACTACCAGGCTGGCCTCCCATCTTTATATGTAGTTCAGCCTTAGAATGTTACCCTTGGAAATGGAAACTCATGCTTTACACAGGACAAATTGTATTCTCCTTTTCTCAGAGATCAGAAAGGAGATCACTTACCAGAAATATATTTTCTGCGTGTCTTCCATCTAAATGATTGACACAATGAGCAGAGAATTTTAGTTTACTACTTCTCTTGGAGGTTAGATAGCAAATGTCTTGTTGGGATAATAACACATAAAAGAAATATAAAGGCTCAGATTCCTCTGAGGACAAAAATGCCACTTGACAGATGAGTCCATTGGCCTGACAAGCTAGTGAACTTATTTTGACCCGTGGAGAAAAAAAAAAAATCCTACGTATACATGATGACAAAACAAGATTTGGAACTCTGCCTGAGAATCTCCTTTTGGTCAAGCAGATTACTTTAAAATGCTCCATCGGGGCGCCTGGGTGGCTCAGTTGGTTAAGCATCCAGCCCTTGGTTTTGGCATCTCATGGGTCATGCGATTGAGCAGGGCATTGAGCTCTGTGCTCAGCCAGGATTCTGCTTGAAGATTCTCTCTGCCTCTCCTTCTGCCCCTCCCCTGACTCACACGTGCAATCTCTCTCTTTCTCTCTCTCTCCAAAATAAATAAATAAATCCTTTTAAAAAATATGCTCCATCAGTTCTTGTAATATTTTAATATGTGGAAGCACTCTGTTATCCAATCACAATTGTAGGACATGACAACAAATTGCTTATTTTCTGATATAGCAGAATAAGATTCCAAAAAAAAGAGAAGCTTTTGGGGCACCTGGGTGGCTCAGTTGGTAGAGCATGCAACTCTTGATCTTAGGGTCATGAGTTTGAGCCCCACGTTGGGGGTAAAGTTTACTTAAGAAAAGAGACTTCTTCTAGACAATAGCAAAATGGGGACAGGAATTTATGGGCCACCAGCTCTGCTCCAGACATGGGACTGGGTACTATACTTTTATTACTTTGTATTATTTATTTCTGAGGCTATTACCATTATCTCATTTTAGAGATAAAGAAACTAATGGTAAAGGATAAGAAACTGACCCTCATGAAAAAGAAAAAGAAAAGAAAAGGAAAAGAAAAGAAAAGAAAAGAAAAGAAAAGAAAAGAAAAGAAAAGAAAAGAAAAGAAACATCCTTACAGGGGGCCCACAGCTTTCAGGTGGCCAAGTTGGTCTTAATATCCATATTTGCCTCAAAAGCCATTGGTCCTTGTAGTTCTGTATTTCTGTCTAGCCTGTGGCTCACAGTCTTTTTTGGGCCTACATATTTCAGAGATAGCTGGGAATATGCAGATTCCTGAACCCTGGCCCCAGAGATTCTAACTCTGTTGCTTTTTTGGGGGTACAGTCAGAAATTTTATTTTCCAGGCATTCCCTATGATTGTAATGCTGACTGAACACAGTACTTGGAGGAGTGCTGATCTGGACCCGGGGGTCTCCATGCTGACTTCACACTGATCAGCTAGGAAGTTTACAAAGTACCGATGCTTGCCACTTCACCCTGACTCTCTGGAGTGGGGCCCAGGCACCAATATGTGAAAGTAAAACCTGCCCCCGCTGGATCATGGTCATTCTGATGGACAGTCAGGGTTGTAAATCTCTGGTCTAGCTGTTTCTAGACTCTCTTTCATCATTGAGTAATTTCATAATCACTGGCAGTCCTTCCTCCTCCACAAGGCATTAGACTATGATGGTTAATTTCATGTGTCAGTTTGACTAATCTAAGGGATGCTCAGCTAGCTGATGAAACATTATTTTGGATTGTGTCTGTGAGGGTGTTTCTGGACAAGATCTGCATTGAGTCAGGAGACTGAGTAAAGAAGATCTGCATTCATCAGTGTACGTGAGCATCATCTAATCCTCTGGAGGCCCAGATGGAACAAAAAGGCAGAGGAAGGGCAAATTCTTGACCTCTATAACTACATGAGCCAATTCCTATTATAAATCTCTTATATTATATCTCTCTATATAACCTGTTGGTTCTGTTTCTCTGTAGAACCCTGACTAATACATGAACTCTACCTTTAAGATCTCCTCCAGATAACTGGTTCTTAAAGGAAAACTAATTGATATGGGATGCATTTTTCATTGTTCGGTAAATCTTCCAAGTATCTTATATATTGTTGCTTTCTGGAATTAAAATTTTAAATATCATTTTCCCTTTGGCAAATAAGGAGAAATACAATATTTGCAAGTAAAATCTGATTTTGTTTCAACACTTCCTGTAGAATAAAGATCAAGAATGTTCTCAAAGCTATGAAATAGAATGGGAAAAGAAGGACAAAAGCTGAAGATGGTAGGTAGAATAGGTAAGCAGAGGCAGGATGTGAACCCAGCTCAAGTTTCCTATTTCACTGGGATGCTCAGGAAACTCTGGAGGAAACAGATATGGAGGAAAGAGAATGACAGTATTTTTAGATGCAGTAATTATAATCATTTTAACTGCAGTAGATAGTGAGAGCTGCCAATACATCCTAGAATTCTAGTTCTGCTGGAATTCTGTGTCTCGAAAAACACAGGTCTGCAACTCTGTATCCCATAAATACAACTCTGTATTCCATAAATATTTCCTGGATGAATTAATTCCTCCAGATTTATAGAAGGACCACAGATGCAGAAAGGGAATTTGTCCTTTTTGTTGAAAGGATTAATCCATCTACCATGGTGAACTGATAGTGCCCTGCATCTGAACAGCACACTGCACAGTGTCCTTCAGTTCTGATGTCATTTGGATAATAACTAGATAAGAATATGACTTTTTTTTGGAAAGCTTTTTTTTTTTTTAAAGATTTTATTTAATTATTCGACAGAGATAGAGACAGCCAGCGAGAGAGGGAACACAAGCAGGGGGTGGGAGAGGAAGAAGCAGGCTCATAGCGGAGGAGCCTCATGTGGGGCTCGATCCCATAACGCCGGGATCACGCCCTGAGCCGAAGGCAGGCGCTTAACCGCTGTGCCACCCAGGCGCCCCTGGAAAGCTTTTGAGTGCTCTTGAGTTCCTGTAGTGGAATACTGCCTAACCAGGGGTTGCAAACGTCAGTGTTTATGGGGGGCCAGGCAGGTACAGTAGATAGGAGGATGGAACAGACGTAAAACAAGAAGGGATGATGGGAACAAGGGAATATTTGAGCGCTTAAGTCCTATCTGAAAGCATTCAAACACACATTTCTAAAACACACGTTGTGTAAACGGAATAAAACACATTCAAGGGCCACCACTTTGCAGCCCCTGATCCAAACAAAACCAATTTGTATCCTGTCGCAGGCTTAGATTGTATAGATTTAAGAGTGTAATCCCTGGAATTATTTGAAAATTCTTTACAACTTTTAATATACCACTTTGTTGCCAGGCTTTCTTCTCTCCCTGGGAAAGAAAACAAAACTCAAAACACACAAACAACCCTGTGTGTTCTTTAAACTGTAGCAGCTGGTGGCTAAACATATGAGAAAATTATTTCTGTGGTTATTATTATTCTCTACACACTGTGCCAAATGGGGGAGAAAAATAAACTTTTTGTATGTATACGTTAAATAACATGGCATAGACTAAACATATTTGCCTTTGTCACTTAGATTCTATTTTCACATTGAGTTGTGAATAGTGTTCAGAAATTTATATTAATGTAACTTCTTGATACACATATCTGCTGAAGTTCCTAAGCATAAGTCTCCATAGGACTTACATATTTTTAGGGATAAAAGAAAAAAGAGCTTTGTAGCAACACAACACAAATAGCTGTGAGGATTTGCTTGTCTTTACTGTAGTTAACTTTTATTTCCTATTCCTTGGCACAATGTGCTGACCTCATAAATGTTATTAGGTGTTGACCTCTAAATATAACTAGGAATTGTCAATAAGTGGAATTGCATTTCTGAACACAGAGGTCAGATTCTTCTCTAAGCTGCATGAGATTACTTCGAAGTTTGTAATATCAAAAGTAATAAAGCATTTTTTTGAGAAGCATTTTCAATTAGAGTGGTTAATTTTATAATAATAGGGATTGTTCAGCATTTGCTGCAAAATGGGAAGTCAGGAAAATAGTCTTGGCTCTCAGTTGTAGCTGTAGAAAAGCTGCCCTACATTTTTATGGCCGAAAAGAAAATAGGCCTATTTCAGTCTCACAAACATTGAAAGTGGATTCTGGGGGCATCTGATCATGAACAAGCTGTAGTCCCTGCCCTCACATGGAGACGAATATGTTCGAAACTGTGTTGTCCGGTATGGTTACCAAGAGCCACATGTGGCTGTTTCCATTTCAATGAAATTAATGAAAATGAAATGAAATTAAGAACCCAGTTTTTTAGTCACAGTGGGCCACATTACAAGTGCTTAATAGCCACATGTGCTTAGTGGCTACCATATTGGGGAGCAGAGCTATAGAACATGTCCATTATCACAAGTTCCATTGGACAGCACTGGTGTAGAAATCATGAACTCATCTCTGGAGTCAGACTAACTGGGTTTGAAACCAAGAAGAGTTCCTTGGGGATGATACTTATAAGAGGGCTGCTGCAAGCATTAAATGAGTTTATCATATTTAATTCTTTTATAAGTATCTGGCCCATAGGAAGTATACAATAGAAACAGTGGGGTAATTCCTCAATAGAGGTTCAATAGAACATTCTGAACTCCCAGAAGAGGCAGCAAATTAATTCTGACACAGAGACTGATAAAGTTTCATGGAAATGGTGACATTTAAGTTAGACCTAGGGTGATAAATTGTAACAAGTAAAGAAGGGAAGTAGATGGGGAGGTAGGGTATTCAGGCTGTGCAAAGGCATGGAGGCATGAAATTATGTGCCACATCTGGGTAATGGCAAATTGCCCAACTTGTCTGTTGAAAAAGGGAAAGCAGAAGGTGAAGCCAGGAAGGCAGGTGAAGAAAGACTGTGTAGTGTGCCTTGCATGCCACACTAAGGAGACCAGATTTTATTTTATTTAAAAAAAAAAGGGGGGAGGAGTGCCTGGCTGGCTCAGTCAGTTAAGTGTCTGCCTTCAGCTCGGGTCGTGATCTTAGGGTCCTGGGACAGAGCCCTGTTTCAGGCTCCCTGCTCAGCAGGGAGTCTGCTTCTCCCTCTCCCTCTGCCGCTCCCCCTCCCACTCGTGCTCTCCCCCCTCCAAATAAATAAATAAAATCTTTTTAAAGAATGTTAAAAAAAAAAAAAAAAGGAGCCAGCAAAGGATTTTGACATGATCATACCTAAGTTTTGGAAAGATAACTATGGTGATATTGTGGAAGGTGGATTAAGTTGAGGATCCAGCAATCAGAAAGGGAAAAGGGGGATGATGAGATTGTGAACTAAGGCTGAAAGTCTGGAAGTAAAGGAGAGAAGGGTGGTGATAAATTTTGTGGGTGAATCACATGTGGGAATATGGAAAAGGGGGGATTTGAAGACAATTCCTTGGGCTTCTGATGTGGGTGGAGATATTCTTCCTAAAGCAGGATTTCAGGAGAAGGGTCAGGCATGCATCTTTCGAGAAGCCTTCCTTTACCTCTCCAGACAGTGGGGACAGCTCCTGTTTTGTGGCTTACATTCTAGATTTATTCATTTTTTATTTTATTTTGTTTATAGTGGACACACAATGTTACATTAGTTTCAGGTGTACAGCTTAGGGATTTGACAAGTTTATACATCATGCTATATTCACCACAAGTACAGCTACCATCTGTCCTGATACATTGCTGTTACAGTATCGACTACATTTCTTATGTTGTGCCTTTTATTCCTATGATTTATTCATTCTGTAACTGGAAGCCTGTATCTCCCACTCCCCTTTACCTGTTTTGTCTAACCTCACCTCCCCACCCAGCAACCATCAGTTTTTTTCTGTATTTATAGATCTGATTCTACTTTTTTTTTTTATTCATTTTTTTTTAGATTCAACTAATGAGTGGAATCATACTATATTTGTCTTTCTCAGTCTGACTTATTTTACTTAGCGTAATACCCTCTAGGTCCATCCATGTCATTGCAAATGGCATGAATCTCATCCTTTTTACGGCTGAGTAATATTCCATTATGTATGTATAAATGTATGTGTGTATATCCATACACACACATACCCCACATCTTCCTTATCCATTCATCTATTGATGAACATTTACGTTACTTTCATATGTTGGCTATTGTAAATAATGTTGCAGTAAGCATAGGGATGCATATATATTTTGAATTAGCATTTTTGTTTTTGGGGGTGGGTAAGTACCCAATAGTGGAATTATTCGATTATATGGTATTTCTGTTTTTATTTTTTTGAGGAACCTCCATGCTGTTTTCCTCAGTGGCTATATCAACTTACATTCCCATCAACAATGCACGAGGGTTCCTTTTTCTCCACATCTTTGCCAACGCTTGTTATTTCTTGTCTTTTTTATTGTAGCTATTCTAATATGTTTAAGGTGATATCTCATTGTGGTTTCAATTTGCATTTACCTGATGATTAATGAGATTGAGCATCTTTTCATGTGTCTGTTGGTCATCTGTATGTCTTTGTTGGAGAAATGTCTGTTCAGGTCTTCTGCCCACTTTTTAATCAGATTGGTTTTTTTTTTTTTTTTTTTTGGTGTTGGATTGTGTAAGTACTTTATATGTTTTGGATATTAACCCCTTATCACAACTATCATTTGAAAATATCTTCTCCCATTTAGTAAGTTGTCTTTTTGTTTTATTGATGGTTTCCTTTGGTGTGCAAATACTTTTTATTTTGTTGTAGTCTCAATAGTTTATTTTTGCTTTTATTTCCCTTACTTTAGCAGACATATCTAGAAAAATGTTGCCATAGACAATACCAGAGAAATTACTGCTTCTATTCTAGGATTTTTATGATTTCAGGTCTTAAATTTAGGTTCTTAGTCCATTTTGAGTTTATTTTTGGGCATAGTATTAGAAACTGGTCTAGTTTCATTCTTTTGCATGTTGTTGTCCAGTTTTTCCAGCACCATTTATTGAAGAGACTGACTTTTCCCCAGTGTATATCCTTGACTCCTTAGTCAGATTAATTGACCATATAAGTGTGGGTTTCTTTCTGGGCTTTCTATTCTGGTCCATTGATCTATGTGTCTATTTTTGTGCCAGTACCATACTGTTTTGATTACTCCAGCTTTGCACTATTTCTTTTTTAAAGATTTACTTATTTATTTTATTTCATTATATTTATTTATTTAGAGAGAGCAAGAGTGGGAGGGACAGAGAGAGAGGGAGAGAGAATCTCAAGCACAGTCTGAGCTGAGTGCAGAGCCCAAGGCAGGGCTTTATCTCACCACCCTGAGATCATAACCTGAGCCAAAGTCAAGAGTCAGACACTCAACCGACTGAGCCACCCAGGCACCCCATTTATTTATTTTAGAGAGAGAAAGGGAAAGAGAGAGAGAGAGAGAGTACGGGCAGAAGGAGAGGGAGAGAATCTCAAGCAGACTCCCCACTGAGCATGGAGCCCCATGTGGGGTTGATTCCACAACCCTGGGATCATGACCTGAGCCAAAAATCAAGAGTTGGTAGCTTAACCAACTGAGCCATCCAGGTGCCCTATGTAGTATATATTGAAATCTGGAATTGTGATACCTCTAGCTTAGTTCTTCTTTCTTAAGATTGCTTTGGCTATTTGGGGTCTTCTGTGGTTGCATACAAATTTTAGTATTATTTGTTCCAGTTCTTTAAAAAATGCTGTTGGTGTTTTGATAGGGATTGCATTGAATCTGTAGATTGCTTTGGGTAATATGCACATTTTAACAATATAAATTCTTCCAATCCATGAGCATGGAATATCTTTCTGTTTGTGTCATCTTCCATTCCTTTCATCAATGTATTATAGTTTTTGGAGTAGAGGTCTTTCACCTCTTTGGTTTTTATTCCTAGGTACTTTATTCTTTTTGGTGCAATTGTAAATGGGATGGTTTTCTTTCTTTTTTAATTTTGTTTGTTTGTTTGTTTTTAGTAATCTCTACACACAATGTGGAGCTCAAACACCCAAGATCAAGAGCTGCATGCTCCTCCAACTGAGCCACCCAGGCACCCTTGGAATTGTTTTCTTAATTTCTTTTTCTGCTACTTTATTATTAGTGTATGGAAACACTACCAATTTCTGGGTATTAATTTTGTATCCTACAATTTTACCAAATTCATTTGGTATTTCTAGTAGTTTTTTTTGGTGGAGTCTGGGATTTTCTGTGTATAGTGTCACATCATCTGCGAATAGTGACAGTTGAACTTCTTCTTTACCATTTACCATGCCTCTTGTTTCTTTTTCTTGTCTGATTGCTGTGGGTAAGACTGCCAGTACTCTGTTGAATAAAGGTCACAAGGGTGGACATCCTTGTCTTGCTCCTGAACTTAAGAAGAATGCTCTCAGTTTTTTACCATCGAATATGATGTTAGCTGTGGGTTTTTCATATATGGCCTTGATTATGTTGAGTTATGTTCCCTCTAACTCTACTTTGTTGAAAGTTTTTATCATGAATAGATGTTGAATTTTGTCAGATGCCTTTTCTGCATCTATTGAGATGATCATATGATTTTTAAAATTTTTCTTTAAAGATTTTATTTATTTTTTTGACAGAGAGAGAGAGACAGCCAGCGAGAGAGGGAACACAAGCAGGGGGATTGGGAGAGGAAGAAGCAGGCTCCCACAGGAGGAGCCTGATGTGGGGCTTGATCCCAGGACCCTGGGATCACGCCTGGATCGAAGGCAGATGCTTAACGACTGAGCCACCCAGGCACCCCTGATCATAAGATTTTTATCCTTTGTTTTATTGATATGGTGTCTTGTGTTGATTAATTTGTGAATATTGAATTGTTTTTGCATCCTCAGAATAAATCCTATCTGATCATGGTGAATGATCTTTCTAACGTATTGTATGTGGTTTGCTGATATTCTGCTGAGGATTTTGCATCTATGTTCATCAGGGATATTGGTCTATAGTTTTTGTTTTTTTTTTTCGTGGTGTCTTTGTCTGGTTTTGGTATCTGGCCTCATAGAATGTACTTGGAAGCTTTCCTTTTCTGTTTTTTGGAATAGTTTGAGGAGAGTAGGTATTAACTCTTCTTTAAATGTTTGATAGAGGGACACCTGGGTGGCTCAGTTAGGTGGCTGCCTTTGGCTCAGGTCATGATCCAGGGTCCTGGGGTCAGGTCCCACATTGGGCTTCTTGCTTAGTGGGGAGCTGGCTTCTCCCTCTATCTGCTCTGCCTGCTGCTCCCCCCGCTTGTGCTCTCTCTCTGACAAATAAATAAATGAAATCTTTAAAAAAAATAAAAATAAAAATAAATAAATTTTGGTAGAATTCACCTGTGAATCCATCTGGCCCCAGACTTCTATTTTTTTGTACTTTTTGGATTACTGATTCAGTTTTGTTAGTTGCAATCAGTCCGTTCAGGTTTTCTGTTTCTTTCTGATTCACTTTTAGAACACTGTGTGTTTCTAGGAATTTATTTCTTCTATTGTCCAATTTTTTGGTATATAATTTTTCATACTATTCTCTTATAATTCTTTGTATTTCTGTGATGTCAGTTGTTACTTCCTCTCTCATTTTGTTTATTAGAGTCCTTTCTCTTTTTTTTTCTTGTTAAGTCTTGTTAAGGTTTTGTCAATTTTGTTATTCTTTTCAACCAAGTTTTCATTATTTTTTAATTTTTTTTTTTTTAGTGTCAGTATCATTTATTTCTGTTTGTTTTATTTTGTCTTTCTTTTTAAGTAGGCTCTGTACCCAGCGTGGAGCCCAATGCAGGGCTTGCACTCACAGATCTGAGATCAAGACCTGGATGCTTAACCAACTGAGCCACCGAAGCGCCCCCTTCAAAGTCATTTATTTCTGCTCTGATCTTTTTTATTTCCTTTCTTCTACTCATCTGGGGCTTTGTTTTTCCTTTTTCTAGTTCGTTTATGTGTTTATTTGAGCTTTTCCTTGTTTTGTGAGGCAAGCCTGTCGCTATATACTTCCTTCTCAGAACTGCTTTTATTGTGTCTCAGAGATTTCGGACCATTTTGTTTCCATTTTCATTTGTCTGTGTGTATTTTTTAATTTCTTCTTTGATTGCTTCATTGCCCCTTTGGTTGTTTAGTGTCATGTTGCTTAGTCTCCACGTGTTTGTGTTTTTTTCCAATTTTTTCTTGTGATTTATTTGTGGTTTCATACCATTATGATTGGAAAAGATGTATGATATGATTTAAATTTTCATAAATTTATTGAGACTTGTCTTGTGGCCTAATACGTGATCTCTTCTGGAGGATGTCCCATGTGTACTTGAAAAGATTGTGTATTCTGTTGTTTTTTGATGAAATGTTCTGTATGTATATGTTATGTCCATCCGGTCCAAAGTGTCATTCAAAGATCTGATTACCTTGTTGATTTTCTGTCTGGATGATCTATCCATTGATGTAAGTGGGATGTTTAAGTCCCCTACTATTATTGTATTACCATCAATTTCTCTCTTTATGCCTGTTAATATATGTTTTATGCATTTAAGTGTTACAGTGTTGGGTGCGTAGATATTCACAATTGTAAATTGTACAGTATTTATAATTTACAATGTCCTCCTGTTGGCCTGAATCCCTTTATCATTATGTAATGTCCTTTTTCGTCTCTTGTTATAGTCTTAGTTTTATTTATTTATGTATTTATTTTTTTAAAAGATTTTATTTATTTATTTGACAGAGAGAGATAGCCAGTGAGAGAGGGAACACAAGCAGGGGGAGTGGGAGAGGAAGAAGCAGGCTCCTAGCGGAGAAGCCTGATGTGGGGCTCGATCCCAGAACGCTGAGATCACGCTCTGAGCCGAAGGCAGATGCTTAACGACTGTGCCACCCAGGCGCCCCATAGTCTTAGTTTTAAAGTCTGTTTTGTCTGATATAAATATTGTTACCCTGACTTTTTGTTTTGTTTTGTTTTTGGCTTCCATTTGCATGGTGAATGTTTTTGCATTCACCTTCACTTTTAGTCTATATGTGCCATTAGGTCTGAGCTAATCTCTTGTAGGCAGCATATAGATGGGTCTTGCTTTTTAATCCATTCTGTCACCCTATGTCTTTTGATTGGAGCATTTAGGCCATTTACATTTAAAGTAATTATTGATAGTATATACTTATTGCCATTTTGTTATTTGTTTTCTGGTTGTTTTTATAGTTCGTCTTTGTTCCTTTTTTCATTTCTTGCTCTCTTTCTTTGTGATTGATGAGTTTCTATAGTGTATGTTTGGCTTTCTTTCTCTTTATTTTTTATGAACCTATTATAGGTTTTGGATTTATGGTTACTGTGAGGTTCATATATAACACCCTAAGTCAGTAGCAGTCGATATTAATTTAATGGTCATTTAAGTTCAAAGACATTCTTTTTTTTTTTTTTTAAAGATTTTTTTATTTTTTATTTATTCGACAGAGACAGCCAGCGAGAGAGGGAACACAAGCAGGGGAGTGGGAGAGGAAGAAGCAGGCTCATAGCAGAAGAGCCTGATGTGGGGCTCGATCCTATAATGCCGGGATCACGCCCTGAGCCGAAGGCAGATGCTTAACCGCTGTGCCACCCAGGCGCCCCTCAAAGACATTCTTAAAAAGGAAATGAATAAACATAAAAACAGAAAAAAGAAAAAAATCTTTTTGTTTTTCTCCTCTTTTCCCTTTTTCTTACCACTCCACATCTTATGTGTATGTCGTCATATTTTACATGTTTTCATTCATAGTTTTCTTATGTCTAATTATGGCCATTTCTTTTCCACTTAAGAAGTCCCTTTAATGTTTCTTGTAAGGCTGGTTTAGTGGTTTGTTTATCTGGGAAACTCTGTTCTATCTTTGGTTGTTCAGAAGCTGTTCAGTTGGCCCTTAGTTCTTCAGGAGGAATTGTTCTATATATAGGTGTAATTTGGTGTGTTCCGTGGAGGAGGTGAGTTCAGGGCCTTCCTGTGTCATCATGTTGGACTGGAACCGTCATCCTTACATTTAGATGGCAGCAGCTGTCAGCCACCAGCACTGCCTTGTACTAATCTGATTCTCCCTGCAGTAGGCTGTGAGTTCCACGAAGAGAGGACCAGGCAGTGTGTGCACTGTCATGTGCCTTCTTGTGGAACCTCCCACATTCTCTTTCTTGCTAGCAGGCACACCCTCCCACTAAAATGCCAGGTACCTGTGTTTCCAGCCTCCCTTGCCAGTAAGGCATGGGCATGGGCAAGTGATTCAGTCTTGGCCAGTGTGAACTGAGGGAACTAGTAGAGCTGAGTCTGGGTAAAAACTTTCTTCCTTGACGGAGGAGCAAGGTAAGATGGGAGGCTTCCCTCCCCTTCCTCCTTTAAGACATTGTTCTATGAAAATGTAACAGAGCTGTGGCCACCATATTGTCGCAATGAGGCAAATCTTAATAGATCGAAGAAGCTGACTCTGAACCTGATATTGTTGAGGCCCTGGTTCAAACATGGAACTGCCCTTTTCCTCATACTTTCTCCTGCTTTCTACATCCTCGTTATTTTTTTATTTTTATTTTTTAATTTTTTAAAAAAGATTTTATTTATTTGACGGAGAGAGCACAAGTGGGGGGAGCCACAGGTGGAGGGAGAGGGAGAAGCAACTCCCCGCCGAACAGGGAGCCCGATGTGGGGCTTGATCCCAGGACCCTGGGATCATGACCTGAGCCAAAGGCAGACGCTTAACCAACTGAGCCACCCAGGTGCCCCGTTACAACCCCTATAAGTAGGTGTTCTCTTATGTTCCCTCAGGGGCAAACTCTCCCCCAGTTGAGGGCCACTGTTCTAGGCAAATGCTTTAGTTATATATCAAAATCTAAAGAGCAAATAATAAAGTCTACACAAATATCCCTTATAAATTACTGATGAGTCCATGAGAATCCATCAGTCTAATAGATTGGTTGGTGGGGAAAATAGGTCCCATAGAGGGTGGAAGGCTGTCCACAAGGGGGACTGGGAGAGATCATGGGTGCCATGGAAGAAGGATTGGTCTGGCTGGAACGTTTCACAGAATTCCTAGGGAGTCAGGGTCAACAGTGGGCACCAAGAAATCATGCTTGGCAGTTATCATTTCAGGGACCCAGTGACACTTCCTGCCTACTTCAGGAGTTGAATTTGGGGATGACTGTTTAGAGAAAATGCTGCCCAAATCAGGAACTCCACCATGAAAACTGGTGCATGTTTCTAATTCAAGGCTATTAATTGAAGCTGCATCCCTGTAGTCAATTCTCGAGGTTCTGAAGCCTAAACAGAGAGAGCTTTTTTTTTTTTTCTTTTTGTGAGAGCATCTTCTTAGAAAGGCCTTCCCTTTTCCTCCTTGCTCGTTTTCAGAGATTATCTGGTACAGAGCTCAGGAGCTGTGACAGCACTGCATGCTATCTGCTGGGTAAATATTAAACTGTTCTGGAATTAGTACTGAATTACTGAAGGACAATATGGCATTGAAGAATAAGGAAATGGATATTTATTAGGGAGTAAATCTCTTTTTAGTCCTATAATTCCTGAATTAAAAACAATACAGCTGGCATCATTTTATGAACCTTTACACAAACACACCAAACTCTCCTCCCTCCTGCCATCTATATTCCTATAATTTCCAAAGCCTCCCCCCCATTTTGTTTCTAATAAAAATAGAGAATTTTTCTTCTGGACCATTGAGATTCTGCATTGCTGAGACAAGTGGGAGAATAAGGGAGGAAAAAAAAAAAGCCAAGCATGTTTTCAGCTTTTGCCATAGCTGTGGGCTTTACTCACAATTGATGATTAATGCTAACATCTTTATTTAAATGCCAGTGTTGTTATGACAAATAAACTCCAGTCAGCTGCATCGTGGCCTATTAAATAAATGCAGTGAACCTTTCTTCTTGCCTGCAGGTTGCCTCCAACAGCCTCCATTCTTCCTTTCCCATCTCCACTCTCTCCAGTCCCCAAACAATTAATCACAGTATCTTCTGTACGGTAATTAGTCCTGTAAGATGAGCTCTGATTTGAAATGATGGTTTATGGAACAAAGGAAAATGTCTCTTTTGATAAGATGGGTACATGCTAAGCTTTAAATTCCCCTCAGGATGAATTTCTTCAGTTGCTAACAAGAATGTAAAAGGAGAGCAAAATAACATTTGATGAAAACCTACTGTGTGGCAAGATTTTCCTCTCATTTACTTTTCACAGCAACCCTGGGAAGCAGTTAGCAGTATTCTTATTCGACAAACACAGTACAACTCAAACAGTTGAAATCAGGTTCCAAGGACAAAGTGCTGTAGCTATGACACCCATCTGTTCTACTGGGACCAGCAGCACATTCTGTGAGGTCTAAAGGCAGAGTCAGCCCTGTAAAAATGGAGAAGAGAGGAGTGTTTCACTATTGGTGCCCCCCACAAACCACCTTTCTCCGTGTGTCTATTTAGACACTGCCGATGCATCTGAAAAGTCAGGGTAACACTAGCTGATTTAACAAACATCCCCTGACTTCAGTGCGATAATGTGGTAGATGGTTTCATTGTTCCTGATCATTTAGTCTATTTGGTAAGGAGACTTTTGTTCTCATCCATTGCTGTGTAACTTGCAATACCCCTTTCTGGGGGTGTATTAGTCGGCTAGGGCTGCCACAACAAAATGCCACAAATGGGGGCGCTTGAACAATGGGAATTTATTTTTTTGCACTTCCGGAGGTTGGAAGTCCAAGACCAAGGTGCTGGCAGGTTTGATTTCTCCTGAGGCCCCTCTCCTTGGCTTGCAGATGGCCACCTTCTTGTGTCCTCACATGGCCTACTCCTGGTGACTCTTCCTCATATAAGGACAGCAGTCTTTTCAGATTAGGGCCCTTCCCTTATGACTTCGTTTATCCTTAATTACCTCTTTAAAGGCCCTATTTCAAACATAGTCACATTGCTGGTTAGGGTTTCAACCTATGAATTTTGGAGGACATAATTCAGCCCATAACAGGGGTAAGTAGAGTTTCTACCCTGGTAACTGCGGCTTGGCCATATGACAGGTTTTGGCCAGTGGAATGTAGGCAAACGTGATAGATGCCACATCTGAGCAGAAGGTTTAACAGCCTTGCGTAGCAGCTCTGCTGGTGGTTCATTTTCTCCTGTGCCCTGAGAACAGCATGTCCCAAACAGGGGCTGATCCTTGAGCCTGGATTCTGGGACAAAGAGAATATAAGGGGGTGCCTGGGTGGCTCAGTTGGTTAAGTGACTGCCTTCTGTTAGGTCATGATCCCAGGGTCCTGGGATCGAGTCCCACATTGGGCTCCCTGCTCAGTGGGGAGCCTGCTTCTCCTTCTCCCTCTGCCTGCCTCTCCCCCTGCCTGTGCTCTCTCTCTGTCAAATAAATAAATAAAATCTTTAAAAAAGAGAGAAAATATAAGGAGCATAGCCACAGCCAAAAAACAGTTATCATGTAATATGAATTATAAATAAACATTTGTTGTCATAAGCTATTGAGGCTTTTAAAGTGATTACCACAGCATAACCTAACAAAAATTGGGTGATACATGTAACAACATAAAAATGTATTTCTTGTTCAGTTATAGCCTAATGCAGGTTGGTTATCTCTCCTTTATGTTTCTCTTTCCAAATAGTGACTCAGGAATCTGGGTTCCTTGCATGGTAGGGTTCTGTGATCTTGAAGTCCTCATTTCCAGGCACACAGATGAAAAGAGAAAGCCAATGATCTCTTGGGAGATATTAGTGGACAGACCTAGAAATGGTGTATATCGCTCTGTCTTCATTTCTTTTCTTTTCTTTTTTTTTAAGATTTTTATTTATCTATTTGACAGAGATTGAGAGAAAGTGAGAGAGAGAGCACAAGCAGGGGGAGCAGGAGAGGGAGAAGCAGGCTCCCCACTGAGCAGGGAGCCCGATGCGGGGCTTGATCCCAGGACCCAAGACTATGACCTGAGCCAAAGGCAGACGCTTAACCGACTGAGCCACCTGTGTGCCCCACCCTGCCTGCCTGTCTGCCTGCCTTCCTTCCTTCCTCCCTCTCTCCCTCTCCCTCTCCCTTTCTTCCTCCCTCCCTTCCTTCCTTCCTTTTCCTTTTCCTTTTTCTTTTCTTTTCCTTTCCTTTCCTTTCCTTTCCTTTCCTTTCCTTTTCTTTTCTTTTCTTTTCTTTTCTTTTTTCTTTCTTTTCTTTCTTATTGTACTTATTTATTTGACAAAGAGATAGAAAGAGCCACAGAGCACAAGTGGGAGTAATGGCAGAGAGAGGAGAAGCAGGCTCCCTACAGAGCAGGGAACCCGATGTGAAGCTCGATCCCAGGACCCTGGGATTATGACCTAAGCTGAAGGCAGAGGCTTACCAAACTGAGCCACCCAGGCCCCTCATTTCTTTGATGAGAATTAATCTCATGGTCCAAACTTAAATGTAAGGAAGGCTTAGAAATATAGATATTCCAGAATGCCTGAAAAAGGGAAATATTGGTGAGCATCTTATCACCCTCTATTTGACTATCTATCCCCAGTGTTTAATTCCTGAGAGGGGTCTTCTCTTCCAGCTGTTAATAATACCCCAGGTATGTTAACTGGCAGTGGCATAGAGTGTTAGATATATATCTGTTTTCTTTTTTTCTTTTCTTTTTTTTTCCTTTCTTTCTTTTTCTTTTTTAGTAAGCTCTACACCCAATATGGGGCTTGAACTGATGACACTGAGATCAAGAGTTGTGTGCTGTACCAACTGAGTTAGCCAGGCACCCCCAGATATTTATGTTTTAACAAAGGACTTTTAAAGATCAGAAAGCCTTGTGAACCCCAAAGGAATAAAATGCCAGTAATCTACGTGATAGATGGCGATAGAATGTATATGCATCCACTCATAAGCCAAACTTGACCCAGCTAGTTCAGCAAGCATCTATTAAGCACTTAGCCATGCCCATGTAAGACCCTGGACAATGTGTTGTGGGAAGTGAGAAGCAACTAATTTTCCCTGTGAGGTATTAAGAAGGTTGTGTGGAAGAGGTGACATCTGAATTGGCCCCAAAGGCTTTGTTTGTTCCACCAGGGCATGTAGCGAATGCCATTCTAGTCAGAAAGGTGCTGTCATGTGATTACCCTCATACGAACACAAAAATGAGCGCAGTGTGTCATGGGAAGTGCAAGTGACAAAGAGTGTCCAGATCACAGCATCACTGGGCCAGGGGCAATGGGGAGAAAGAGATGACATGGAGGAGTGAGGTTTAGTGAATTAAATGGTGCCCCCCCCAAAGATATTTCCACCTGGAACATGTGGATATGATCTTATTTGGAAAAGGGTGGGTTTTTTTTGTTTTTTTTTTTTGCAGATGCAAATAGATTAAGGATTTTTAAATGAGATTATCTTTTTAGGTAGGTATTCAATGAATATTTGATGAATAGACGGAATAAATACACACATGCCATCAGTCATCTATGTTTCAGAATGTCTAAGTTACTTTAAAATGAGAATTTGGTAATTGTCAGGTCATGGTACTGATGTTGCCCAGAGATACTGTTTAAGGGTTAGATTAGAAAAAAGAGAAAAGCTTCTTGTCTGGTTAAGAGTATAATGTCAGCATAGAGTGGTGTTATTAATGAATTGTGTTGTTAATTACAGGGTGTATATATACCACAATGCTAAGCCCCAGGAAGACACTGTTGTCTGCCCCTAGCCATTTAGTCAAGATACTCATTACAAAGAAGTGTTAATGACATTTAGTTTCTTTTTTTTTTTTAATGAATTCTAATCTAGCAGATAAAACTGCTACAGGCATAAATTAAGAAAGATGAGCCATTCACTTAAAAACTTCAAAAAATTAAAAAGCTTTTAAATCAATATATGTAATTCATCTTTACTGAATAATTCTGCATTCATAAATCATATTATTTCCTTTGCTTACCTTTTCCTAATCTTTATCCATTTCTCTTTCCTATGACAGGAATCCTGAAAGTCATACATTTTCTAACTTAAAATGCTATGATCGCTGATGTTATAAATTAAATACTACTGGTTATATTAATGATTCAGGCATCTAACAAAGTATATCAAAATGCTGGGGAAAAGTATCAATACGTTCTTTGGAAAATGTTATTCAAATTAAGAGATTGGTCAACTGTCCAAATGGCTGTGCCATTTTAAACGAGGAATCTCCAGCTACATAATGTGCAATGAAATTTTTCAACATTTACTTCTTTGAGTTGGGTGTCTCAAATCATGTACTAGGTATTAAAAATCCAAAGCCAGTACTATTCTGTTTGAACAAAGGGAGGTCTTCAAGAGGACCAAAGAATAAAATAAGAAACATTCAAAAATGCTTTGAACCCAACAAGCATGTTCCTCTGGCCTCTGCCCAGCCTCCTCTCCCCATATCCTCCTTTGCCTGCAACTCACCTGTTGGGCAGGATTTGCCCCTGATTCCACTCAAAGGCCTGCTCAAATTCCACCTCACTCACCAGGGTCGCCTTTCCCGACCACCCTTACTGGAGTAGCATCTCCATTATTCTCAGTTTTTTCATGGCACACACATTGAGTTGTTGGTTTCTTGTTTATAATTCGTCCCTCTCCACTGAGAACAGAGGCATAGCTTTCCACTGCCACCCCACAGTGTCTGCACATAGCAGCTGCTCAGTAAATACCCATGTATTATTCATCAGATCAAGTCCCAAAATGTCAGCCTAATGTAATGCTCAGGAGTCCAGGGCTCACACACGCCCAAAACAGGTACACGTTTCCACAAAAGGGAAAGATAAACAGTGCCGATAGAGGTGCCGACCCTAGAGTCTGAGGTGCGGGCATCTGCCCCAATTGCAGAAAAGGCTGCCAGTTCCAGATTGGCCTTGTTATTCATGGATTATAAAAAAGAATTGTTTCTTCCTCTTGGAAGATGGCTCATCATCAGTATTTATCATTTCGTACTAACCATACCCTTGTAATGCTCTTCATCAAGACGGGTTTCCTGTCTTTCGTGGCCCTCCTCACCTTCCCCCACCAGCTGCCCTGCTTTTTCGTATTTAAGCTATGAGCTACCTTAGCAACCTCAAATGATTCTTTGGAAAAATCTTTCATTTGATCAGTGGAAGTTTTCCAGATGTGAGGAGTTGCAGTAAACTAGGAAAAAGTCAGCAGAAAATCAAACATTTTATTTTCTTGTTGCAAAATGATTTTCAGTTCTTCCGACACCCAAAGCAGTACCCAGGAATTCCAAAGGACTAAAAACTTCACTGTTTCTTAGTACCTCTACCATCTTTTTTTTTTTTTTTTCAAAGTAGGCTCCAAACCCAGCATGGAGCCCAGCACAGGGCTTGAACTCATGACTGGGAGATCAAGACCTGAGCTGAGATCAAGGGTGAGATGCTTAACCAACTGAGCCACCCGGGCACTCCACTACCACCAATTCTAATTCAGGAACCAGTTGTATCCATCCACTTTCAACTGGGGCAAATAATTGTATCCATTTGTAGGATCGAAACTGAGTTTCCAAAATATTAGGTGATGGTATTGAGGTTCACTTTGTTTCTTTAGGGATGATTAATATCTCACAAGAATAAATGTAGCATCAAATTGTATTATTTCAGTGGCAGGGCTTCTAATTATGATTCCGTTGATAAATCTGGTGCTAAAAGCATGCAATAACCTTGCTCCTTCGTTTATGTTTGCCTCTGTGCTAATTTTCTTTTTAAATTAAACTCTTCAGAAGAGAGTTTAAGGTGTGGAATTTTTATTTCAGTTAAGTAGTCCTGGCTCATTCATGGCATATACCCAGCTTTCCTGGCCCATTGCTAGTCTCACTTAGAGGGTGGATGAGCTTTTCGAGGTGGTTTGATAATGCCAGGCAACAAGTCTAGTACCTGATAATCTCAATTTCAAAGAATGTCAAGCAAGAGGTGTGGACTGCATTTACTGTGTTGGCTAGATGGGAGGACCACTGCATGCTCATTGGTTTACTACACTGGGTGCTAGGACTTGATGTTGTTGAACTTTTGTCCATTTGCTGGCCTTACTTGGGTCTCTCTAACTTTTTTAAAGTAGGAAAGTATGCTCAAGTCCTCATATAAGCAACGTTCTGTCAACCTGCATGGCAGTTGGTCTACATAGAAACAGGGAATTGAGGGCTGGAAGGAACATCCTGACTCCCAATTCTCCAAGCACAACACCAATACAAAAGTTATTGAGAAATGGAGAGCAGCTCTCTGGCTGCTTGGGTTTCTAGTTACAGTGGTTTCTAGGCTATAGCCCAGTCTCCGTGGTAAGGGTTTTTTACTTAATTCACAAGAGAGACAACCCTTGTTATAAATGTAAAGGGAACATTTGGGGAACATTTTTTGTCCCTAAACAGAGTAATGTGTTCTTGCCAAACATAACTGGGTAGTATTTAGTATTTTGATAGGATAACTTGATGAAGGAAGCGTTTGTCTTTTCTAAAATGATTACTTATTTCTAATTACTTGTATATCTGTGTTCTTGTGAGATTATAAACTCTTCAAAGTTATGGACAATGTGTATCTCTCTCACTGCTGTATCCCTAACCCGGGACAGGGTCTGATACTCGGCAGAGTGTCCATAAATATTTATAGATTGAATGATGAAGGGATGAATGATATCCTTGAAGTTAATAGCAATTTACTGCCCAAGTTCGTTTTTGTTGCTGTTGAACTTAATCTGTTTATAGAGGAGGAACCTACACCATAGTTTGTGAACAAAACATGGGCAAGACAGATAACATGCAATTGGTCTTGTCTTGTGAATGTTGAAGGTCAAGTTCGTATGTGCCAGTTTGTCAGTAAACTTTTGACCTTTTGTGATACTGGATTTCTAGCAGTACAATAAACTATTGGTGAATTTTTTTACAGTATTGTGGGGAGGTTTTAAGAGATGATTATTATGAGAAATGCCATATGTTTACCTGTAGGCCATTCTGGTGTTTGCTGGTAGCTGCATTCCCCACGGCCCTCAGCACTTAGTGACATATAGCAGCATTCTGCCCTTGCTCCCCGACAGTCAGCCATATGCCACTTCGTATCGATAGGTAGTTCGTCCACATCTCTCCCTCTTGGGAAAGAAAAACAGCTCCCATATATGAAAGCTCATTCCAAAATGAGAAGCATGTACAATGTTTAAGAAATACTTCAGCCTCAAGTATTTAAAAGCTTAACGAGAGCAGTACCTTTGTGGGAACAAATCCAGTGTTCAAAGTTTGAAGAAATCCAGTCGGTTTCAAGCAAGCTTCTAGATTTATCCCCTACTTTAAAAGACTTAGGGAAGGGAGATGAAGGCATGGAAGTTATTTTTAGCACTATTGAAATCGTGTAGGGACACATTTACTGCCCTGCAAGTTGAGAAGGTTTTTCTGCTATGCTGAAAACAGGTTTTTTTTCCTCCTTCCTAAGGCAATGCTGGCTTCTAATCCCGTGTGTGTGCGAAGCTAATAGGGGCCCTTGTTAGTAATTATCAGTCCTCAGTTGTCATTGGTGACCAGGAGCTTCAGAAAAGACTTGTGCAGTGAAGAGGTCAAGAAAAAACACTACCCAGATGCATACGAATGCTAAAGCTTTGAAACGGACAAAGGCTAAACATTACTGCAAATTGGCTTCTGATTTTGATGTGTATAAAATAGCAAGTAAAGGCCTCTACCGATCCCTCAGGGTTGTGCTTTCATAGAAGTTTATGCTAGATTTTGCATGTTGATAGTTAAGTTTCCCTCAAACTCTGACCCTGTGGAAGTGTCCTGGGCAGTTATGTTGATTATTAATTTAATTGTAATTTAATTGTAAGATGCATTTTAAAATCTATAATTACTTTGGGGCACCTGGCTGGCTCAGTCGGTGGACTTGGGACTCGATCTTGGAATTGTTAAGTTTGAGCCCCATGTTGAGTGTAGAGATTACTTGAAAATAAAATCCTTAAAAAATAAATAGATAAAATAAAATCTATCATTACTTAAATAAAAGTATAAAATACAAAATTAGGCACAGAGGAAGCACATGTAAAACTCTGGCTGTGGTAGAATTCAGGGAGAAGCAGTAACCTCCCACCTCATATCAATTGGAAATAAGAGAGTGGAAGTTTCACCGAAATGAATATAACACTGTATATTAACTATACTGGAATTAATATTTAAAAAAAACTATATTAGAATTAAAATTAAAAAAAAAAGAAAGTGAAGTTTCCCCCAATATAGTGACATTTATTATAAACATAGGACCAGATTTTGTGTCTGACAAAGGGGTGTTAGGGATTAGGTTGTCTTCCATAATAACAGTTTCTTATTTTTAGAATAAGTAAAAGGAAAGCACATGGGATCATTTTTTTAAATTGTGGTAAAATACACGTAAAATTCACTATTTTAACCATCTCAAAGTGTACAATTCAGGGTCATTTGGTATATTCACAGTGCAGTGCAACCATCAGCATTAGCTAGTTCCCATTTTCATCACCCCAAAAGAAAGCCCTACCCATGAAACAGTCACTTCTTTTTCTCCCTCCTCCCAGCCCCTATAAACAAGAACAGACTTAGGCAACCAGTAAATATACTTTCTATCTCTTTGTACTTATATTCTAAGTATTTCATATACATGGGATCATTTTTTTAAAAGATTTTATTTTTAAATAATCTCTATACCCAATGTGGGGCTCAAACTCAGAACCCCAAGAGCAAGAATCACACACTCTACCAATGGAAACCGCCAGGCGCCCCGGGATCAAAAAAATTTTTTTTTCAAAAAGAATGTATTTTATTCCTCAAAATCGGTTCTAAGTTTATTATTCCCTATCACATTTCTTTTTTTTTTATGTTTTTTTTTTATTATATTACGTTAGTCACCATACAGTACATCCCCGGTTTCCGATGTAAAGTTCAATGATTCACTAGTTGCGTGTAACACCCACTGCACCATGCAATATGTGCCCTCCTTACTACCCATCACCGGTCTATCCCATTCCCGCACCCACCTCCCCTCTGAGGCCCTCAGTTTGTTTCTCATAGTCCATAGTCTCTCATGTTTCTTTCCCCCTTCTGATTACCCCCCTTTCTTTATCCCTTTCTTCCCCTACCGATCATCCTAGTTCTTATGTTCCATAGATGAGAGAAATCATATGATAATTGTCTTTCTCTGCTTGACTTATTTCACTTAGCATTATCTCCTCCAGTGCCGTCCATGTTGCAGCAAATGTTGAGAATTCGTTCTTTCTGATAGCTGAGTAATATTCCATTGTATATATGGACCACAGCTTCTTAATCCAGTCATCTGTTGAAGGGCATCTCGGCTCCTTCCATGATTTGGCTATTGTGGACAATGCAGCTATGAACATTGGGGTGCATATGGCCCTTCTCTTTACTACGTCTGTATCTTTGGGGTAAACACCCAGTAGTGCAATGGCTGGGTCATAGGGTAGTTCAATTTTTAACTTTTTAAGGGACCTCCACACTGTTTTCCAGAGTGGCTGTACCAACTTGCATTCCCACCAACAATGTAGGAGGGATCCCCTTTCTCCACATCCTCTCCAACAATTGTTGTTTCTTGCCTTGTCTATCTTTGCCATTCTAACTGGCGTAAGGTGGTATCTCAGTGTGGTTTTGATTTGAATTTCCCTGATGGCTAATGATTTTGAACATTTTTTCATGTGTCTGTTAGCCATTTGTATGTCTTCATTGGAAAAGTGTCTGTTCATATCTTCTGCCCATTTTATGATTTGTTTATTTGTTTCTCGTGTATTGAGTTTGAGAAGTTCTTTGTAGATCTTGGATACCAGTCCTTTATCTGTGGTGTCCTTTGCAAATATATTCTCCCATTCCGTGGGCTGTCTCTTAGTTTTTTTGACTGTTTCCTTGGCTGTGCAGAAGCTCTTTATCCTGATAAAGTCCCATAAGTTCATTTTATCTTTTATTTCTCTTGCCTTTGGAGATGTGTCGTGAAAAAGGTTGCTCTGGCCGATGTCATAGAAGTTGTTGCCTATGTTCTCCTCTAGAATTTTGATGGATTCCTGTCTCACATTGAGGTCTTTCATCCATTTGGAGTTTATTTTTGTGTATGGTGTGAGAGAGTGGTCAAGTTTCATTCTTTTGCATGTAGCTGTCCAATTTTCCCAGCACCATTTATTGAAGAGACTGTCTTTTTTCCACCGGATGTTTTTTCCTGCTTTATCAAAGATTAGTTGCCCAAAGAGCCGAGGGTCCATTTCTGGGTTCTCTATTCTGTTCCATTGGTCGATGTGTCTGTTTTTGTGCCAGTACCATGCTGTCTTTGTGATCACAGCTTTGTAGTACAGCTCGAAATCCGGCATTGTGATGCCCCCAGCTTTGTTTTTCCTTTTCAACAGTTCCTTGGAGATTCGGGGCCTTTTCTGGTTCCATACAAATTTAAGGACTATTTGTTCCAGTTCTTTGAAAAATGTCCTCGGTATTTTGATCGGGATAGCATTGAAAGTGTAGATTGCTCTGGGTAGTATGGACATTTTAACTATGTTAATTCTTCCAATCCATGAGCATGGAATATTTTTCCATCTTTTTATGTCTTCCTCAATATCTTTCAAAAGTGATCTATAGTTTCTAGCATATAGGTCCTTTACGTCTCTGGTTAAGTTAATTCCAAGGTAACGCATGGTTTTTGGTGTTATTGTAAATGGGATGGATTCCCTAATTTCTCTTTCTTCAGTCTCGTTATTCGTGTATAGAAATGCAACTGATTTCTGGGCATTGATTTTGTATCCTGCCACCTTACTGAATTGTTCTATAACTTCTAATAGTTTGGGAGTGGATTCCTTTGGGTTTTCCATATAGAGTATCATGTCATCTGCAAAGAGAGACAGTTTGACTTCTTCTTTGCCGATTTGGATACCTTTGATCCCTTTTTGTCTTCTGATTGCTGTTGCAAGGACTTCTAGTACTATGTTGAATAATAGTGGCGAGAGTGGGCATCCTTGTCGTGTTCCTGATCTTAAGGGAAAGGCTTCCAGCTTTTCCCCATTGAGAATAATGCTTGCAGTAGGCTTTTCATAGATGGCTTTTATGAGATTGAGAAATGTACCCTCTATTCCTACACTCTGAAGGGTTTTAATCAGGAAAGGATGCTGTATTTTGTCAAATGCTTTTTCTGCATCAATTGAGAGGATCATATGGTTCTTGAGTCTTTTCTTGTTGATATGATGTATCACATTGATTGATTTGCGAGTGTTGAACCATGCTTGCATCCCAGGTATGAATCCCACTTGGTCATGATGGATAATCCTTTTAATGTACTGTTGGATTCTATTAGCAAGGATCTTGTTGAGGATTTTGGCATCCATATTCATTAGAGAAATCGGTCTGTAATTCTCCTTTTTGAGGGGGTCTTTGCCTGGTTTGGGGATCAAGGTAATATTAGCCTCATAGAATGAGTTTGGTAGCTTTCCTTCTGTTTCTATTTTTTGAAATAGCTTTAGGAGAATAGGTATTATTTCTTCTTTGAATGTTTGGTAGAATTCCCCAGGAAAACCGTCTGGGCCTGGAGTTTTATTATTTGGAAGGTTGTTTATCACTGACTCAATTTCTTCATAGTTAATTGGCCTATTTAAGAAATCTATTTCTTCCTGTTTCAGTCTTGGTAGTTTATAGGTTTCCAGGAAGGCCTCCATCTCTTCCAGATTGTTTAGTTTTTTGGCATATAGCTGTTGATAAAAGTTTCTAATAATCCTTGCAATTTCAATGGTGCTGGTCGTGACCTCTCCCTTTTCAGTCATAATTTTAATAATCTCAGTCCTTTCTCTTTGTTTTTGGACAAGTTTTGCCAGTGGTCTATCAATTTTATGGATTCTCTCAAAGAACCAGCTTCTAGTCCTGTTGATCTGCTCTACTGTGGTTCTGGTCTCTAATTCATTGATTTCTGCTCTAATCTTGGTCAACTCCTTCCTTGTCAGTGGGTTAGGCCTGTCCCTCTGTTGCTGTTCCAGTTTCTTGAGGTGAGAATATAGAAACTGCATTTTAGATTTTTCTATTCTTTTGAGTGAGGCTTGGATGGCTATGTATTTCCCCCTTAGGACTGCCTTTGCAGTATCCCATAGGTTTTGGACCGTTGTGTATTCATTCTCGTTGGTCTCCATAAATTGTTTAATTTGTTTTTTGATTTCCTGGTTTATCGAGTCATTCTTGAGCAGGATGGTTCTTAGCCTCCAAGTGTTTGAGTTTCTTCCAGGTTTTTCCTTGTGGTTGAGTTCCAATTTCAGAGCGTTGTGGTCTGAGAATATGCAGGGGATAATTTCAATCTTTTGGTATTGGCTGAGACCTGTTTTGTGTCCCAGAGCATGATCTATTCTTGAGAATGTTCCATGGGCATTTGAATAGAATGAGTATTCTTTGGTTCTGGGGTGTAGTGTTCTATATATATCTATGAGGTCCAACTCGTCGAGTATGGCATTCAAAGCCTTTGATTCTTTGCTTAGTTTTTGCCAGGGTGTTCTGTCTATTTCTGATAGTGGGGTGTTGAGGTCCCCTACTATTACTGTGTTCTTATCTATATGTCTCTTTATTTTGGTTAAGAGTTGGCTTGTGTATCTTGCTGCTCCCCTGTTGGGGGCATATATATTAATAATTGTCATATCCACTTGTTGAATACTTCCTTTAAGAATAATATAGTGCCCTTCTGTATCTCTCTCTATGGCCTCTAGTTTAAAATCCAGTCTATCTGATATGAGAATTGCTACTCCAGCTTTCTTTTGAGGTCCATTTGCGTGGAAGATGGTACTCCATCCCCTTACTCTAAGTCTGAATGCATCTTTGGGTTCAAAATGAGTCTCTTGTAGACAGCAAATGGATGGGTCATGTCTTTTTATCCAATCTGCAACCCTGTGGCGTTTTATGGGAGAGTTTAAGCCATTTAGATTGATAGAGATTATTGACAGATATGATTTTAATGATGCCATTTCTCTTTAAAGTCTTTGTATCGGTTGTGACTTGCTGCTCTGTATCACTCTTGGGGCCTTTTTACCTTTATAGAGCCCCCCTTAATATCTCCTGTAGGGCTGGTTTCGTGGTTACGAAATTGGTTAATGATTGGCGATTTTGGAACGTCTTTATTTCTCCATCAATTCTGAATGACAGCTTTGCTGGATAAAGGATCCTTGGCTGCATGTTTTTCTCTGAAAGAGCTTTAAAAATGCCCCCCCAAGCCTTTCTCTCATTCCAGGTCTCTGTAGACAGGTCTGACGTAATCCTGATACCTTTGCCTTGGTACGTGAGAAATTTCTTTGCCCTGGCCGCTTTCAATACTGTATCCTTGGATCTAATATTTGCGAATTGCACTATGACATGCCGTGGCGTAGGTTTGTCCTGGTTGAGCTTGGATGGGGTCCTCTCTGCCTCTTGGACACGAATGCTTGTTTCCCTTGCTAGATTAGGGAAGTTTTCAGCTACAATTTGTTCAAATATCTCTTCTAGACCTCTGTTTTTCTCCACCCCTTCAGGGATGCCGATGATTCTGACATTGGATCGTTTCATAGAGTCAGTAATCTCCCGTAATCTACATTCGTGGGCGTGGATTTTTTTAGGTCCAGGTTCTATTTTCGTTTTTTCTTCTACTAACCCATCCTCCAATTCGGTAATACGTTCCTCTGCCTCATTCACCCTGGCCGTCAGAGCCTCTGGTTTTGACTGCATTTGGCTCATAGAATTTTTAATTTCTGTCAGATTCGCTCTCATTTCTGCCCTTAGGGATTCTATATTCTCAGCAACGCTTTCTCTGATGCTTTTTTCAAGTTTACTCATCATCTTGACCATTGTTGCTCTGAATTCCATTTCTGATAATTGGGATACATCCGTATGTATTAATTCTGTGGCCGAGGCCAATTCTGTGGCAGAGGCCACAGACTCATTATCTTTTCTTTGCTGGGGGGGACTTCTCCTTCTCGTCATTCGATCAGGAGAGGTTGTGGGGTTGTCCAGAGCCCAAATTATTGGCCGGGACCCAGGCCGTGCGCCCTTGTTTTATAGGGATCTTAGGGATGTGGGCTTCTTCNACCATTGTTGCTCTGAATTCCATTTCTGATAATTGGGATACATCCATATGTATTAATTCTGTGGCCGAGGCCAATTCTGTGGCAGAGGCCACAGACTCATTGTCTTTTCTTTGCTGGGGGTGTCTTCTCCTTCTCGTCATTCTGATCAGGAGAGGTTGTGGGGTTGTCCAGAGCCCAAATTATTGGCCGGGACCCAGGCCGTGCGCCCTTGTTTTATAGGGATCTTAGGGATGTGGGCTTCTTCTTTAAAGATTTTATTTATTTATGTGGCAGAGAGACAACCCGCGAGAGAGGGAACACAAGCAGGGGAGTGGGAGTGGAAGAAGCAGGCTCCCAGCGGAGGAGCCCGATGAGGGACTCCTTTCCGGAACGCCGGGATCACGCCCTAAGCCGAAGACAGGCGCTTAATGACTGCGCCACCCAGGCGCCCCAGGATGTGGGCTTCTTGATTTTTCAGCCTGCCTTCTGGGGGGGGGGCGCTGCCGCGCCGATACTCCGGCAACCCTGTTTGGGTAGAGTCTCAGTGTCCCCTGCGAGGGGGGATGGGGATGGGCGCCCTGTGAGCCGGNGATGGGGATGGGCACCCTGTGAGCCGGTATTTCCGGGCTTTTGTTCTCTGGCGGCTTTCCCTGGCGGTTTGCTATGCCTCTTCTGAGAGAGCAGCAGCGGCTGAAATTCAGCCTCTGTCTCAGAACAGAGGGATCGCGGATCGTTCTCCACTGATGTTCTGGCCACTTTAACTCTGTTTCTGTTGGTGCTGCTCAACCCTGCAGCGTCCCGGGATGTGCGCCCCACACCAGGCGTCCCAGCCCTCACTTCCAGGGTCGGCACGTCTCTGTCCTTTGTATTTCTAACACCGCCAGCCGCCCCCGCTTGCTTCCGGAGCTCCCGGTCTCAGTCTGTTTCCAGTGAGCACACAGGAGTTCCGTGAGAAGTCTGGTGGCGTGCCCCCCACCCCACCGGCGCCCGAACGCAGAGGCTCCCTCCCCCTTCCGTTTATCTTCCGATATCTGTGCGCGGTTTCACGGCTCCCCGCTTCGTACCTCAATACTCAGCACTGGAGATGTTCATTTGTAGAGATCCAGATGTATCTTCCTGCGTCTCAGGCTGATTCCGTGGATGTTCAGGCTGGTCTGGTACCTATCCAGCTCGACTCAGGGGACCGGCTGAAAAAGGGGTCCCTTACTCCTCCGCCATCTTAACTCTCCTTCTGGGATCAATTTTTTAATGGGAAAATCCAAGCCAGCAGTAGCTATCATTTGATAAGTGGGATATGAGCAAATGGTTGCATTTTAAAATCTGGAAACCTTCCTTCTGCCAGCTGGATACACCAGAAGTGAAGGACAAGGTGGGGAATCTTGATAATTGAGCAAAAACCAATGCTGGAATACCTAGGTACTATAGATGAAAGTGTATGTCCCCAAACTGGAAATTTGGGCAGAATTCCATAGTAGAATCTCAAATTGTTACAGTTACCTAAGTCTGGTGTGTGAAATTATTAAACTGAGAACTCCAGTCTCTCCAACTCTCCTACCCTCCCTTCTTTTCTTTCTTCTCCTTTTTTTTTTTTCCAAGTAAGCTCTATGCCCAACATGGGTCTCAAACTCATGACCCTGATATCAAGAGTCACAGGCTCCACCAACTGAGCCAGCCTGGTGCCCCTTTTTTTTAAAACAAACTTTATGGAGCAGATAGTAGGGAAATGATGTACAAAGCAGACATTATCTCTACATTCACAGAATCCACACTCGTTTAAAGACAGACAGTAAAATGAGTAGCTGCGCTGCCCTGTAAGTGTTGAATGACAAAACACCGTATTATGAGTGAGAATAATGGAAGCGGGAAGCGCCTTTAGACCAAGTGTTCAGGAGTGGCCTCTCTGAGGATGTCATACTCAAGCTGGGAGCGAAAGGTCGCAAAGAAGGCAGCCATGTGAAAAGTAGTATACAAGAGTTCCAGGTAGAAGAAAGGCCGTGTGAATGGCACTGTGACAAGAAGGCACATAGCACATTCTATCAAGAAAAGATCAGAAACTTAGTGAGTTGGGACTGGAGAGGTACCCAAGGGCCCAGTCATGCAGGACTTTTTAGTCTGTGGTATAGAACTTATAAAAGGAATGGCCAGTCATTAGACAGTATCAAGTAGGAGATAGACTTGAGCCAGTGGGTTTTGTTTGTTTGTTTGTCTTTTTGTTTGTTTGTTTGTTTTCTCTTGCTGCTGTGAGGAGATAGGATTGAGGGGATAAGAGTAAATTCAGGGAGGCCAGTTAGGAGAGTAATGAAAAGGTCCAAGTGAAAGATAATGGTGGCCTGGACATAGTGAAGATACATTTATTCATACAGTGGTCGTTTGTGGAATCCTGTGACTGTGCTAGGCAGAATGGAATAAGCATGGGTGTTCACACTGGGATATTTGATCTATATAACATCCCTCTAGGGGAGTTGGAAATGAAACACAAATCAGGAATCAAATTGGTAATTTGTTGCAGTTTAGTAAACATTTATTAATATTTCTCTGTGCCAAGCAGATGGCACCATTTTTCTTTAGAACTTTGAAGGCATTGCTCCCATGTTTACATTCTTGGTCCCAGGACTGCTGTTGAGAAGACCAAAGTCATTTTGGTTCCCTTGCTTTGACCTGGTTTTTTCTCTCCAGAAGCTGGAGGAATCTCTGTTTTGCTCTTTCATGATGACAAGCTTTAGTTTGGGTATCTGATCATCCATTTTACTGGGCACTCACTGAGCCAATTCAGCGTCAATATGCATGCTTTTCAGTACCTGAAATTTAAAAAATAATTGTATCAATGATTTCGTGTCTCCCATTTCTTCTTACTTTCTCCATATCTTATTATGTCCAGATGTTGAACCACTAGACTGGACCTTTCTCTCTTTTTTTTTTCTTCTAGTTTTAGAACATTTCCTCAATTTTATCTTCCCACCCATCCATTGAGCTATTTACTTTTAATTTCTATGAACCCTCCTTTTCTATTTAATCTCTGGATGTTCCTTTTGTACAGGATCTGGGAACCTGGAAATCTAACTGCTTCTTAAACATGCTTTTAATCAACCTACTCTTTTTTTTATAACTCCCTCCTCTCCCCAACTCCCTGATGTACTTGGCACTGCCAGTTCCTGAGCCTTTGGAGTAACCTAGGCAGGGATCAGCAGACTTCTTCTCTGAAGGACCAGGTAGTAAATATTTGAGGCTTTGTGGACCATGCAGCTGCCTATCAAATCACCGCTCCTCTCACCTGTTCAGCTCTGCTGCTGTATTGGGAAAGGAGTCCTAGACAACACCTAAGTGAATGGATGTGCTGCCCTTACTTTACTCGCCCTGGTGTGTGATATAAACTGAGCTGCGTTGTGGCTCTCCCCGCTGCTGGTTCAGGTTTTTGGCTACTTTTGGTCTGCTAACTCATCAGCTTCCCATCCAGCTGCTTTCCAGCTTCCCAAATTTTGTTGCTGTCCTCCAATTCTTATTTTAAGGTTGTACATTTTTAATCCTTTTACAGTCCTTTTCCTGGAGTTTCAGGAACAAAAGTAAATAAATATCTTGTTTCTTCGGTCATCTTTCCCTGGACACTGCAGTTAAGCAGTAACTAATAAAGGGTAGCATGCGGTGTTTACATTTCTTATTTCTGTAATTTGACCTGGACACGGCTGGCCGTTTAAATGATTTTAGTTGTTTTACCCTTTTGCAGGGCCCACTAATTTGGGTTCTTCACTCTTTGTTTTCCTTTGTTGTGACAAAAATCTTACTTTTATTTTAGCCTTTGTCAAGAAATCTATTTCCAGCAGTTGGTAGGATCTTAGCATTTATAATTTCATGTGAAATTAATAGACCATAGATTTTAGGCAGCACGGTCAATGTATGAGGCTAACTTGCAAATGGTAGTTCAGAAAAACAGCTCTCCCAAGGAAAGGCTGACACCAGCCAAGTATGCTCAGAGGATTTGGAGATGGCTGCTTCTGGGACCATTTTCCACAAGTAGAACCGAGGCCAGCAGGAGCAGTGGCTAGTCCTTGCACCCTGGAAACTTAAGCCACGGTGGCAGATAGGACAAGAAGCCACTCTCAGAACCAACACCTCCCAATAAGCTAGGGATAGCAGCACGTATGTCTTTAAACCATGATTATGCTCCAGAATTCTTCTCTTCCTCTCCTAGAGCAAAATACAAAATTCTCAGTGTGCGATTGGCAGAGGAAAGAGGGCTGAAAGATCAATCCACTGTTCTTTCCAACTTCGAGAATGCTCGTTCAATATTGCATGAAGTGCCATAGGAGCAGTGGCTTTCTAACATGATTGCACAATGGTGTCACCTGGGGAGCTTTGAAAATCCTGATACCCAGGCCTCACCCTGGATTATTGACATCAGACTCTCAGGGGGCAGGACCTGGGCATTAGCATTTTGAAGCTCCTGTGTGAGAGGGACAGAAAGAATCTTAAGCAGGCTCCACATACAGCGCAGAACCCTTCGTAGGGCTCGATCTCATGACCCTGAGATCATGACCTGAGCCAAAACCAAGAGTCTGACACTTAACTGACTGAGCCATCCAGGTGCCCCTATAGTTTCAGGTCTTACCTTTAAGTCTTTAATTCTTTTTGACTGGATTTTTGTGTATGGTGTAAGATAAAGATCCAATTTCATTCTTTTGCTTGTGTATATTCCGTTTTCCCAACACCCTTTGTTGAAGAGACCATCCTTTCCCCGTGGTGTATTTCTGGCTCCCTTGTCAAAAATCAATCGACCATATATGCATGGGTTTATTTCTGAACTTTCTATTCCGTTCCATTAGTTTATATTTCTGCCTTCACCATGCTGGTGGGTAGAGGATTTGAATCAATATTTCTATAAAGAGGACATACAGATGGCCACCAAAGCAGTATAGGAAATGGTGCTCAACATCACTCATCAGGGAAATGCAAATTAAAACCGCAATGAAATATCACCTCACACTTGTTAAGATGGCTATTATCAAAATAATAAAAGATAACAAGTGTTGGAGAGGACGCTGAGGAAGCAGAACCCTTGTGTATTATTGGTGGGAATGCAAACTGGTGCAGCCACTAAGGAAAACAGTATGGAGGTTCCTTAAAAAAATTAAAAATAGAACTTACCCTATGGTTCAGCAATCCCTCTTCTGGGTATATATCTAAAAGAATTGAAATCAAGATCCCAAAGAAATATTTGTACTCCCTTGTTAATTGTAGCATTATTCATAATAGCCAAGATATAGAAACAAGCTAAATATCCATCGATGAAGGAATGCATAAAGAAAATGTAGTCTATACATATACAGTGGGATGTTACACAGAAGAAAACCCTGCCATAGGTAACAACATGGATGAACCTGAAGGACATTATGTTAAGTGAAATCTGCCAGACAGAGGACAGATACTGCATGATTCCACTTATATGAGGATTCTAAAGTAGTTAAACTCATAGAAGCAGAGAGTAGGGGACGCCTGGGCGGCTTAGACCCAGCCCTGTATCAGGCTCCTTGTTCAGCAGGGAGTGTGCTTCTCCCTCTGCCTGCTGCTCCCCCTGCCTGTGCACTCGCTCTCTCTGACAAATAAATAAAACCTTAAAAAAAAAAAAAGCAGAGAGTAGAATGGTGGTTGCCAAGGGTCAGGGGGAAGGGGAGATGGGGAGTTGTTCAATGGGTATAAAATTTCAGTTATGCAAGGTGAATGAGTTCTGGAGATCTGCTCAATCTCTAGACAACAGTACCGTGCTGTACACTTAAACATTTGTGAAGAGGGTAGATCTCAGTTAAGAGTTCTTACCACAATAAGAGAAAGTAATCAAAAGTAAAAGAAAGAAAAAAAAATTTTTTTAAGTTCCCTGGTGATTTCAGTGCATAGCCAGGTTGAAACCTCCTGTTCTAAAGCATACCCTTTTAAGGAAAATGTTTCTGCGGCAGTTTGTCTCCCATGTGACTGCCATTTTTCCTGTAATCTCAAGCATTCCTTTAGAGCAGTGGTTCTCAAAGTGTGGCCACATGGAAACTTGTTAGATATGCAGAATCTTAGGCCCCATCCAGGCCAACTGAATCAGAAACTGGAATGGGGCCCAGCTCTTTGACTTTGAACAAGTCTTTCAGGTGATTCAGATAAAGAGGCTTTTGAGAACCACTGCATCCTATTTAGAAGTGGAAATGTCCCAGGGTGGGGGTGGGGATCATTAGCATTTGCTTACCAGCTTCCTTTCCTCAGCAATAGTAAATTGACACCAGGATGTGACACAGAGCAAAAGAGTGTTTTGACTTAGGAGAGGAAGTGAAGAGTGTTGAGTGTAATTTTGGTTTTAGAACATAAGATTTTTTAAATGTAAGAATATGAGAATTATGTCATATTTAATTAATAATGAATAATAGCTCAAATTTAGGCACTATTTTAAGAACTTTCCATATACTGTCTCACTTCATCCTCATAGCAACTCTATGAGGGAAGCATTATCATTTTCATATTTTTACCAGTAAGAAGACTGAGGCACAGGGAGGTTAAGTTACTCGTCTAAGGTTATACTCAGGACATAAGTGGCAGAGCTGGGACTCCATCTCCAGGGTTCAAAGTCATGGCTACACCGCTTCTACATTTCGTTTTGTAAGGGGATGATGTCTTTATGAAACAGAGTCCAATTATAACAAAACAAATATAAAACTGAGCAGAACTATAAATCCTTGAGCACAGCACAACTCCATAATTTTTTTTTTTTATCTTAATTTTGAAATGCCCAAGGCTTGAAAAACAGTTTTGAAGTTTGGTCCCCAATTTCATTTGCCCATAAGACCTGAACTGAACAAATGTAAGGTGATGCATAATCTCTTCTTACTCCTCAAAGTATAAATATTCACATTTTTGGTGGCATAGTTATTGGTTTTACTACTCCTTGCCGTGGCAGATTCTGCTAGGGCTGTTACATAAGATATGGCTGTGGAAATCTAATGTGCTGTGTGATGGGGTTGTGGGATATAGGTGAGGTTCAGTGGGGTGGAGTCCGGAGCCGACGACCAAGAAAGAATTCTTGAGACGTCTTTGGTGCAAAATTGGTGGTTTATTAAAGCACGGGGACAGGACCCGTGGGCAGAAAGAGCTGCTGCCCCGGGGTTGTGAGGGTGGCTGATTATATACTATGGGGTTGGGGGAGGTGAGGAAACAAGGGGCTTGAGAAAATACTTTCATATGTTAAGGAAGACTCACAGGATACCGGAGGCCTTGCCATTGTCAGGTTAAGGTTGTTTATCCCTCTAGTAAGGCATTAACATTAAGATGGTTGGGGGCTTCCTGGAAGAATGTCGCATGTATCCCACCCAAGAGTGGGGGGTGGGGGGAGGTTGCAGGGTGTCAGCTTATGCTTTGTCTTCAGCCAGGCTTCTGTTCCCTCATCACTGTGTACCAAATATTTCCAGCTCTCCACTCTCTGGGCACGTTGTAGAGTTGCAATTCCCTTTGCCTTTGAAGTTAGGTATGGCCACGTGAGTTGATTTGGCCACTGAATTGTGACCAGGGTTGATACATGTAACTTCCGAGTGGAAGTTTGAGGGGGCAGTTTGCAATCAGCTTTAGCCATCTTTCCCTCTGGAATTCTAACTAACAGTGCTTTTGCTAATGTTTGCTCTGACAGCCCAATGCCTGGAGAGGGTGCAGAGCAGAGCCCCACCAACCTGGATTTTGCAGATCTTTGTTACTAGAGCATAATCTAACCCATTCGGACATCAGTTACAATGATATATAAGTACCACCGTATCTTTCTAAAATCTGACAGAATCTGAATTCTGAAACAGATCCAGTGCCAGGGATTTCAGATAAGAGATTGTGGATCTTTATTTGAATATACAAAATTAGCATTTTTTCCTAAGAAAGTCTGAACTATGTCCATGCTTTGAGCTTAGCCATTTCCTGAAGAGTAAACTAGCACCTGAGCAGTGTCCTCTGGACTGAGCCCTTGGAAGTCAGGGACGTTCTCATTTATCTGAGTAGCCTCCATGCCTGATGGGGGGTGAACACTTAGTACGCTCGCACTGAAAACATTGGTGAAACAAAGACAGTGCCTGGAGCTTGAGGCTCCAGGGGACGGGGCAAACCGAGAATGTATAAGAGGTGAAGGCGAAAGTTATCTATTTCATCTGCTTCACAATTTTGCCTTGTTTAAATAATGAACTGGACGCAGAGCAAATCCTGTGTGAAAGGACAATATAATGGCTGTAAGTAAATGCTCGTGTGTTGATATCAAGATTAACTGAAGTAATTAGAACAAGTAAAGCTCTTAGCACAGAATTGGTTTATAGTGAACTTATAGTCATTTTGGCTATTAATATTAATGAAACAAAATAGGTAGCAATCCTTATGAAACTCTGTGTAAGAGGGGGAAAACTAGCTAACACTATGGTTTTTAAGCCATGCTTTACTGCATTCCATGGATTCTGAAGCACCCCCCTTTTTTTTTTTAATAATTAATTTTATTTTATTATATTATGTTAATCACCATACAGTACATCCCCTGATTCTGATGTAAAGTTTGATGCTTCATTAGTTGCGTATAACACCCAGTGCACCATGCAATACGTGCCCTCCTTACTACCCACCACCAGTCCATCCCCTTCCCCCACCCCCTCCCCTCTGAAGTCCCCAGTTTGTTTCCCATAGTCCATAGTCTCTCATGTTTCATTCCCCCTTCTGATTACCCCCCTTTTCTTTATCCCTTTCTTCCCCTACCGATCCTCCTAGTTCTTATGTTCCATAGATGAGAGAAATCATATGATAATTGTCTTTCTCTGCTTGACTTATTTCACTTAGCATTATCTCCTCCAGTGCCGTCCATGTTGCAGCAAATGTTGAGAATTCGTTCTTTCTGATAGCCTGAGTAATATTCCATTGTATATATGGACCACAGCTTCTTAATCCAGTCATCTGTTGAAGGGCATCTCGGCTCCCTGAAGCACCCCTTAATAGCCCTATGGTGGGAAATCTCAGAGCCCTGGGGAGGCCAAGGGTGGGTAGGACCTGAACCATTGCTGCTCCAAGCTCAGCAGCTGTGCTTTACAGCCATCAGGGATTCGTTTCCACCTAGGACTGTTCCTTTGAAGAAAGGATCGAATGGATAAAAACAACATTGAAAGCCATTTGAGTGATACATTTTAAAGAGACCTTCGGCAGCAAGTGTTGAAAAGCAAGGCTTTTTGATAAATTTCATTTTAAAATAAATGAATTAGTTATTCATAGTATTCTGGTTAATTAAGGTTTTAATGTAGCATGTTGACATAACATTTAAAAAAATATTAAATGCTCGGGGCACCTGAGTGGCTCAGCAGTTAAGCATCTGCCTTCAGCTCAGGGCATGATCCCGGCGTTCTGGGATCGAGCCCCACATCAGGCTCCCTGCTGTGTTGGGAGCCTGCTTCTTCCTCTCCCACTTCTCCTGCTTGTGTTCCCTCTCTCACTGGCTGTCTCTCTCTCTGTCAAATAAATAAATAAAATCTTAAAAAAAAAAAAAAAGAAAGAAGCTTTAAAAAAAAAAATCAAATGCTCTAGCAATCATGAGCACAGGATCCTTACAACATTTTCCCTGCCTCCTCAAAAACCAAATAATAGATTTGGAAATTTGTAAGTTAATCACATGAGAGTTCTGCTATGTTAGAATTTAATGAGATGTTACTTGAAACTCCTAGAATCTCCTTCTTGGCTCATGAATTAGGGGCCCTGAAGGGCACACTATTAGTATTCTGATTTAAGGTAAAATTAGAGACTTTGAGAAGAGGCCATTGGGTGGATTCCATTTTCGAGGTGCCATTTATGTGATAAATGGGAAGTCACTGAGTGATGTTAGCTCAGTCTGGCTTACGAATTGTGTAGAGTGTTGGGAGGCCTACGGGGGGTATATAAGGGAGCTGTCCCTCATGAACTGACTGACCCATGAGGTCTCACAATAAGATGCTCTTCCTACTCCCTCTTCCTCTCTGTTGCTGCTTTAAGGAGTCCTTTTCTGGGAGCTCTGGGCGGGGGGAAGAGACTTGAAACTCTCGGAGAGTATTTGTCTATTCAGAAGTGGAAGAGGAAGGAGGGCTGCTCATAACACCTCATCTAAGAGACTTTCAGAAGGTGGCATGTTTCCAAAGACAAATATGATTGTTTTGAAGTTTTGTCTGGGGAGAGCCTGCAAAAGTGTTTCTGTATGTGCTGGTGAGGCATAGCTAGAGGGGGGACAGAGGGTTCCCTTTTTCCTCTTTTCACCCATCCAGAATGTCATTGATTTCCAGGATTCTCAAGTGAAACCATTATCGTTAGAAGTCTACTTGAGGTCAAGTCCAGACTCAGGGAGGGCTGCAGTTAGCCTAGGACCATGATCGCCCTGAACAACATTATCGGAGGGTGGGAAAAAGCGCAGCCTGGGCCCCAGCTGGCTAAAATGGTCTTTTGAACAAGCGCTCAGTTCTATGCAGGAAAAAAAAAATCAGTGACAGGAATTTTCACATCCCATCCAATATAAGTCTCTTTGGTGGTAATTATTATCATTATTATTATTTTTAAAGATTAAAAAAAAATCTCTACACCCAACATAGGGCTCAAACCTACAACCCAGGCATCGAGAGTCACACGCTCCACTGACTGAGCCAGTCAGCCAGCCAGGTGCCCCATTTGGTGGGATTCTCCCTCTCCCTCTCCCCCTTCCCCATCTTCTCTCCCTCTCTAAAAAGGAAAAAAGAAAGTACTTCGAGGGTAGAATTGACTGAACTATTTAAAGCTGGGTGCAGGAGTTGCAACTGAAAAAGATACTACGTATTTTTTGCCCATGTCAGTAAATCTGGTATACACAGTATGCGACTTTAGTGAACAAGGAAATGCTGGGACGTCATTAATTACAGTAATAAGAGAACAATGTGGCTAAGAGTGTTCACAAGTTGTCCCATTAGCACCTCGTAACAATAATCATGGCTGAAGTGCTTTTTTCATGTGGAAAGCTTAATAATTAAAACAAAACAACTACGAACAGGAGAATCTTTAAGTAAAGGTGAGGGAGGAAAAAAGGTGAATGTTAACACCACATTTTTCATTGCTGTGGTCCACTATTACCAGCAGTTAGCTGCAGCTTCTATAAACAATGCTGTCATCCTGGGGTCTTGCCCTTAGTGTTCTGCAGTTTGCATTGTTGTTCTCTGTCATTCTGTCTTTCATTATAGGATCATAAATTGATTGTAGGAACTGCTGATTTCTCACTGAGGATTTGTCCTTGACCTTGTTGGTGTCCTTGGGGGCATTTTAGCAGAGTAGAAAAGTCTTATGACCAGGAACTAGCCTAAAACTCCTCCAAAACATCCACAATGACAGCAAGAACCAGAAAACCATTTATTAAGAAGAAGCCAGACACTGTCTTAGGTAGTGATAAAGTGAGTTCTTATATTGGGACCCACAAAACAGAGGCTGCCCCAGTGACTCAGCCCACACAGCAGCAAATCAAAACCTAGGTCAGCCTGCATTTACAGGAAGGACCTCATTGTCAGGGAAACCTAATATGAATCACGATCCCCCAACTCAGCTTCAGCTAGCTTCCCTTACCCTCGAAAATAGAAGTTTATACATTTTATTTCATTTAAACCTCACAACTTATTAAGTGGGTATCATTTCACTCCACAGATGGCAAAATTGAATTTCCAAAAGATTAGTCTCAGTCTTTTTACTACACTACAGGAAATTTCTAAAATACATGACAAAGAAAGGGGTCTTTTGAGTCCGGATTTCAGAAGGACAGGTAAGGGGCCACAGAGGGGGCTGGCAGAGGTAGGCCTGCTCTTTCCAGCTTCTTCCAGCCCGGGGCCTTGGTGACTTCACATTTTAGGCTCATCTTTGCCAAGTTGCAGAATCAGTTCGGACACCTGTGGGCAGTATGTTAAGTATGGTTATGGGGCTCAGAATATGCTACCCCCAAATCTGGCACCACAGCATTTGAATATTTTAAGCTGAAGGAATTTGAGAAAAGTCAAGCATAGGAAGAATTGTCTGATCTTTCCTTAAAGCTGGCCAGAGAACCCTGTGAGAGGTGCCCTCCTTCTACCTGGAGGAAAGGAGCATCCTTATCTGTGAAGGTAGAGAGGTACCGAGAAGAACTGAAGGAATGGGCCTAGCTAGGCCTCCCCGGGTTTACTACCCCTAGCTTATATATACCCTTCTGTCCTATCACATTTTTCTATGACTCCTAGTTCTTAAACTGAGCATAAAAACACTCAGGTGTAATGGTTCCTTCAGGTCTTCATTTCATTATGGAGGCTCCCGTATCACATAAAACTTATATTAGATAAATGTAGATGCTTTTCTTTTGATAATCTGCCTTTCGTTATGGGGTCCCAGCTGAAAACCTCAAAGGCTAGAAGGAGGAGATATTTTTCTTCCTCTGTGATGGCTCACACCCTCTGGAAGATGAGCTCTCGAGTTCTCACTGCCTGCCATATGCTAGATTGCGGGTATGACGTCAGAGCTAGAGACTTCCCAACGTCCTAGCCCCTGGCCTCCACCTGTCTGTAACTCATTGGCCAGTTCCACTCAGTCTTCTTGTTAGCCCACTGTTTTCTTCCCTGGGATTGTAGGCCACTCTGTTCTCTGTTTCTTGCTTTCCAAAAGGTGGGATTATAATACATTCAATTGAAGATGAATGTGAGGCTTAGAGAGGGGAGGACTGCTTTAGAGAACATTAGCTACTCAAATAGAATGTAGAGCCATTCCCTTAGAAAATGCTGAATATTGGGGTACATGGGTGGCTCAGTCCGTTAAGTGTTCAATTCTTTTTTTTTAAGATTTTATTTATTTGACCTTTATTTTTTTATTTTTTTTATATATATATTTTTAAAGATTTTATTTTTTTATTCGACAGAGATAGAGACAGCCAGTGAGAGAGGGAACACAAGCAGGGGGAGTGGGAGAGGAAGAAGCAGGCTCATAGCGGAGGAGCCTGATGTGGGGCTTGATCCCCTAACGCCGAGATCACGCCCTGAGCCGAAGGCAGACACCCAACAGCTGTGCCACCCAGGCGCCCCAAAAGATTTTATTTAATTGAGAGAGAGAGTGTGAGTGAGAGAGAGAGAGAGCATAAGCTGGGGAGAGAGGCAGAGGGAGAGGGAGAAGCAGACTCCCCATTGATCAGGGAGCCCGGCGTAGGGCTTAATCCCAGGACCCTGGGACCATGACCTGAGCTGAAGCAGACACTTAACTGACTGAGCCACCCAGGCACCAAAGTGTCCAATTCTTGATTTTGGCTCAGGTCAGGATCTCAGAGTCGTGAGATGGAGCCCTACATTGGGCTCCATGCTAGGTGTGGAGCCTGCTTAAGGTTCTCTCTCCCTCTCCCTCTGCTCCAACCCCCACTACCTCTCTCTCTCCTTAAAAAAAAAAGAAAAGAAAAGAAAAGGAAACAACAGCAACACTGAATATAGTAACAAGAGGAGCTCACTTCACTATTAGTACATAGATAAACCCTTAGTGGGATTCACTGGTGCTACGGTCCCATGATAACTGTATGCACTTTTTAAATGACCCTGTAGTGTAACCTAGTTCTTCCTTCTGTGTAGAAAATTCTTTGAAACCTTCTTTTATATCTGTTTTAAATAGCATCTTTGTTCTTTTTCTTTTTCATTTTTGGCCTTTCAGAAAATAAGCTCAGAATGTTTCAAGAGCATTAGATTTTTTCCCCCCGTGTTGAAGTTAGAGAACTGAGATAGAATTGTCACTGAATAGAGGCAGACAGGCTAGTAACATATGTTCCAGAATTTGGCCTTCAGGTTTGAAGTTTCAGAAATGGGAATTGTGTGGTACTCAGAATCAGTCAGCCTTAAATGTAGTCTAACCATACTCAGAAGAGGCTGGTTTATCATCAGAGTCGGAATTTGTGTGCCCTGAGGTAGAGGGAGGCTAGAATATCTGTTGTATCTGATGGTGCCTTTTCTCCAGTATACAAAAGCTGTGGTTTTTGTGGAAAAGCCAGAGAAATAAGTAAGAAAAAGCTAGATGAACTCACTGGCTGGCCTCCTTTCCCTCGAGCCCCCTTGAATATTAACTTCCTTGATAGAACCTGTTAAAGGGTAATTTTTAACAATAGGTAAACTCATGACTCTCATACAAGTATAAAATGAACACAAAAAAATTTTATGTAGCTCATTAATTAAATGAGGGCCCCAGGAAGATGCTACTACCAGTTCAAAGTACAATTTATATGAAGTAAAGAAATGTTGACATGAATTTACAAATGGACACAGAACTGGTTTTTCCCAAGGGGTGTGCTTGAGGGACTGGATTGCATGGCTACCAGACAATTCATTTGCATGTCTCGGGCAAGCATTATTTTACATTGCTATTACCTACAATTTATAGAGTTGTAAAATAGTTCAAAGGACATGAAAGGCTAGAATCAGCCCAGAAGATTGTGCTCTACACAATCCGTAGTTTTTCCTTTGGAGATACCCAGTAATCTTTTCTGCTTATTTCAGATTTTCGTAGAAACTTGTCTGACCTCTTCTTCTTGTGGGCAGTCATTATCTTGAAGATCAATTGTAGAACTGATTTCTCCTGGCCTTGAGACACCTTTCTTCCCTCCCTTCTACACTGGCCAATTGAGAGTCCTTAGCAATACACCCTAAGGAAGTAGCTTTTAGTATTTAAAGCACCCCTCAATTGGCCTTTTGTGCAATTAAAATTCAGCACTTAATACATTTGATTCCCAAACCTGGTTGATCAGAATTATCTTGGATTTTCAGAAATTTAGACACCCAGGTCCATCTCTGGATTTTCTTTTTTTTTTTTTTTTTTTTTAAAGATTTTTTTTTTTTTTTCGAAAAAGATAGAGACAGCCAGCGAGAGGGGGAACACAAGCAGGGGGGGGGGGNGAGGAAGAAGCAGGCTCATAGCGGAGGAGCCTGATGTGGGGCTCGATCCCATAACGCCGGGATCACGCCCTGAGCTGAAGGCAGATGCTTAACCACTGTGCCACCCAGGCGCCCCCATCTCTGGATTTTCTGATCCAGGTTCTTGAGGATTGGTTCTTGAGGGACATGCATGTCTTTAACAAAAGCTCATGTTAGGGATCCGTGGATATATTCTGGGTTAGAGACCAGGGGTCCTGAAATGAAAAAATACCAGCCTTGATTGAGGGAGTGGGGGATTGGGCTCGAGGAATATTTGAAGTGAAAGTGGCAGGACCTAGTCACCAAAGAATATTGTAGTGGATGATGGGGGAGGAGGAGGAATTTTCATGAGTTGAGGATGACTTCCAGTCACAGAGCAACTTGGATGGTGGTAAGGCTCAGTACCATCTTTATAATATTTAAATCATTAGACAGTCATATTAGTATAGCTTTTCTCTCTACCACCAATCTGGAATTAATTCCAGCATTACCATTACTTTAGAAAGTTGCATTTAGTGATAGAACGTAATTCTCTGTATTGCCCATATACTATTTTATACCAAAACCCAATGAAAATAAAGGTTATGGTTGGTAGTGATGGGGTTTTGGAATATAGGTGAGGTCCAGTGCGGGAGGTCCGGAGCCGATGACCAAGAAAGAGTTCTTGAGACATCTTTGGTGCAAAATGGTAGTTTTATTAAAGCGTGGGAACAGGACCCATGGGCAGAAAGAGCTGCTGCACCAGGGTCGCGAGGGGTGGCTGATTATATACTTGGGAGCTGGGGGAGGTAAGGAAAAGGGAGGTTTTCAAAAGGATTTTCCTATGCTAGAGAAGACTCCCAGGACGCGAGAGGCCTTGACATTGTCAAGTTAAGGTTGTTTTTCCTTCTAGCAAGGCGTTAACATGAAGATAGTTGGGAACTTCCTGGAGGAACATTACACTCTGCCCAATTCAAGTATCTGTCAATGGACTGCAGGTTATATTTAATTGTATCTACATTTCCTTCCGGAAGCTAGGTTATTGATAGAAATGCTTTGTTCTTGTAAATTGCTAAGACATTTGTAAACTGAGGGAGACTCTTGTCTTGCAGTATTGTGATCTCTATAAGTTAACTATTTGTTTTTCCTTTCCTTAGCTTTAGGGCAGCCAGGAGTGCCTGAGGAATGTCACATGTGTCCCATCTGGTGTGGGGGGTGCCTTGTGGGGTGTCAGCTTCCATTTTGTCCTCGGCCTGCCTTCTGTTCCCTCATCAGTAGGTTTTTTGTTCATTTGTTTGTTTGAAGTAGGCTCCATGCCCAGTGTAGAGCACAATGCGGGGCTTGAACTCACAACCCTGAGATCAAAACCTGAACTGAGATCAAGAGTCAGACACTTAACTGACTGAGCCACCCAGGCACCCCTCGTTGGTCATTTCAAACTCCATTAAGTTTAATTTTTTAAAAATTTATTCATTTGAGAGAATGAGAGAGAGAGGGAGGGGGAGAGGGAGAGGCAGACTCCCCACTGAGCAGGGAGCCCAATGGATGTGGGGTTCGATCCCGGACCCTGGGATCACGATCTGAGCTGAAGGCAGATGCTTTACTGACTGAGCCACCCAAGTGGCCCCATTAAGTTTAATTTAATGGGCATTAAAAATCATGCAAAAAGGGGTGCCTGGTTGGCTTAGCTGTTGGAGCATGTGCCTCTTGATCTCGGGGTCGAGAGTTCAGGCCTCATATTGGGCCTAGAGCTTACTTTAAAAAAAGAGAGAGAGATTATGAAAAAAAATCGTGCAAAAAAACACATCAAAATGTAGTTTGTGTCCTGAAAAGAAATCTTAAATGGAAAGCCCATACTATTATTGTAGGCTATATTTGTGATATTGTGATGTTGGGGAGGACAAAGTTTTCCTGGACCCTCTGGGGTCCCTGGCTGGGTCTGAAAATTAAACTGACCAAGAGATTAACAGGAGAAAAGCTTAGCCAAATATATTTAATATTTGGGAGCTTTGGGTGATTTGGGAGCTTTCAGAAGGAAGTGAAGACCCAAAGAAATTAGACCTGAGTGTTAAATGAGGGGGACTGAGGAGTTAGTAAAACCTGTTTGTTCACATTCTTCTCCCTTTGTCTTCAGAGATAAGGATACTCCTTTCTTCCGGGTATAGGGAGGCCCCCTCTCACTTGAGGGTTTTACAACCTGGTTTAGAGCAGAATGGGGTGGGAGGAGGGCCAAGAGTGACCTTCTTGCTTCTGCTGTCTTCTTAAACTCCTTCAGCTTCAATATGCCAAGATGCCATATTTTGGGGTAGCATGTTCTAATCCCATCAGTAATTTATGATAAAAATTACACATTTGGTCTTTGTCTGGTTCCTGGCACAGAACTCCTAAAATCCTAGTGATTTCCTAAGCCATGGAGTGATAAATGCTTTTTGTTATTCATAACAAGTCCCTTTCAAACACGCCAGAGTTTGCTAATGAGGTTAACTTTTGAAAAGCCCCAAGAGTCTTAAGGTTGGGGCTAGCTGTCTGGGGAACCTATCTTGATTTGAGGTTTCAATTTTCAGCCCCCTCTCTTGGGGGAGGGGAAAAGGGGCTGGAGGTTGAATCAATCACAAACAGCCATTGATTTAACTAGCCCTGGTGTGTAATGAAGCCCTCATAAAAACCCCAAAGGATGGGGTTCAGAGAGCATCCATGTCGGTGAACAAGAAGCACCCTTGTGTCAAAAGGTGACACACCCCAAACTCCATAAGAACAGAAGCTCTTGTGCTTGGGACCCTTCTGGACCAACCCTTATGTATCTCTTCATCTGGCTGTTACTTGTATCCTTAAATATCCCTTGTCCTTGAATATCACTGGCTTATTAGCCAGTGATCTAGTAAAACTGAATTCTGTTCTGTGAGCTCCTCTAGCAAATTAATGGAACCCAAGGAATCGTGGATGATGGGGTTTTGGAATATAGGTGAGGTTCTGTGGGGTGGAGTCCGGAGCCTACGACCAAGAAAGAATTCTTGAGACGTCTTTGGTGCAAAATGGTGGTTTATTACAGCACAGGGAACAGGACCCGTGGGCAGAAAGAGCTGCTGCCCCGGGTTGTGAGGGTGGCTGATTATATACTGTGCGGTTGGGGAGGTGAGGAAAAAGGGAAGTTGAGAAGGTACTTTCCTATGTTAAAGAAGACTCACAGGATACCGGAGGCCTTGCCACTGTCAAGTTAAGGTTGTTTACCCCTCTAGCAAGGCATTAGCATTAAGATGGTTGGGGGCTTCCTGGAAGAATGTCACACATGTCCCACCCAGGAGTGGGGGGTAGGGGAAGGTTGCAGGGTGTCAGCTTATGCTTTGTCTTCAGCCAGCCTTCTGCTCCCTCATCAATGGAGACCTCCAATCAGTCAGAACTGAATTGAATCGTAGGACATTCAGCCAGTGTCACAGAACTGCTCGCCCTGTGGAAAACCCACACATCCGGTGTCAGAAGTGAAGCGGTGTTGTTGCAGTGTAGTGAGTAAAGGAGACACGCTTTGTTTTCAACATAAGTACTTTTTTTTTTTTTTAAGATTTTATTTATTTGACAGAGAGAGAGAGACAGCCAGCGAGAGAGGGAACACAAGCAGGGGGAGTGGGAGAGGAAGAAGCAGGCTCCCAGCGGAGGAGCCCGATGCGGGGCTCAATCCCAGGACTCTGGGATCACGCCCTGAGCCGAAGGCAAACACTTAATGACTGAGCCACACAGGCGCCCCATTTTTTTTTTTTTTAGATGTTATTTGCGAGAGACAGTGAGTGAGAAAGAGAGAGAGAGCACGAGCTGGGGGAGGAGCAAAGGGAGAGGGAGGAGCGAACTCCCCTCTGAGCAGGGAGCCAGATTCGGGACTGGATCCCAGGACCCTGGGAGCATGACCTGAGCCTAAGGTAGACGCTTCACCGACTGAGCCACCCAGGTACCCTCCACACAAGTACTTTCTATAAAGGATATAAAAGGCCTTAATTGACATATGTTGTATCTCATAGGGGGAAAAATCACCTCAGCAAATAGTAATCGATGCCACAGGCAGCTCTGTTGGAGGTTCAAGTGTCTCAAATGATGGGGCATCATTCAACAAATTCAAGAAACTCTAATCCATCAGTGTTGAAAAGGAACAACATGCACAGAAAATAGCAGGTGTGGTAGCCTTTTCAGCAGATGGGGTGTGCACCCAAGAACAGGCCCAGCATCTTACACATACTACAGCACTGATTATTATACTGTTGGGGAATAATATGTCAATATGGAGATGCTTCCCTGTGGAGCATTTAGGATTTCCTGTCATTCCCCTTTCTTTTCCTTCCTCCAGTTTTCCTTTCCAGCTGGTGCGTTCGTGTGTGTGTGTGTGTGTGTGTGTGTGTGTGTGTGTGTGTGTGTTGCCAGGGACCATTTGGATTTTAAAGGCTGAAAAGTAAGTCAAGTTCTTTTTTCCCAGGGGTTGACCAGTTACCAGCCTCTTTCTTCTTCTGGCTGTCATTGCATTCAGTCTGTCACTGGCAAGGCCACACATTGCCACCAAAGAGGACCCTAAGAAGCAGTCTGAAACTGAGATGCCCTGATCCGTATCAAGGAATTGTTAAAGACCCTGGCCAGTTACTGGTTTTCTGGCTCAATTTTCTAGGGATTTTTAGGGCTTTAAGCATGGTTAAAAATTTTGATGTCCACAAAGATACTCTAGGATTTAAATCTCCTATAATACAAAGGTGGATGTGCCGGTTTTTTTCAGATGTATTTTGCCTCTATTCTGTAGTCTAATCCTGCGATTTACTCTTGATAAAGCTCTGCCATGTGCGTGTCGTCCGCTCAGCACTGGATGCACGTCTTGCTCATAGCATTCATCACAGAGTAGTGAGGCGTATTAAGTTCATGTGTGTATGTATCTGCTACCTCTTTGGAGGTACCTCCTATTCTATTCATTTTTCTATCCGCACTGTCTAGTGCAATGCTCAATACACAGTTGAGTTAAATTTAGTTTATTCCCTATGGCTGAGGGCTCAGAGGGAAGAGGTTGCAGTTACTAGAATTTAGAAAGTAAGATAGGGAGCCTCATAAAGCTGGGGTCTCTGCAACCCATACTTCTGGGGTGGGGCAGTGTTCAGCATCAAACTGGGGCTGCAGTGAGGGGGGATTCCTGAGGCGCCCCTAGGGAGCTGTATGCCCATGGCCGACACTCAGGAGAGCAAACCCGTCCTAGTCTTCCGCTTCCAGGCTTCCGGGCCCCCTCTAGTGCCCCTATTGCAAGAGCCTATCAGGGAGAGGCTGGCCAAACAGAAACAGACACAGAGATCCAGCATCACAGAGCAGAGTATGGAAGAGTGGGTTTTCAGCCAGATGACAGAGACTTCCCTGGCACAGCAACTCTTGGGGTGGGGCCGGACTCATAGCTTATCAACAGCAGTGTCTTTGACAATCCTTGAAGCCTTTCGCATGAGGCTTGTGGTCCCCCCCACCGTTCCCCCTTGAGGGGCCAAGGCTCTTAGGAGAGTTACTGCCACCCCCCCCAATAGTCTGTGTGGGTGGGTGGGTTAAGGGTCAGGTAGCTAGTTTTTGGACACCTCTTTTAAAAATTTCTCTTATGGTCACTTTCGTTTTAAATATGATCTCTACTGTTTCTTGTTACTCTGTTCTACAGCTTTAACTGCCTCCAGCTGCCTCAGTTTCTTCATTATCTCCCTCCTGCTAGCCCCTCCCGCCGCCACCACTACTACCACTAATAAGCAAAATGTGTGCCAGTATTCTTTCTTGTCTCATTTTCCTTATTTTTTATTTATCTAATTTCTTTCAATACCTGTACTGGGGTTGGTGAGATAAGAGAAAGAATAGAATTATTAAGTTGGACATGAATCAAAGATCTCAATAATTTCTTTTCTTTCTTTTCTTTTTTTTTTTTTTAGATCTCCATAATTTCTCAGATACAATTTGTGAGGCATGGAGAGGGCGGGAGCCACTCACTCACTGAATGTCTTGTGTTAGAATGCACTGTGTGAGAGGCTGAACATGTGGGGCTCCAAAGCATATATGCGGCTACATTGATTATAGAGTAGGAAGCTGTCTTGGACACAAAACATTTATACTTAGTTACATGGCTTAGACGATATTTCCATGCTGTATAAATCCATAGAGTCCCGGCCTTTTTGCCATAAACCATCCTAGACAGATCAGGTATATCTTGCTAAAAGAATTCTATAAATAAGGAATCTCTAACCAGCCATTAATTTGCCAGGAGGTCTTTCAATAGCATATTTTCACATGGATTTATCCAGGTAAACTTTCTTTTAAGAAAGAGAGGACTGCAGTCCATTTCCTTTCCAAGGACCATTTCCTTTCCAGCAAGTAAGATGGGACTGAATGCTAAATATGTTCACTGAAGACAAGTGGAACAGAAAGAGCAGAGATGCATGGGCAAGCTCATTTGTCTTGAATCTGACTGGTGTTTTCCTTAAGAAGGTATGGAGAGTCTAAGCCAAAATTGGTAAGCCTCAGGCAAGGAACTGGAGGGAAGCTGGTGACTCTTACCAGAAGTCAGCCGATACATTGTATGGGAGGTTTGGGGGTAGGGGATGGTAGGAGGCAGAACCAGCTTTAAGCTCCAGACTGCAGAGAGGAAAAGTCCGTAGGGATCATGTAGTCCAACCCTTCTTTTTATAGACAAATAGACTGCACTGATTTGCTCCCAAGTTGTTCTGAGTTTGTTAGATGTGCTACGGGAGATCTCCTAGGAGGTGTTTTACAAATTTGGCTAGTCATAAGATTCGCCTAGGAGATGGGGGAAACTTAAAAAATGCAAAATCCTGGCTCCCACCTCAGACCTACTTGGATCAGAATTTTGGGGGTGGGGCTGGAATTCAGTATTTTAAGATGCTTCCGAAGAGTGCTCTAATGATCTTTGTGGTTTGAGGACCACTTTCCTGTACTACAGATCAAACACAATAGGACTTCCCATGTTGTTCTGTCTGGGAACTACAACACCTAGTCAGTAAGACTCCAGGCCCTTTGGGAGAACCAGCCTCTCCCTAGGAGTCCTAATATCCTGTGAAATGCGTGGTCCATACCATTTGGCACTAGGCAATTACTACAGCAGATAGTTATTTTTCTGCTTATAATTACACTTGTACTAGTTTTCTGTTGCTGTTGTGACAAATTACCACGAACTTAATGGTTTAAAGAATGCAAATTTATCATCTTACAGTTCTGGAGGTCAGAAATTGGAAATGGTTCTCACAAGGCTAAAAATCAAAGTGTTGGTAGGGCTTTATTTTGGAGGTTCTAGGAGAGAATTTATCTCCTCATCCTTTCCAGCTTCTAATGGGCAGCCCCTATTCCTTGGCTGGGTCTGCCTCCCTCCATCTTCAAAGCTAGCAACAGCAGGCTAAGTCCTTCTCACCGTACCATTTCTCTAGTTCTTCTCTGCCTCCCTGTTCCACATTTGAGGACTACAACTACGGTAGTCCCTCCTTACCAGTGGTTTGACTTTGCACAGTTTCAGTTACCTGCGGTCAACTGCAGTCTGGAAGCAGCTGCTCTTCCTGACGCATCTTATCATATAGGCACTTCGATCACCTTGCGTTGCGTGGGAGGTTGAGTACTATAGGAAAAGATATTTCGAGAGACCACATTCACATAACTTTCATTGCAGTATATTGTTGTGGTTTTACTGTATTATCAGTTGTTAATCTCTTAGTGTGCCTGATTTATAAACTTAACTATCATAGGTATGTATGTATAGGAAAAAACATATACAGATCTTCCTTGATTTATGATGGCGTTATGTCCTGATGAATCCATTGTATGTTGAAGATATCAAAAGTTTAAATGCATTTTTTAAAAGATTTATTTACTTATTTGAGAGAGAGTGAGCTTGTGCTTGTGAGTTGGGAGAGGGGCAGAGGAAGAGTAATTCAAGCAGACTCCCCACTCAGCGCAGGGCCTGATGTGTGACTCAGTCCCACGACCCATGAGAACATGACCTAGGCCAAAATCACAAGTCAGACGCTTAGCCTACTGAGGCACCCAGGTGCTCCTTGAAATGCATTTAGCACACCGAACCTATCAGACATCATAGCCTAGCTGGGTCTACCTTAAATATGCTCAGAACACGTTCGTTAGCTTGTAGTTGGACAGAGTCCTCTGACACTAAGCCTATTTTATAGTAGTATTGACTATCTCGTGTAATTTACTGAATACTGTGCCAAAAGTGACAAACAGATGGTTGTCTGGGGACAGAATGGTTGTCAGTGTATGGGTTGTTGACCCTCGTGATCTCATGGCTGACAGAGCTGCGGCTCGCTGCTGCTGCCCGGCATCACGAGGGAGGGTCATACTGTATAACGCTAGCCCGGGAAAAGATCAAATTCAAAATTCCACGTACTGTTCCTATGGAATGAATATTGCTTTCGCACCATCATAAAGTCGAAAAATCATAAAATTGTAAGAAGGGAACCATCTGTACAGGCTTTTCAGTCCTGTCGTGGTTTCAGGCATCCACCAGTGGTGTTAGAGTTCATCCCCCATGGATAAAGGGTCCTACTGTATTGTGACTATATGGGGCTCACCTGGAAAACCCAGGCCACTCTCCCATTGTAAAGTAAGCTGTTTAGTGCCCTGTAACCTTGATTCCCTTTGCCATGTAATATAACATCTTCAAAGCTTCTAGGGATTGAGGTGTGCACCTCGTGGGGGGGGGGGCTTTATTCTGTTTACGTCATGTCCTGTTTTCCAAATTAGATTCCCAAGAGGACAGGACCTCATGTTATTTTAATTAGAAGGGTGTTTTGCCAAAGTAATCATTCAATAATTAGTGGTTGAATGGTTGGGTGAATTTGCACTAAATGCTGAATGAAAGTGACTCCATTTCCAAGTTTTAGTACTCTGAAAAGGATTCCTTGATGTTATTTAGTTCATACACCAGAATAATTTCATGAAGTACATTGTAATCAGGAATAGAACTCATCAATTTGCTATAACATCTCAGTGTCCAAAAAGATATTATTTCTACTTATTTGATCAATATACATACAGCCCACAGCTATTGTCATTTCTCCAGGATCACACACCCCTTTCATTGTTTGTATAAATGTTTCACTCCTTCAAGAGTCCCTGGAGTGTCTGGCAGGATGAGTCCAGCAAAATCATCTTCCTGTTTAGTCACTGCTGTTGAGAACAGAAATCAGCATTCTTTTGTCAGTAGTACATCATTCCTGTCTGTTGCTTTCCACTCTCTCAGCATCTTAAATTAAAAAAAAACAAACAATACATGAATACAAAAAAAAATGGTATTGGCTGTTTTCACCCCAGTATGGAACCTGAATAGTGTCTTGATTTGATTATTATGTAGAAGCAACCTTCTTATGTTCCAAATCAAAAAGTCCTTTCCTTTCTAAAAAGGGGGAAATAATAGTTTTCTGATATCTCGCACAATATTGTCACACTTCCTGAACGCCACATTTTAAAATTTAATGAATCAATTAGGGAGCATTTTTTTAAGCACTGTGCTTGATAAAAAGACCTCTAAGACACAAACCTCACCTGAAAGAGGCTTAAAATCTAGTGGAAATATATACAAAGTTGGAAGAAAAGAAGTTTCTGTACAAAGAGTAGAATTAACTGGACCTTTTCTGTGCCATGGAAATATTTGCATCTAATAATCATAGTGTTATTTTACCTATAATAGCCTCAATTTGCCATGCCAGGAGTTGGAAATAGAGCAAGGATATGTAACAATCATCTATGATTTCAAAATATTTTCACCAAGACTTAATTTTCTTACCAATCTCGTATTTTTCTAAAGCAAAATCAGTAAGTAAAACCAACTAAGTTGAATTTCGCTTTCTCCTGTTTAACCTTTCCTGTAATGCCAAGTGACAATTCCTTTGATTCACGCAGACTCTCACTTCGATCCAAAATCCTCTTGAATGCTTCATCTCTTAAATTCCAGTTTCATTTATTTTTAAGTGTCCAACTTGTATGAATGCAGCTAATTTTTTTTCAAGTAGGCTAGATTAAACATTCTGAGTGCCCACACTTATTTGGATTACACTAGAGAGCCCTATTCTAATGATCCTCATTTCAGCCCCTACTTCCCCAGCCATCAGCAAGTAAGTGGCTTGGGTGGATTTTTCTTTTTTAAAGATTTTGTTTATTTTTAAGTAATCTCTACACCCAATGTGGGTATTGAACTCACAGCCCTGAGATTAAGAGTCACATGTCCCACCAACTGAGCCAGCCAGGTGCCTTATCTGGGTTTCTTTTTTTTTTTTTTTCTTTTAGAATTTTATTTATTTATTTGAGAGCATGCACGAGCAGGGGGAGGTACAGAGGGAGAAGGAGAAGCAGACTCCCCACTGAGGAGGGACCTCCATCCAAGGATCTTGGGATCATGACCTGAGCCGAAGGCAGATGCCTACCTGACTGAGCCACCCAGGTGCCCCATCTGGGTTTCTTTTATGCTTTTCATGGCAAGAGGTAACAGCAATACAAAATATTTAAAAATTAAAAAAGAACGTTATTGCCATCCTCGGATTGAAACTGCAAAGATGTTAGGTATAAGATACCTTGTCCATATTGGGGCTTCTCCCCATTTCATTGCCTCCAGAAATTAGGGACACTGCCTTTCCCACCTACTACTACTGAAAATGTATGAAGTAATGAACTGTTTTGTGTGGACAGCGCTGTTATAGGATGGTGTGCTGTGAGACCCTGACAGAGGCATTTTTGTTAAGTTTAACTTGAGAGTCACAATTTACTGCCTCAATTAGAACTGTGCCTTCCAGGTTCCTGCTTGACTTGTATTTGCACCATGCATTCAAAGCAATAAGCTTTTGAATCTGTAAATTTTCAATGCCTTGAGCTCTTACCCTAGGCCCTGATCATTTGCATTTTTACAATGAGCACCTGTTCTGACAGACTGAAGAGTGGAGGGGAAGCTCACCAGCTTCCTTCAGTTTAGACCCAGGCTGTTAGAGCCCCTGATACACTGAGAAATGGATGACTCCTCGCCAATTGTGGTGGCAGCTGGAGTAGGCCTGTTCCTTGCAGGCGCTACTGTCGCTGACTTCCTGGGTTTTCTCCGAGAAGCAGAAATGGAAGATCTGCTCTGTCTTCACTGGGGGTGTGGCGACCATCTAGATCCCCTGATCCCCTTTTTTCTCTGTTTGACCGTGTAGGTCCACCAGTTCTTTCTGTTCCATCCTCTCTTGCCCTTCCATTCCTTTTTCTTGTAACCAACTGGGGACCCCGTTACCCCCAACCCCCTTTGTTTGAACCTTGGGTTGGGTTCATGGTAAAAGCTACTGTTTTATGCTGGGCACTCTGCTAATATTTCCAACAGCCCAATGAGGAGATGCTAGGATTTTCTCCTCACCCCTCTGTTTTTCTAAGGCAACTGAAGCACAGAGAGGGTGAGTAACTTGCCCAAAGTTACACATGGGTAATGGGTGGCAGAGAGGATTCACATCCAGGGAACCTGGCTCCAGCACCCGTGCTCTCAGCCAACAAACTACACTGTCACTCAGTTGCTCCACACCATTTCTGCCCCATCCTTCCCAGTCATGGGAGGCAATAAAACCATTTCCTTCTGCCGCTTACAACCACAGGAGACCTGACCAATAGGCCAAACAAAATCCCATTTGCTTTCATTTCAACTTCTTTTTTATTCTGTGGTCAGGAAAAATAAGGAACTGGTGGAGGGTTTGCTTTCAAATATTTAGGCTGAGTAAGGTGTTAGTCTCCTCTCCTGTCTATATCACATTCATTCCAATCCAGGTATTCTTTGAACTGATGTATACTACCCTCATGAGTATTGCTATACATGAGAGTTTCATGGTGGTGCTGTTAGCTATTGTTATAGGGAGGTATTTTTAAAAGGTTATAAGTGGTCTTAAGGAAGACAAGACAACCATGAGTTTGCTGGTAGGCAGAGAAGGATGCCTGTTGGAGGATAGGAGCATCTGTTGTACCACAAGGAAGTTTAGGATTGTTGAAGTATTTTTTCCCTGAAAGTTTTGATGATTACCTAAATCACTTACTAGTTTTGAACTCACTGTGTTTTGGTCAAAAATGCCTATCATTTATCTCATAGTATAATAATTGAAGCAGAGAAATATATCCCAACCAAGAGTCTCCTAGAAGTTGGGTCATGTTTTAGGGCAGTTTTAGTGGCCTTGGGATTGTAAAGAAACGTATAGCAGGATGCTGGGGTGGGAAGACTATATGAGACAATTTCAGGCAAGGCTATTATTAAAGCAGAGCTTACAACCAGGCAGGCCGTGATTGGGTGTGAATTTTGGCCTGAACAATTTGGATCATTGGATCTTATCTCCAATTGTATTGTGCCAGTGGAGACTAGACGGAAAACTGAGGGTATTTCTCATCAACGTTTCCTCTCTGCAACAGGACTGCTAAGAGGGACCTCTTTTCAGCTCTCTCAGGATGGCAGAGTGCCTTGAAAGTCTTCTTGGGTGACACCTCTAGCACAACCCCAATCCATTTACTGATACCAGGCCAAGTTGCTGAACTTTCTTGTCAATATTGATGAATTCAGCTGTGGAGGCACGTTGCCAAGAATGCTACCGATGGGGAAGTGCCATCTCGGGCGGTGGGGTGGGGAATCACTCCTGGATTTCCATGGGGTTAGGCCATAGATCTGAAAATAGGGAGTGTTTCATCAATGACTTGGATAACGGACTAAAAGAATCCTAGGTATTAAGATTCCAAATGGCCTTAAAACAATTGTAGGGGGTTGTCCTGCAGCTTGGAATTGGGTCCAAGTTTAAAGTTGCCTTGATGGCATTGGTCACCAGGATCTAATAGTTAGGAGCCCAAGGCCAACTTGATAGAAACCCACTGATTCATTTAAGTGTGGAATGTTATGGTCTGTGAAAGTCTGGCTAAATTTGAGATTAGGGAGATGCAGAAAGCCTGGAATCTATCTGATTTAACAAAACATTATCTTTGCTATGGAAAAATATGTCATAAACATGTCAGTTCATTCTTACATCTCTCAAGGTCATTAGTTTAATAGATTAAAAGGGTTGGTTTAACTGCTCCCTGCCTTTATTCCTGCCTCTCTACTGCCACAAATCTTCATTGGAATATGCAAAGCACAGTTGTCTTGTTATGAGTTACAGTCATAAACTCTTGATAGTCCATTCCTCCTCTACCCTCAGATCCAGGAGCTGTGGTATTTGGGTTGTTTTCTAAGATACTGTAGCAAAACCAGGGACAGATAGAATTTGTTGTATTTTGGGAAACTTTACTAATTTTGTGATGCCTCTTGGCACCAAGAGAGTAGGCAATTTGGGTCTCTTGCCCAGATCAAAGAGAGACACTTTTCCAAAGATGTATGTTATTAAAGCGCCCTTTCAACTCAGTAACCGTAGCCCCCTCGGGTCACCATGACAACCTTCATCCCATAATAAGCAGTGATTCTAAGAGAGGCTAAGGAGGAAAGCTTCTTGTGATGTCTTCTGCTTCGCTTCCTGAGTCCATCTGGTGATGTTGCTTCTCGCAGGCCCTCTGCACTTTGTAGCAGATGATCGCAGCCCTTAGACTTGCATTCCCAAATGGAGCCTGATGCTGCTACATTGCGTGCGACCTTCTCGATCACTCTTTTGTCTCCATTGCCTACACCTCCTGGTCTGGATAAATGCCTAATCCTACTGACTCGATCTAGAAAACAGAAGAGAAAGGCTTCATCCTAGCGCTAAGTGGCTCTGTCCCAATCACAAAAATTAACTAAGAATGCTCTAGCAAATGAGCTGGATCACCACTCTTCATAGATAGGAGGTACCCAAGAACCACCAGGGGCCCAGGAAGAGTAGGTGTTTAAGCCAAGTCAGGAATAAAATTTCTGCTGACTGCAAATCTCTGCCACTTTGGCTGGGTGAAATGATTTTTCCCGGAAGGTTTCAGTGATTGCCTAAAGCACTTGCTAGTTGTGCTAATGTGGTTTGACCTCACTGGGGCTCTCATCACAAATGCCTGTCATTTATCTCATACTACGCATAGCTGAGGCAGAGAATTTATTCCCAGCACCAAGAATCTCATAGAAATTGGTTGATCATCCTTTGGTTCAATCCAATTTCATTTGATTGTCCCCCGGTTTAAGCCTCCCCTACAAATAAATATAGTATCGATCTGGTGGTCAGTATGTGTAATTGGCAATTGTTCTTCCCCTCTTCCAGATCATTTGTGTGTCTCACATGGTTTACGATGGCTGAATGTGTCAGAGGTTTTCCCACTGGGCTTTCTCGATTTCTACCAGCTGTGATCTGATCCCCAGGGTTTTATTTCCTGCCTTCTGCAGTCTGTGAGTCACTGATGTGTCTTAGCCACAGGCTGGCCTGTCATCCTTATTCCAAAACCAGAATCTGAGTTCCTGCCTTACCTGCACCAGATTTTGTGACGGTCGGGGAACCCTGTTGCCCTTCACTCACAGCAAAGTGTTTTAAGTGTAACATTCCATGTAACACAGTATCTATGGCCTTGCCATTTCATGTATTTGATTATTGTTTGGTTATTTGTAGACTATAACTCAGGAGTTATCACCATGTTATAATTTTATTACTTATGTAGAGAGAGGTGTGTGTGTACATGTGTAATTTAACACGGTAAATATCAGCATAGAATGTGAGCTGTTCAGTGGCACAGTCTGTATCTCATTCATCATTTATATCCTAGCACCTTGGAGAGTACCAGTTCATAGTTGGAATTCAATAAATGCTTTTATTTTAATGAATAAATAAGTGAATGATTAAAAGAATGAACGACTTTGCACTGTTAGATTTTCCCCCTTGGTTTGTAGCTAGTACCTTACAGTTCGATTGTCTGCCCCACATTCGTTCCAACCTCCCTGATGGGAAACAGCAGTCATGCATTTGGTGCAGGGATTGGTGCCATCCAGCTCTAGGGATCACTCTTGACTGCTCTAGGCCCATCGTCCCAGTGTTAGATACCAAAAGGGCACATTGTTTTAGGTACCACCGAGAACAAAATGAGGAACAACCCTGACATAATACATCGACATGTAACAGAACATGTAATGTGTATGTGTAACAAAATACATCAAGATGTATTTTACATCAGAGCTCTTACAGTATGAAAAATATGCATCTCACAGTGGATGCAATATGGTGAGTTGGGTCAGAGTGAAGCTCAGAACTGTTGTTTGATAGTTTGGAGAAGCCTTCTCAAGTACAAATGAGGAAACAGGTGGCTCTTAGCGCCCCTGGCCACCAACGTCTTATGACTCTGAGGAGGGCTGGCCCCAGATGTGGCCTGCGATCACAATGACCATGTGGAATGCTGAAAAGAAACTGGGTTCTTGATACTGTCATGTCTTGGGAGTTCTGGAGTTATGTGTATTAGGACATTTCCTTTATTGTTTAAGCCAGTCCCAGTTTTTTTTTTTTAATTTGGAACCTAAAGCATCCTGAGTCAAGTATGACTTTTAATAAATGATACTGAGCTCAAGAGGACAGACCATACACTGTGCAGCAATTAGAATCATAGGGAAAGAAATCCCAACTGTCACACAGTGTAGGATGTGAAAGAAAGAATGGCATGGACGTGGAGCAAAATATCCCTTCTGGGTCTTCACTTTTGCTTGATTCTTAGATCACAGCTGGCTCCTGCTCTCGAGTCCATTTGCAGGCCTTTCATGAGAATTTCAGAGGCATCTTCCAGGGAAGGATATAAGAAAATAAACTGGAATTGTCCAGTTTGGGGGAAAACAAAAAACAAAAGAAGTAACAGAAAAGCAGAATAGCAAGTGGTTGAAAGCTTAGGGCTAGAGTCTGGTCCTGAGTTCAAATCCTGGCTGCCACTCACACTTAAGACCTCAGACACCTTGCTGGCTTCTCCTTGTCTTTGCTCTTCTTGTGCCAAATGGGTCTAACCCTTTGCATTGTTAAGAGAATTAAATGAGGTTGATGCATGTAAAAATATAATGAATGCCTTACAGATGGTAATTTTTAATATTGGAAAAACTTAGAAATCGTTTCCAATTATATGCCGTAACTAGTAATCATCGTCCAGCGGCCTTAGCCTCATGAGTATGTCAGAATAAATAAAGGCAACTTTTCAGCCAGTAAAAGCTGCTAGGCCTCAAGATAGTAATAGACAAGTAAGATTCTTAATTGTCTATGTTCAGTCAAGTCTTCTCTGGAGTTGTCCCGGCGCAGTATTCTGAAACAGAAGGCTTGACTTTGTCTCCCTCTCACATGGGTTCATGTCTTTGGGGGTCTTCTATTCTTTCAGCTGCAGACTTCAGTAGCTTCATTTTTGCCTAGTTGTCCAATGCCTCCTTTCTAATTCATGCTTCCTCTGTCCTTTTTCTTCCCTTTGTTGAAAGAGACAGCTTCTGTGTCTATTAATCAGGCTCCTACTCATAGCTCTGAATAAAGAATGCGTTGTTTGAAAACACTTGGTTTTGCTTAAATGTATAATAAAATGTGATGTTTCAAAGAAAAGGGCTGTGGTCTGAACCCGAGACTAGGGCTCTCTAATTTCATGGGTACTGCTTAAGAAGGAGGCCAGGTTTAAATCCCTCCCCAGGTATTGGCAGCTCTGGGCTTTGCTGCAGAAAATGTCGACCTTGATGTAGCCAGGGCATCACATGGGAGCCTGTTAGAAATACAAGCATCTCAGCAGCCCTCCCCCACCTACCGAACCAGAATCTGCATGTTAACAGGTGCCCCTGGAGGAGCTCTGCTCTTAGAAACCAAAGTGGACCAGGGTGGAGAAGAGACTGCGAGGCAGGCTTGTCTTCCGATTGGAAGAGGGGCTTCGTGTGACTTTATACTAAATGTCCATTCCTCATTTTTGTCTTTTGTATTATTCTCCTTTGCCATGAAGAGAGAAAGCTGATCATTTAGTAAGAAAGAAACCACACTGATAGAGACCAGCCTGTGATAACACTAGGGAATACGCAGTGAAACGTGTCTTCTGCCAGAGAAAGCTCAAAGGCTATGAGGATGACAGTTAATTAATTCTACTCAAGTCTTGAGGAGAATCAGGATTAGATCCAGCAGCAATTGGCAATGATGGAAGGTTCCTGTGCACCCTGAGATGAAAGGGGGTCGGGGTAACAGACCCTCGCCACAGCTCACGGGCCTGGGCACAGAGTCAGGTCCCAGGAGGGGCTGGAAGCTGGGAGTCAGGCTTGAACTAGAGATGTGGAGTGAGTGGTTTCCAGTGAACTCTCGTCAGCCCAGAGTGGAAGAATTTGCAGAGAGAAAAGGTCAGAGTCAAGAGACAGAGCCACGCAAGTGGTGTAGGAAAGAGCAAAGAGAAAGATCGGAAGTTCAAAGCAATACTCAGAAACCAGAAGCGCCTGGGAGTTGGAGAGGTAGGAAAAAAGGAAAGTAGGAGATCTGGGATGTCAGCCCTATGGACAGTTTGCTGTTGGTGAGTGCAGGACACTGAGCATTCCGATGTGCTTTGCCAGGAATCTAAGGTTGCTATGAAGTGGGGGCTGCTGGCTGAGTGAGGAGAGGGGGCACAAAGAGAGGCAGCTACTGACCAGGAGCTGTTGACCCAGGCAGACTTCTGTGCTGTGGGCGGCAGCAGGGTAAGCTGGGCAGGAAAGATCAAGTCCATGAGGTCAAAGAGTGAGAAAGGTTAATGGAGGAGCCCTGGTTTCTCGACTCTGCCAGGCCGAGGAGCAGAGAATTCCTGCAGGATCATTTGGGGCAGGAAAACAACGGAACGGCAGCCCAGGTCAAAAAGGCGAGGAGAGTCAGGCAAACAAGGCTGTTGGCCTGGCATGTAGAGGTCAGCCTGTTGGTTCTCTGTTGTCGACCTAGAGCCTGCTGGGCACGGATGACCTGGAGCATAAACCCTGTCACAGAGGACGGCAGCACCTCGCAGAGAATGGGAGCAAGGTATTTCAAACCAGTGAAGCTTGTACTTCGGTTTAGTATTTTCAGTTGCCTAAATCTTATTCCAAAGAAAATGATAGCATTTTGAATAGGGGACAAAGCATGCTCTCAAGAAAATTTATAGGCATTGCAATCAGACACACTGGGGCTGTAGAAAATTATCTTTGCGCTTTAGTTTACGTATCCACAAAGTTGAGAAAATGTGACCTTCCCTGCAGGGTTGTTGGAAAGGCTTAATGTAGAACATTTAACGTAGGAACGCCAGACACATCGCAGGGGCTCTCTAAGACGTAGCTGAATAACTGTGGGGAGGAGGAAGCTTTCATACCGGTTGCCTGAGCCTTGTACCTACTGGTGCTCATTGTGGACCTTTCACTATTCTTTTTGCGTTTGAGAGATACTAGTAGTTTGCTGTTTTGTTTGTGTTTTGCATTTACCCAACGAAGAAGATGATAGCTCTATTTCTGGTGGGTAATGGAAGAGGACAAATGTAATTCTTGGTTTCAAATAGAATTGACAGAGGAAAGTTGAATTCCACCTAGAAGCTGCACAGGGCAAAGCCCTGAAACAACTGACATTTACTGCCAGCTTCCCGGCTGATGGGCAGACAGCTTCAAGCAAAGTAAGAGTTTCCTAAGTGCTAACCCTCAAAGTCTCTGGCTGTCATGTGAGGGCCAACTCTGTAGCAACCCAAGAGCAGCTATTTACTTGGTGAATTCTTAAATTATGTGTACGGAGAGCTGCTTTTGAAGTTAGTGGGTGGGTGTAGTTAGGTCACTCCCCTTTCCAGACAAGACATTTGCATTTTAACAGGGATCTTCAGAGAAAAATGCCACCATTCAAAGCAGTGACTCTCACACTAAGAATTTTTGATCCTGTGGCAAATCCATTGGAGAACAGTTTGGAGACAGGGAGCCTTTATCATACTCCTGTCCTTGGCGCTTCTGAGCATTTTCTTTCCGTGTGAGCCTCTCTTCTTCCAAATGCACCCTAAACTTCCCTGATGTTGAGGTGGGGAGTGTATTCTTCTCAAGCTGTTTTCTGGCCCTAGAGTTCAGATTCTGCCACAGAGGTATCTGAATAATGTGTAGCTTATCACACACAAAAAATTAAAGATAAATTCTCCATGAAAAGATCAGCAAAAGAAAAAGAAGGGCCTACTGGCCTTTTGATAATGAATACCATGGAAGATAAAAGTATTTCCTCTAATAGGTATTGTTTCTTTCGAGAAAAATCGTGCTGCTTTGATGTTCTGGTGCTGTCTTTTCAAAAGAAAACAAAATAAAACCCTTTAAAACACAAACTCTTGATTATGTATCCATTTTCAGGTAAGCTGTGGCCTTGATCAATAAATTGATTTTTATTCAAATGGGAAGGAAAACCTACTTTTTTGGCAAGGGCATCAATCTGGTTGGCCCTTTGAATGTGTTAATTACAATCGTCAAAGCAATTGGGAAGACACAGTTTTAAATATTAGATCAATTGATCAATTATAATGTAATTCCCCAGCTCACACTCTGTTTTCTAACAAACAAGCCCTTCCCTATTCAGGTTGTTGCCTTATGAGAATTCTTGCCAAACAAATTGCCAGTGACTACCCAATTTAAGAGATTAACCTTGCTTAAAAAGAGCCCCTGAATGGCTGTGATTCAGCGGTCTCCATTAGACTCAGTTCTTTCCTCCTTATTTGCCATGACTCATCAGGTTTGATGGGACCAATTCTCTGATCATTTTCACTTTGTTTTGTCCTTTCTTGTAAATTGCATCAGACTTTAATTTTCCATCACACAGGATCATATTTATTGTAGAAGGTCTTTTTCTTGTAAAACAAATAAAGGTATAAATTCTGGTTCATGGAAACATTTGGAAACTGTACTCTGCTACCGAGCAAGTAGTGTTTTTCTCATGTATAATGAGTAAAAAATCTTAAGGTATTTAGACTGATACATTTTGCTGTTGCTTCTTATTTAAAAAGTAGCTAAACGGTGGAAAGCAAACTAAGCAAATGGCTGCATTTCTGTAAATTTGCTTTTCAGAATTATTCTAGTGTGGTCCTGGGTCTCAGAAATGGAGTCTGTGTATGAAGTGGAGTCAAGGGCATTGGTCAGCCCACGTGTTTTTATTCTCTGGTGTTCCGATGGGTACTCAGACAGATCTGATGTTATGGGGGCTTCACAGTGGTCCTTCCTCCTAAAAAAAACCCTCTCCATGACTGACATCCCCTGTGATTCAAAAGGGGTTGGTTACCTCTTTCAAAAGGCTAGAATATGTTAAATGGTGTTAACTGGAGCTTTGAGAACTAGATCTAAGAATCCTACAGCTTATCTACTTTAGCAAGATTGACATATGTAGGGCATTTTCCTGTTTAAAAAATAAAGACAAAACAAAATACATTTGGAATTGAAAACCAGTTCAAAGAATATATGTTACCCATCTTTGAGGGGAAGGAAAAGAAATCCTTCTAGTAATTACTGCATGAGAAATCTAAACTGAATCACTGTATTAATGAAATGGTTATTATGAGCACTATAATTCAGTGCTGGTAGGAAAATTGGAATCTTAATGAGTAGAGTTTACTTGTAGAGACTAAATCATGCCCCACAAATACAAAAATTTATTTTGAAGCAATTAGAAAATTAGGGAACAAAAGAAAAGAACATCTTTAAGATTTTTATGTTTCCCCCCAGCTTCAGTGAGATGTAATTGACAAATAAAAATTGTATATATTTAAGGTGTACATGTTTTGATATAGGTATACAGTTTGACATTATTACAACAATCAAGCCAATTGGTATATCCATCACCTCACATACTTGTGTGTATGTGTGTGTGTGTGTGTGTGTATGTGTGGTGAGGACACTTGAAATTGGTGCAAGAGTAGATCTTAAATGTACAATACACTGTTGTTAGCTATAGTCAGCATGCTGTACATTGGGTCTGCAGAAGTATCCTGTCTAACTGAAGCTTTATACCCTTTGACCAACATCTCCCCATTTCCCCCAGCCTCTGGTAGTTACCATTCTACTCTCTGCTTTTAGAGTTCAACTTTTTAAGATTCTGCATATAAGTGAGATCACACAGTATTTGCCTTTCTGTGTCTGGCTTATTTCAGTTAGCATAATGTCCTCCATGTTTGTCAATGTTGTCACAAGTGGCAGAATTTATTTCTTTTTTAAGGCGATAATATTCCTCTGTGTGTGTGTATGTATGTGTGTGTGCATGGTACCTTTCCTTCATCCATTCATCCATTTTCAAGCACTTAATTTATTTCCATATTTTGGTATCCTAAAGATTTTAAGTCACATTAGAGTCAGTGCTTTTTCCTGAAACCCAGCATATGTAGAATGGTAGTGTTCCTGGCCTTCTCCTTTGTCTGTACCACTGCTCTCCACTGTAACAACTTACTCTAGAATAGGTCCCTCTTTATTCCCGTAATACCTATTCTTTGTAGCACTAAGCACTTTTGTAATTATTACTATCTTCGGAAATTGATTATGGTGAAATGTATCAGCACCAGGAGGTGGAACTCACTGGGGGCCATCTTAGGGTTTGTCTGCTACAGGGTCTAATCCTTAAAAGCATTTTATTTATTTATTTATATTTTAAAGAGTATTTGAGAGAAAGAGAGCACATGTGCACGTGTGGGGGAGGGGCAGAGGGAGAGGGAGATAGAGAATCTCAAGCAGACTCCCCACTGAGCAGGAAGCCTGATGTGGGACTTGATCTCAAGACCCTAAGATCATGACCTGAGCCGAAATCTAAGGTTGGGACACTTAACTGGCTGAGCCATGCAGGTGCACCTTACTAACATCTTAAAATAAGGTCCAATGTTTCAGACATAAACACTCCCAAGTTATGATTCCATAAACTAATTATCATGTAAAACAAGGAGCCAGCCTTTTACTGTTGCCTGTAAAGATCCCATGCCTTTGAATCTATTTGATCTTTTTCTGGAAACAGACGTATATGATAAGATGTCTCAATAAAAGACACGTAGGTGTACACTGGAGCAGAATTTCTAACTTTGTACCTCTATTCCAACAACAGACAGGGATTTAAATTTAGGCACTAATTGTAGTTGAATAGACTTTTAAAGTCAAGCTTAAGGATAGTGATTACTTCTAAAACTCCCACTCTTCTTACATCCACTTGAATCTGAAGTATTTCTGCTGTGCTTTGAGCAATAAGAAAAATGATTTCCTTTACATTTTAGTCATTTGCCTTGGAGTCACCTGAAAACATTTAGCCATTTGCTCATCTAAACCAAAGAGGAGACAACACTATCTTTGAACACTGATAAGCATGTATTTCAGTTGAGAGGCACTGTAAAAGTGCAAAGAGTTGATTTTAGGTTTGCTTGCCCTAATTGCAAAGAGTGGCAATTGAAATCACATTGAAGTTTCACTGCAAGTGCACTCGCATCCACATCACAGGGGACTGTTGTATTTTTATATCTAGACTACTATCCAGTGATTTAGAAGATAGATATACTCTAATTTTATTCAGTGTGTTCTTTCTGAGTGCTGTAATAGGCTTTTGTTTGCATGCAGGCAACTAATTAAGAGAGGGGGGAAAAATCCCGTGTTAAAATCAGCTGGGAATAATCAGAATGATCATTCTGTGGTTCATAAATATTACATGAGCAATATGGGTGCATCAGTAATATTTAACTGTTTCCCAATTCCACTTAAAACTTTTTTTCTGAAAGTCTCCAAGCCCAGGAGAAGATTGGTGCTTTAAATTCTTAATCTCAAGAAGAGCTCATGGGATTTCTATTTGCAGCAATTTGGTTTATTTATACACTTTCAAGGATTACAAAAACCAACGTGGTATTGCTGTGGCCACGTGTTGTGTCTCAGGATAGGACTCTAGTGTGGTTTACCCAGAGTCCCAAGGGCAAGATGTCTGCATTTCCTGAGCTATTTTGCCACCCATGTTTTGTGCCTTAACGCTCAGACTGCCCTTTGTTGTGGTTGTTTGAATTCCACCGCCTTTGGAGAACTTGGAGCAATGGCTTACTATTATATAAATCTTCCACCCAAATTAAGTCAGATCAGAGTTCTCATTCAACAATTTTAGCTGTAATTACAGCAAAGAGATGCAAAGAGAGAAATACATGGTGAAGATATTTACTTAAAGTACCTCCCCACCCCAGTTCTCTTTATTGTCCATCGCTGCCCCCCCCCAACATGGTGGCCTCCTTGGGCTGTCAGAAGGCCCTTCAACACTATTTCCCATCAGAGAGCTGCCTCTTCTTGATGGAAGACAAGAGGGTACAGGTAGCTGTCTAGTGTGAGGAAGAGTCTTGAGCAGCCCCGGGAGATTCAAATGTACAGCCAACAGGTTTGTGACTTCTGTTGTCCTTGTTTTCTTGGTTTTTGGTTTTTTTTGCAAATGTTACAATTCATTCATTTAAAAATGGGATTTTATTCCAACTGTATTTACTTTAAGTTTTTGGTTTACCAAGAATGTTTTAACCAAAAGCAATAATATTATTTCTTTGTCTTTTCCTTCCAAAGTATTGGATTTTTCAGGTAACAGTTACATTGGGTAGCTGCAGTGGATATAGCGTCATGGTCAGTAAACAAATGGAGAAGACATGGGTACCATTCCTTTCCCATAGGTTGTAACCAAATCAGGGGTATGAGCGGGAGTTCTAATTATGTGTCTAGACAGGGATTTCTCAGCCTTGGCACTATGGGTAATTCTTTGCTGTGGCGCCGTCCTATGAATTGTGGGATGTTTAGCAGCATCTCTGGTCTCCACCCACTAGCTGTCAGTCACACCCATCCAACCCTGTGCCTCTGAGCTGTGATAACCAAAAAATGTCTATGAACATTGACAGTTGCCCCCAGTTGAGAAACCACTGGTCTTAGGAAACTATAGGGAATGGAGATGGGGAGTCCAAACAAATAAGCAAAAATAAACATTCATTTTTAAATCAGTATGTTTTCTAGATTACTGTGTCGAACTTGAGCTAGAGACATGTATTGTACAAGTCAGGGATCTAATATTAGAATTTTTGTAAAAACAAAGCTTTGCCTCTTCACATGTTCTTAAAAGTTATTTTTCATTTGAACAGTTTTTGTGGTACAGTAATTTCAAGGGGTACGGCAAGTCTAAAGGAATCTAGTCAGTTTTTTGCCCTTTGGTCCATTTCCAAGTAGGTATTTGTAAATCAGGCTGAGGCCTTGCTTGAGCATATTATTCATGTGTAAATTTTTCTCCAGCAAAACAGGGACAAAAGCTCTTGACTGGAGTCCAATTCTGCTAATTATTTTGTGATGAACAGGTTTCCTGTTTTGTTTTGTTTCTTTTCCCAAAGAGTGATTTATGTGCTAATAGCAACTGCACAAGAATAAAAAAAAGAATCTGAGGCAATGAATTTAAGATTATTGGTGTTTGCAAGTGAGGCCTGTCTTCACATAGACCGGGTGAGTTTTGGCCCACCCCCCCGCCATCCCCCGCCAGGAGACATTTGACAATGTCTGGGGATTTTTGATTTTCATAACTGAGTGAAACAATGCTATTTGGCCTCTAGTGGGTAGGAGCCAGGGTTACTGCTGACGTTGCCACAGTGCACAGGACGGCCCGCCATGACGAAGAATTCTCCAGCCCCCAACGTCAACAGTGCCAAGGTTAAGAAACCCTGACATACACAAATGAGAAAGGAGGGCTTCAGCAGCAAGGTGACTTGAGGTTCAGAGAAAAGTTATTTTTCCGCAAAAATTCCTCCTTCTTGGCCTCAGGGAGTTCATTCTTTTGAGTCTAGCATAGACTTCTCATTCTCTTCTTTTAAAAGGCAGATAGTCCTGGGAGAGATAAGCTATTGAGGTACTAAAATACAGTCAGAACCCTCCAGATGGTTTGCTCTGATGGTAAGAAGATTGCAGGATAAAGCAAGTACAACAACTTTGTTTGCGGAGTGCTTTTGGGAGTGGGAAAAATCCTTGAAATGAGGGAGAAGCTGCTGAAAGGGGCTATGGGGTCTGTAAGGCTTAACTTTAGTATTGCTTCATTTCCTTACGGTCCGTTGTTTTCAGGAGCGTTATTAACATTTATGAACATACAAAATGGTCAGCTACATGTTCAGGGGCGTTGTGCATAGGAGTCATCTTTAGATTAAGTCTAAAAGATGATTCCTACACAATGAACTTTCCATATCTTCCATGCTTTCTAGTTCTTCAGCTAATGAATGATAATGGAGCCTACTCATCCCAATAACTCAAGTACTCCAGAGTTTACGTTTTGCTCAGAGACTTCTAGAAGACATCAATTCTGTCCGGAGCTCTCAGCTTAGTCCTTCATTCTAGCTCTGTTTCTATGTTCTTTCTTTTTACTGTTGCATATTTAATGCCACATATGTGCTCTGAAGTAGGCCTAGAATAATTTGAAATACTGGTATCACTTAAAGAAAGTCCTTTTTTCTCAGTCCCTTTTCCACTGAAGACTCCAAAATACTTGCAACAGCTCTCCTTTTTCTCTCAGAACAGCTTGAATCTGTGGTCCTTGAACCATTTCTGTTCCTCCGAGATTATGTGTTTTGTCTGTGTAATGAAATGTTTCTCATTTTTAAATTGTGGTTCTTTACAAGGAAAGGTGGGTTTAAGTAAGACTTTGACAGAAACTTCCAAAAGTGATCTGAAGATCAGAGACAGTCACACCACAGGGTCATACTTTGAGGCACAGTTTCCCCTACAGTCTGGGCTTCCTGACATCTGGTTTTTCACAGTGGCATCCTGTAGCACTTCATATTTTTTTCAGTCACAGATCAGCTGGCAGAGGTCCCAGAGAAATTTAATTTTGTCATTCCATCTTTCCCACTCTTGCTTGGGTCCTGCTATCTTTATTTTCTCAGGTTTCCCATTTTGGTTGCCAGTGAGCTGTAAATAGAGTTGAATCTTCCACATTTCAGACTTCTTTCCCCCACCGACAGGCGCAAGGGAAGACTCTACTTTCCTTGGAAAACACTCCTTAAAATTGAAAGATTGAGAATTGAAGATAATGAATTTTTTGATGCTCTTTCATCAGTTAAATTTTTAGGCACACAGTTATTTTAAGTATTAAGAAAAACGTATTTAAATTGTTAAAATTTCACTGTTAATGTCACCATAATTATTGATGCCATCCTTCTGGGTCATCTGAAGACTTTCACCCAATAGGTATATCAATCCTTCTTTTTATTTGGCATCTGTTGTGGCCGGGGACCATTGTGGACTTGGACCAAACATGTGGGCAAAATCATCCACTTCTGTAGTTAATATCAGATTGCATTAGAAATATCTAAGACTCCAACTCTTTTTTTTTTTTTTAATATTTATTTATTTATTTATTTGACAGAGATAGCCAGCGAGAGAGGGAACACAGGCAGGGAGAGTGGGAGAGGAAGAAGCAGGCTTCCAGCAGAGAAGCCCGATGTGGGACTTGATCCCGGAACACCGGGATCACGCCCTGAGCCGAAGGCAGACGCCCAACGACTGCGCTACCCAGGCGCCCCTAAGACTCCAACTCTTATGTTCATTAAGTGTGACTGAGATATTAGAGGCTGGTATGGTCTTCAATTAAATTTCACATTCATAAACATGGCAAAGCTAATTTTCAGAATCTTTGGGCAATTTACTTTAAAATTCTGTTGTTGAGTTCTATTTCATAATCAACAATAGGACTTTAAAGTTTCCCCCAGATGTGCCAGGTATAAAGTTTCAGTCATTTAGATCAGTTCCCCATTTATAAAAAGAAAAAAAAAAAAGAGAGAGAGAGAGAGAAGACTGTGTAGAAAATGCAGTTCCATTAGTTAGTGCATTGATTTTGTAATGTAATATGCTGCATCTTTGATAAATTATGGAAGTTGTGATCTTTCTGTCAGATGACAAAGGGGAAAATTAAGAAAATACATTTAAATATTTGTTTCTGGTAAACTGAAAAACTATAAATAGTGTGCTTTAGCAGAAGAGTCCATCCCCACATGCCCTTTTGGCCCTTCCTCACTGCCTTTGCAAAGAAAATAAATAAGAATTGACAATCATGTTCCTAGAGTGGTGGCAGTTAGGTTAAGAAAATTCTCTGGGTAAGACATGATTGCATCTTCAGGAAATGCATCTATAGTGCTCCACTTCCATCTTTTTAGTCTGGCAATGGATAGAAACATTTAAAATATATGCAGCAAATAGAATGAAATTCCTTCAGAGGAAAATAGTAATGCTCCCTTTTATGTATTTATTTGTTGTTGCTGTAGATTGTAAAGCTCTCAAGGCCATAGGTGGAAGCTTATTTGTCTTGAGATGTCTCTGGTGAGATGAGATGTGACATGAAGGTAGTGTTGGAGGATAGTCGAGACCTAGACTTCAGGGTGGATGAGAACTGAGCAAACGGACTCAGGAATATTGGTTAGGAGGCTAGTAATCTAATTCTAGTTCTAATTCTAATTCTAAATCTAATTACTAATTCTAGTAATCTAATTCTAAGGAAGGATTACAAGAATATCTCCTCGGTATTTTGGATTTGGAAGAAATGATATAAGCTTAAATAGGAGTTAAAAACCATTCTCATAAGGGTGCCTGGGTGGCTCAGTTGGTTGAGCGTTTGCTGTCAGCTCAGGTCATGATCCCAGGGTCCTGGGATGGAGCCCTGAGTTGGGCTTCCTGCTCAGCAGGGAATCTGCTTCTTCTCTGCCTCTCCCCCTGGCTTGTGCTCTCTCCCTCTTTCTCTGTCAAGTGAGTAATAAAATACATTTTAAAAAATCTGTTTTCATATTTCCTAACATGCATGTATTAGTCAGCTATTGCTACAGTAATGCTGTGTAACAAATCAATCCCGAACTTAGTGATTTCTAACAGCGTGCATTTCCTGTTCTTGCTCATAAGTCTTTGGGTTGGCTAACGTGGTTCCTTTTCAGACTGCAGTTTGGGGGGGATTGGTTTAGGGTTTTGGAATCCATGAATCAGGCTTTGAACTCCAGGCTTCATATCTGCAGCCTGGGTCTCATTATGGAGCTCAGGCTGAAGGGACAGAGGCTATCTGGAATATGCTCTTCTTGTGGCATCGTAGGAGGGCAGAGTGTACTTAAAGCTACTGTTAGAGTTATATTCCTTTGGTCAAAGTCGGTCACATGACAACACCCAAGTCCATGGGGCAAAGATGTATATACCCCACTCAAGTAGAAGGGAAGTTAAGTGAATATTTTCTGAGCAACAACCCAAACTTTTAAGACTGGTGTAATTTTTTTGAAGTGCATCTGGAAAAATAATTTGCATGACTCCTTACTTGTGTAAAGATCAAACTTCTTAGCGAATAGAGTTCTTCATGATCTACTCACATTCCCATCCCTGTGCTGCTATGTTCCCACCTCTTTCACTCTTATCACACTGACTTATTCGCAGTTCACCATGAAATTCCATGCCTTCTTTTCACACATTCCTTTCTGCCTGGAATATTCCCCTTCTACTTTGAATCCTTTAATTCTCAACCTAAGTGTTGTCTTCTCTCAAAGGATTTTCTGACCCCCTTGAAAGGCTGTTGTGCCACTGATCTTTATTCCCTGAAACTTTATGTGTAATTGTCACAGCACCTCCCACAGTTTAATGCTGTGCCCTGGATGTTGGGCATGTGGCTCGTTTATCTATATTTCCCTTGTGTGTGTTGATTGAATAAGGCTAGGATAATGGGGGTACCTTTAGAAGAAACTGAGAACTTGGGAAGCAGAACCAAAGGTTTTCTTTGATTCATTTTTTGTTTTGGTTGTTGCTGGGTGGGTGGATGGAGGGATAAGAAAATGAAGTTTTCCCTTCAGGCCTTTTTAGGTTTGAGGTGAGGGCAGAACATCCAAGTGGCTCTCTGCAGCTGAAAGTCTGGGACTGAAGCGAAGGTGAAAGCTCTGGAATAGAAAATCCAATTTGGCCACCATCCGCAGTAAAACTTGCACTGAAATCTTGACTATGGTGGTGTAGTCTTTTCTGCCTAACTGTCATCTAAAATCCTGATTTTGTAAGTTCTGCCATAAAAGGGGATTTTTTTTAAAGACTTTTTTTTTTTTGGCAGTCAACCCAAAATCATGTCTAAATCATAGGAAATGTGTGATTGTTCATACTCAGAGGAAAAATGATTGTTTGAACTTGACATATCCTACCTCTAAAAGTTTTATTTCTAAACAGCTTACATCAGGAACAGCTGCACAGTCACTTAAAAGAACTAGTTGACTAAGTGCTTTTCAGTTTGTATGGGATGATGTTTTTACTTTGCTTAGTAAAAAAAAAATCTTCTTTGGTTTTTTAAAGTAGGGGTAGCTCAGGATTGCTATCTAAATGGGCTATCAGTCTTTGCATAATTTTATAGGTCTGTGGGACACACAGTAAATAACAGTTGATCATCTGACTTCTGGTGTATATGGATCTCATCTAAGAAGCCCTTCCATGTGCTACTTCTTGGAAAGGCCTTGGGGGATGGTCACCAATGGAACTGCCCCCACCTGCCTCATCACTTTATCCTGGGTGCCCATATCCTGCCTACACTCACGTCCACAGGGCTCTCTTGAAAGTTGCCATATTTGTCCATGACCTGTCACTCAATCCAGAAGCAATGAAGACATTGCTAACTATACCAGACCAAAATGGAGTAGTTCAACTTGCAACTTCTCAATGATTAATATTCTGAAGAAACTTGAGGAAAAAAGACATCCAAGAAATGGCCCAACCCCATAAATTAACATCGAGTTTTAATAATGAAACACTAACATTAACAAACTTCCAAGTGGAATAGATTTTTTCAGCAACTCTGACAAAAGAATGTACAATTAAGACAAATAACAATGGGTATATTGCAGTGATTCCCTCAAGATGTCATTAAAACGTGTATGAAACTTGGTGGGGGAAGTTATAGAAGTTACTGACAAATTCACATGACAAAATGAATTGGCTCATGCAAAGTGACGCGTGCATCTGTAACAATCACACGGGAATTAGGTCTGTATCTCCCAATGCTCATCACATCAGAGACTCTCAAAAGACAGAAAGCAAGTCTGAATGGGAGATTACAGAAAAAGAGCAGAGGAAGCAATTAGCAAACGGAGCGCATCAGCTCCCCCAACTGAAAACCTCTTCTTAAAATGATTATGAGCATCTGTGCATGCCGTTGATGGCTGTGTCTGTCTTTGGAGCCCATCAGTGATATTCAAAAAGTGGTAAAGATGAGCCTTTCCTCGTCAACGCACCAAGCACATCCTGAAAAGATGTTCTACACTTTGAATTCTCATCTACTCTTTGAGGAAAAGAACTCAACTTAAAATGTTTTAAAGGCCCATGTTTGAGAATTAAGCTTGAAGTGGAAAAATGATAGACCTTCTCAGATTCATTATTTTTTAATTACACAAAATCACGTGTTTCAACGGTAGTTTTAAAAAGCCACTTTATTGGATCTTACCTACTTGGGTTCTTTTGCCATCTCTGCTCCACCCTCTCTTTGCTCTCACCGCATTAAATCTTTTCTGTAGGTTTTGGTACCAGATTAGATAATTTCTCTGCAATTAATTTGATGTAGAGTAGAGCTATGAAAATACCTGTGAAGATTTTGAGTTACATGGAGGTAAGGTGGTACATAAGCCAAAGAAGCATGTATGGATTATAACTCTCTTTTTAAAATATCCCCAGGGAGGGCGCCTGGGTGGCTCAGTCGTTAAACGTCTGCCATCGGCTCGGGTCATAATCCCAGGGTTCTGGGGGCGAGCCCCACATTGGGCTCCCTGCTCAGCAGGAAACCTGCTTCTCCCTCTCCCACTCCTCCTGCTGGTGTTCCCTCTCTCGCTGCCTCTCTCTGTGTCAAATAAATAAATAAAATCTTAAAAAAAAAAAATCCCCAGGGATGTCTGACTGGCTCAGTCAGTAGAGTGTGTGACTCTTGGTCTTGGGGTGGTGAGTTCGAGCCCCACATTGGGGGGGTAGAGTTTACTTTAAAAAATGGAAAAATAAAATATCCCCAGAATACTGATTGTAATTATGCAAGAGAAACAAAGATAAAGTCCAGTAAAAGTCTAATAAAAAACAACTTTGACATAAATATGCAACAATGTTTAATAGGAGCAAAGAAGTTCTATATCATAACAGACCGAAAATAGATGATTTGCTTGTAGAGAAATTGTCAAACATGATGCTGAGTTCAGCTTATTCTGAGCATCCTCTGCTCATTCCTTCCTGATCCCAGTAGCTGCCTTAGAGAGTATTTTCCTTGCCCAGAACATTCTTCCCTCTCCGTTCCCTTCTTCAGATTACATTCATACTTTTCAAGATGAGCTTGGGCATCGTTCTCCCCTGGAAAGTCTTCCCAAACCCCTGAACTAGATTTGGTGTCTCTTCTCTCTCTGACCCTAGCATCGCACTAAATTACTGTACTTTATACATCTGTGAGCTCCTTCCCTATAAAATTTGTCTTTCATTTCTCAAACCCCTAGCACCACAGAAGTTTGTTGAATGAATGGTTCTTTTATCTGTAGATCTTACTTTTCTATTGATACAATTTATAACTCATTGGATGCATTTTAAAAACTGACACGAGGGACGCCTGGATGGTTCATTCAGTTGAGCGTCCACCTTTGGCTTGGGTCATGATCCCACGGTCCTGGGATCGAGTCCTACATCAGGCTCCCTGCTCAGTGGAGAGCCTGTTTCTCCCTCTCCCTCTGCCCCTCCCTCCTGCTCGCGCTCGTTCTCTCTCGCTTGATCTCACTCTCTCTATCTCAAATAAAGAAATAAAATCTTTAGACAAACAAACAAAAAAACCTGACATGAATCTATTTGAAATCTTTGTCATGCCCAGTGTGAATATTCATGTATTTAGTTGCAGAAATCTAAATGTGCTTGAGTATTTGGTGCTATTCTGGACCCTACTGGTGGGTTGTGTATTAAATGGTATATGCATTGCTTACCTTTCTAAAATTGGAAGAAAAAGGATGACTTGGGGTATGGATATGACCCTAAGAGTTTCAGGTAGAGGCTGGTGGATCTCCATGTACACGCTGTTCCCTGGCACATACTTACCGGGCATTTGCATTAGTTAAGGTTGGCTGTGCTAGCTGCTGTAATAAAGACTGAGAGACAACCACATCCATTATATGATCCCTAATATTCTCTTAAGGTGGACCACATGGAATTGAACTGAGTTGAAAGTGCCGGAGTTTCAGCGAGTTGCCTTTTCTGATGATTTACTTGACAATCACATGAGTGTAATTGAAAATAGAGGAAAGTGATAGGTGATAGATAGTTTACATTAAGAAAGAAGGGACTAGATGAATGACCATCTATTTCTCAGATATTTTATGAGCGTGGACAAATAGTGATTTAAGAGAACAATGTTGCCGTGCCATGTCCTCCAGCCCAGAGTGCCAGAAACACAGAGAAACTGACATTAAAAAAACCAACAAAGCGATCAAGCTATTGAAGGGGAGAGGGAAGTCATCCTATCTAGTACACTCACAACACCAATTTTCAATTTTGAATTTTTCCTCTGAGAGGCTTGCTGGAATGACTTGACCCACAAAACTGATGCATTTTTATCTTTGTAATTAAACGAGACTTTTGGAAGTTTTCCCTGTAAATGAATTCTTCAGAATCGCCCTGGAATTAATCCTCTCCCCATTATTTTTTCACAAAGACTATTGGTCGTGAATGAAGATTGACTTCCCATAATTAACAGACTAGGACCAATGCCTAGGCTTTTAGAAAATATGATCTAGACTGGGCCATGAATGTATTGTCTGTGTGTAACCAGAATCTAGGAAGTAAATAATAATAACCATGGTTCCCACTCTTCCCAGGGGCCAGCAGAGCATCCATCGACACAGACACACAAAGCTCTGCTTTAAACACAGGATTAGGCACCTCCTCAGAGGCTCGTTCTCATAATGCTGGAAAGGAAGATGCAAAATGTGACCACAGAGCATTGGACTTCCTTCTCAGTGCATTCTGTAGAGCATTTATTACCTAAATTCTGGACAATGAAGGATGTGTTTTAATTAACTTTCTGTCTCTCCAGTGAGTTCTTGGACCCCTCACTCCCCTTTATGTGCCTGGAATGATATACAGGAGTAATAGCCTGGCTGCTTCTGCTCATGCGGGTATAGGAATCCGTTTTTTTCCTAGGCTTATTCATAGGCAGGTGGCTTTGATTGTGTGTCAAGTCAGCAATTTGAAGAAACTCGATAGCGTTACTCTTAGAATTGCATTTCTAATCACAGGACAATGCCACAGACTGATTTAAAGCAAGTATGTAACAGAAAAACCAAGTAAAATTAAGTAATGTTAGAAGTCAAAAGCAGTCATGCTATATTCTTGTTTCTCTCTACCTTATGTCCAATTTTTTTTTTAAAGATTTTATTTATTTATTCAACAGAGATAGAGACAGCCAGCGAGAGAGGGAACACAAGCAGGGGGAGTGGGAGAGGAAGAAGCAGGCTCATAGCGGAAGAGCCTGATGTGGGGCTCAATCCCATAACGCCGCGGGGACCACGCCCTGAGCCGAAGGCAGGTGCTTAACCGCTGTGCCACCCAGGCGCCCCCTTATGTCCAATTTTTAAGACCTTAATTTGAGCGCAGTAGTGTTGACAACTGAGAGCCTTTGTGTTTATCGCTGTATATCTACTTCCTGGAATCGTGCATGTGTATAGTAGATGCTCAATGTTTCTTGAATGAATGAAAAAAATCCCTTAGAAACTGGAGAAGGAATCCCCTGAGGAGTCATGTCTGTATTCATTCACTCATTCATTCAATAGACCATTATTAAGAAGTTACTACATATCTCCTCGTGTTAAGTATTGGGGGTGTAATGCTTGAGTTTCTTAAGCCTAGCGAGGTAGGATTTGGAACATGTAGACACATCGACATACCGTATTTACCACAGTTGCTATGGTAGATGTACATTTCAGTAGTCCCACTAGTAGAGGAAGGGATGGGAATTTCTCTCAAAGACTCAGACTCTGAAATATTATTGGGTGGAGTTTTAATAAAAGAAGCAGGGGCTGAGTAGGTGTCTACCATCTATTCTAGAAGCTGCTCTTATGTTAAGCTACTCTTATCAAGTCCCCACCATTTAAGGAACTCAAACACAGCAACTGCAATGACCCAGGAGCAGCAGCTGCATCGAGCTGGGTCACCGCCTGCCGTTCCTACCTGTTCTAGTCCAAGATAGTGCAAGAGGGTCTGAGATCTCAGGGGACTGATTTGGAAAGCTAGCTCTGCAAGTTGTTTTACACTTGTATAAGCCTTGATTTATCTGTAAAATAGGGATGTTATAATAGGGTAATAGAGATAGTCACAGCACTGAGGGAAGTGATCCATTGTACCTTACTAGAGCCTTGAACCTTACACCCGTATTGAGGTTCTGCTGAGGAACTGTTAGTTCTCCTCCCCATTTGTCACCTGGTTCCTTTTGTTCCTCTCACTGCGCCTTTTTTAGCTACCCATTGTCACCCAAACATACATCATTAACAATGAGCAGTTTTTTTTTTCTTTTCATTACACTTTATCTCAGGTTGTAGACAACCGATTGAGTGTGGGTATTCAGGCACATGGGCTCCTAACATAATTAGCTTAACTGAGGTTCGTTACAAATCTGTCCCCTCCCTCCCTCTACCTCCCTAAAGATAGGCTGGGCCAAGACTGGCTTTTCTTCTCCTCCTCTCCTCTCCCCTTGGTTCTCAGTGCTGGCTCCCTAATAGAATCATTTGATGAGCTTTCTGAAAATGTTTCTGGGTCCCACCTTCAGCTACACAATTGATCTGAGCCCGGATAGTATTATGTATTAAAAGCACCAGAGGTTGAGAACCACTGCTCTAAAGCGGAGCTCCATTTAGGTCTTGGTAGGATGGAGGACATCTGCCTGGGCCAAGGTCTGCCAGTCTGATTCAGGTGAATACTGCTTCCAACTTAAAGCAGTAGGATCTGATTCAGCTGGCTCTTGGCGCTTGCTCAGTTGTTGGCGAATGCATGAGTAGAGTTTCCTTGCTTTGGACACATCGACAGTATACGTAATTATGAACATGGCCTCTGATTTGCATTATCACATTTTATTGCCATGCAGCCCACCTAATGCTTGTCTGGTTGTGTTCACCACGAAGCCTGGCCTGGCCCACACCACACTATTAGCCAGTACGTTATAAAGTTAGGCCCCTAAATCCTTATATTGTTTATCATCTTGGTGTCAAGCCACTTTAAAAATGGAAACAAATTGGAACAGGCTAGATTTGAAGCAGTGGTTTAGTGTCTGTGCTTGCTGTCCACGATCTACAGTTGTTCTCTGATGTTTATGTGAAACGTCAAGCTCTGCTTGCTCTCACTGCCAGGAAGCCATGTTCTGTCCAGCCGAGCCCAGCCCCTTGGCCTCTGTACTGGGGCTAGGTCCTCCTCCATCCCAGGATCAGGAACCATGTTCTGCCAGCCCAGCGCTCGGCCTGACTTCTTTCCCATTGTTTACATCCCTTCCCTATACCCCACATAATAACCTTCATCATCATTTCCTGAAATGTGAAATACACTGTCAGTAATTTGGGGACTAATTCTTTTAGTAACTGATCTGTGAACTTGTCAAGTTTCATCGATTAGCATTCATTCAGATTTTGTCAAGCTCTAGGCAATTTTCTAAATACCTAAATGACACATGAATTATGCCTCATTTCATTATGCATTCTTCAGAATTAAGTCTGAGTAAACCTGTTGTCTATTTTATTATTTTTCCTCTAGCCACAGTCCGAATTGGGGCTTCTCACACTATAACATGCTTAAGAATCATCTGGAGAGCTAGTAACACACAAATTGTTGGACTTCCCCCGCCCCCTGCCCCGAGGTTCTGATTGAGTCGCTCTGGGATAGGGCCCAAGAATTTGCACTTCCCAACCTGCCAGGTGAGGCTGCTGCTGCTGGTCCATGGACCATATTTTGAGTAGCACTGGCCTAAATCACAGACATCCCATCCCAGGTTGACAATTTGTATTTGAACCTCAGCTTGACCGTCATTGAGTCTCCCCAGCACAAGGAACTTGTGACAAGATAATCATTTGCTTGGTTCTCTTTACCTTGCCATTATATATTTTTTGTAGTTCGGACAGAGTCCATTTCACCTCCAGTGTTTCCTTTAATCCCTAAGTACCTGGAGATACAGAGCCATTCTGTAGAATTTTATTGTCCTACTTTTTACCCTGATGAATCATCTTTTAACAGACATGTGAGCCTTCACTAAATGCATTATGTCATTCTTCTGAGCAGAGAGAATTGATATGCCTTTGGGTCTGATGTGAAATGATGGCTTCAGTGCGCCCCTCATGCAGCAACTCTGACTTGAGGGAGTGGCCCAGAAGTGTGACAGAAAACCCTGTGGCCAGCGCTAAGTGGGAAAGGGGTGGCTTGTGACCCTGTTACTCAAGCCTCCTACCTCCATGCTTGTGTGAGCAGGTCTGTCTCCTCCCAGGCTGCCACATTCAAAAGTGGGATTTATTTTTAGAGAAGAAATCATTAGTCATTAGACTCTCCTGTTTCTTTTTTCCCTTTGGGTAAAATTTAAGAACCTGATCTTTTAAGAAAATTTTCAAGCTGTTAGAAGAAATGGTGAAATGATTATAGCCTTGGTACAATGAACCTATTTGCCTCTCTTCCAGACAAAGGCAGTCTTCCCACAGGAGTCACTGCTCCCAGTCCCTACATCTAAACCAGCTTTATCTGTTAGTTTTATTTGAGAATCCCCCGTCTCTTCTGATTTCCTGGCCCCCTCAAACCTAGGATTTGAGAAACTAATTCTATCATACACTTAACATTTGCTCTTTAAGCCCATTATAAAATCCATAATGGAAGTTGATTCTTAGCAAAATAGCCCTCTGGCGTAGGTATGTACAAATTTTCACTTGAGAACAGAAGGATTTAATAGATACCTATATTGAAGCAGAAATAACTGAAAACAATCTTGTTTTCAGATTTCTCTAATATGTTTAAATTTGGGGTTATATTACAAGAACTTTTTGCATGTTTCCATTGCCTCGGGCTAAATAAATACCATGTTAATGGATTTACTACCAGAAGGCTGCCAAAATAGCCAGTTTTTGTTTTTAAATGTTGTGTTAATGGTTTTACTACCAGAAAGTCACCAAAGTAGCCAATTTTTGCCTTTAATTAACTTGTATCTGTAAATATGGAGTTGGGAACGTCATTTTGAAGCATAGCAAAAATTCATAATCACCTGGTGACTGATAAGGCCAAGGATCCTGGGAGAGGAGGGCAGCACATTTTATTATATCCTTCCCTCCCTCCCCAGAGCTGTAAGATTTTGTTTCTACAGTTTAATCTTACTCAGTGAGGCAGAGACCATCAATTTTAGGAAAGCAGGAGGTGGATTTTGCCAAGGGATACCAGGAACCCAAAGAGAAGGGATTCTAAAATGTGTCAACCCAAAGTCCAAGGAATTTCTGTGGTCTTGAGTCTAGAGGAAGGGCCACACCACTCCTCTGCTTTGCTGAGGTGATGGAGAAGGAGGAGAGAGAGGTTATTTGAGTCTCAGTCTTCTCTTCTACTTTGAGGCAATTAAGTATGGCAAGTTATGGGGTACCTAGCCGGCTTAGTCAGGACATGTGACTGTTGATCTTGGGGTTGTGAATTCGAGCCCCACGTTGGGTGTGGAGATTACTTAAAAATAAAATCTTAGGGGCACCTGGGTGGCTCAGTCATTAAGCATCTGCCTTCGGCTCAGGGCGTGATCCCAGGGTCGTGGGATCGAGTCCTGCATCAGGCTCCCTGCTCCGCTAGGAGCCTGCTTCTTCCTCTCCCACTCCCCCTGCTGTGTTCCCTCTCTCACTGGCTATCTCTCTGTCAAATAAATAAATAAAATCTTTAAAAATTTTTTAAAAAAATCTTAAAAAAAAAGTGTGCAAGTTAAGATGGCCACAAATTCTTTGACACACCTCTCATTGGAAGATTCTGTGACCACTCCATGGAGCGCTTGGGTGGCCCAGTTGGTTAAGTGTCTGATTCTTGGTTTTGTCTCAGGTCATGATCTCAGGGTCATGGGACCGAGCCATGCATCAGGCTCTGTGCTTAGCATGGAGTCTGCTTGGGATTCTCTCTCTCCCTCTCCCTCTGCCCCTCCTACTCATGTTCTCTCTCTCTCTCTCAAATGAATAAATAAATCTTAAAAAAAAAGATTCTGTGACCCTTCCACTTGAATCTGGGTGGGCTTTGTGATGGCTTAAGCAACAGATACAGTGGGATGTTGCTGTGCCAGTTTCTGTACCCAAACCTTAAAAGACAGGAAGCATATATTGGGACACCCGTTCTTCAAACCTAGCCTCCATGTTGTGAGGAAGCCTAAGCAGCTCTGTGGAAAGGCCCACATGGAGAGGGACTGAGGCCAGATCATGGCTAGCACTGACTTGCTAGCCACGTGAATAAGCCATGTGGGAATTGCATCCTCCAGCTTCAGTAGAACTGCCCCAGCTGCTACTGTGTGGTACAGAGATAAGCCTTCCTGCTGAGCCCTGTTCACCTTGCAGATTCAGCAGCAACATAAATGATTGTTATTATTTGAAACTACTGAGTTTTGAAGTCATTCTCTGTATAGCAATAGACATTCAGGACAAAGAGTATCTCCTTTTTCTACTCTTTTCCGTGCTGAGGCAATGCCAAGACTATGCAGTAGTCTCATGGCAGAGCCTTTCAGGCAGGGTGCTGCTGGAATTTCCAAAATGCATGATATGCTTGGAACTCTCGTCCCGGTGTCCTCCCAGTTCTTTTCCCTGGCAAATGCCATAGTCTAAAATGCTTTCCACCTTCCCCCAGCTCCATCATCCATGCAATTTTGCTTTCTCTCATTCAGAGCCCACTGATTAACCAAGTAACATGTTTGAGGTCAAAAGCAAGAAGTAGCCTGAGATTTCCAACCCACTGCTAGTTATACCAACAGAGCACTTCTATCAAAGTGAAAAGCTTCTCAGTCTTCTCTTTCTGCCCCCCCCCAGGTGACATAAATATGCCTTTAAGGGTATAGCTAAAATCTGTGATATTAAATTCTGAGCAGGGGTTGGTGACAATCAGCCAAGAGCAGAGTTTGGCCTATTGGTGGCTACAGGATAGGACCTGCCCCCTGAGGAGTGCTAAGAGGGCGAGGGAATTCGCCACTGAGAAGAGAAATTAGAGATACACTGAAAAAGAGACAGGAAATGGAGAGTACATCAAAAATACACTTAGCTGGTTTACCCAGCTGAAGGGAGACTATACTCCTGAGTCACTGTGTGTCAGGCTGATGATGAAACACCACTGTGATTAATACTAATACTTCTTCTATATGATGACATCGTGGGGCTTCCTTTGTGCCAGGTTATGTTCCGACATCCTGTATGAATTAAGGTGGGTGTTACTAGTATCCTTGACTTATGCCTGAGGAAACTGAGGGACCATTTGGCCAGGTCACATGGCATGACAGTACATAACCAAATTCAGAACCAGGATTCAATCCCAGGGGACCTGGCTCCATCATCTGTCACCCCTGATGTCAGAACTCTAGGCACAAAGACTGCAGGGAGCCAAGTTTGAGTTCCCAGGATACCTGTAGTCTTTGCTTCATGTTGTACATTATGTCATACTTGTGTCACATGGGCTAAGAGATGCTTCGTTTTTCTTATTTTAAACACATTTTAGGGGCACCTGGTTGGCTCAGTTGGTTAAGTGACTGCCTTTGGCGCAGGTCATGATCTCAGGGTCCTGGGATTGAGCCCCACATCGGGCTCCCTGCTCAGCGGGGAGTCTGCTTTTCCCTCTCCCTCTGCCCCTCCCTGCTACTCGTGCTCTCTCTCGCTATCTCTCTCTCAAATAAATATTTTTTAAAAACACATTTTAATCTCAGATATATGTCCTTTTTTAGGCTGTTTAAAGTTATTCTCAGTAGAAGGTAGAGTGAAAATAAACAAATACACAAACGTGGCTTACAAAACTAATGTAAAAGACAGCAGAGTAGTTTTGTGCACTAAGAATGAAGATGTGGGGGCCCAGCCCGTCACCCAGTTAGCCCACTGGCCTTTACTGTGATCAACCAGGAAACTAGGTCACAGTTGCATTAGACATGTGTTCCTGAATTTACAGATATTCTAATCACCCTTATTACAGTGACTTTTAAAAATATTAATTCTTGCTTTAAAAAAATAGTTGTAGATTTATTTTAGTCTACAAACATTTATTGGTTGCCCACAGAGAATTGAATGCATACTTCATGATATGTATTTTGCCAATAGGGTAGCCTCCAGCTCAGAAACCACCTGCTTATATTGAAACCTTTCATTTGCATTAAATTGCATGCATAATTTAACACCTCAAAGAGGCTCAAAAACAAATCCCTTCTTTCTCACTGGGCAGAAATAAGTGGACTCTCCATAACTGTAAAGAATGCGACCCATTTCAGAGAAAGGGGTATATATATTTTTAAAATCCTGTTTGTGTATCAAAACACAATGTAGTTATCTAATATAAATGCAAAGACATTACAAATGTTTTTTTAAAAATTCATGAGTTTAGTGTTTAATACATTCAGAATAAAGTCAGAATGTTTTTACTGGAAGACATAAAACAATTGTCCTGTATTCTCCCTTCTCTGCTTTTTTCCAGTGTTTCATATCAGCTGTGTAAACAGTCGATACTGAATAGTAAAGAGGTGTTGCTGAGCAGATAATGGACTTGAATTAGATAAACTTGGCTTGGACAGACTGAACATACCATTGGGGCATATTATTCTTACTTATGGTTTAATCTGATAGTTACTAACTTGAAGTCAATAACTTTAAGATGTTGAATGAAAAAGAGAGAGCAACTGCCAGGGAGAATCAGTGTGACCAGAGTGGGAAATGTACATTTTCTATATCTTTTGAAGTTTTGGAAAAAAGGTCCTTTCATTTTTTTTTTTTTTTTGGTCGGGGGGAGGGTTATTTTTTTCATAAATCTTTTTACATCTTAATTCAGTTTTAAATTTAATTTTAATTATTTTTTTAAAACTCAGAAACATAAAAGTATTTTAAACTGACTAGTTCTCACAAATATAGTTCCATTTCTATTAAAAATAACCATGGTTTACCTGAGCCATGATTATTAATATACTAAGTAGATATAGATGCATTGTTTGTTATTTTGGGTTCTATCAGCATCTTTGTTCAATTTAAGGGAAAGCAGGTAAGCAGAGAGAGGCATAATGAGGTAGCTTCAAGCCAGAAATGGGAAGATCTGGGTTTATGACCCAGTTTTACAACTCCTTACTAGCTGTGTGACCATGTGCCTTAATTTTTCACAGTGTAAAATGTAGATAATGAGACCTACTTTCTCTGTGTCAGGAAGTTGTCTTGACTAGGAAATGGGAAATTGGATGGGATAATGTTTGCAAATAGAAAATTGATATACATAAGCAGATACTACTATTCCTTATAAACAAAAAATCATGTAAAATATTTATGATATTACTTCTATATGTAGGGCAATATTCTAGGTTTTGTGAAGATAAAAAAAAAATAAATCAGATAGTTCTTGTAATTCAATCCAGAAGCTTGTAGTAATAGAGGACCAGCAAACTTTCTGTGAAGAGCCAGATAGGAAATATATTAGGATCTGCAGGCCAGATTGTCTCTGTTGCAGTTACTCAATTCTGCTGTTGTAGGCCAAAAGCAGCCATAGACAATATGTAACATAATGAACATGGCTGTGTTCCAATAAAACTTTATTTACAAAAACATGCAGTGGGCCAGATTTTGTCCACAGACTGTAGTTTGCTGACCCTGGGTCTAATCAGAGATGACGTGCACATGTAACTGTAATATGCAGTCAGAGTACTAAATATTACAAATGAAATAAATGAAGAGTAAAGGACATCCCACTGAGGCAATACAGTCTTCCAGGAGATTGCAGATTTGAATTAGGCCTTGAAGAATGCGGGCATGTTTGAATTGTAAGGTGAAGGAAGACATTCCCAGCAGTAAAGATAGTCCAAGGAAAGGTGGAAAGGTGGAAACAAAAAGGAGGTATTTAAAGAAGAGCAAGTAGGGGCGTCTGGGTAGCTCAGTCAGTTAAGTGTCTGACTCTTGATTTCAGCTCAGATCGTGATCTCAGGGTTGTGAGATCCATGCCCAACATGGAGCCTACTTAGGATTCTCTCTCTCCCTCTCCCTCTGCCCCTCCCTACGCATGCACATACTCGCACGCACTCTCTCTCTAAAAAAATAAAATCAGTAAAGAAGTGCAAGCCATTTGTTTGGCCAAACTATAGGGGTAAAGTTAGAAGCAAGAATTCACTGGAGTGGGTGTAAGAGAAGAAAAGCATATATAGTCACTTAAATATAAGCTATATTGTTTTTGACTTCTCACCACCTCTGTAATGAATACCAAGCTATAGTTGTTAGGAAGGTATTTCTTATATTTTTGCTTGGTTAGAACTCTTACATGTTTCTATGTTGCAGAATCATTTTAGGTGCTTCTTTTTAAAGAAGATTTTATTTATTTATTTGTCAGAGAGAGAGAGAGAGAGATGGAGAGAACACAAGTAGGGGAGTGGCAGGCAGAGGGAGAAGCAGACTCCTCACCGAGCAGGGAGCCCGATGTGGGACTCAATCCCAGAACTCTGGGATCGTGACCTGAGCCGAAGGCAGGCACTTAACTGACTGAGCCACCCAGGTGTCCCCATTTTAGGTACTTCTAAGGATGTGCTGCAACTTGTAATTATTCCCAAGGGTGGTTTGTCTATCTCACGGTGCTATCCCTCATCAATCAATGAGGAATTGCACATAGGTCGGCTACTCCAAGGACAGAACTATGAGAAGGAATGTCTAATTCAGAGCAGGGTCTAGCTCTCTAGGGCTACACTGTCCAACATGGTGGCCACTAGGCTCATGTGGCTATTTAAATTTGAATTTGAAAATTTAGTGTTCAGTCATACTAGCCACATTTCAAGTGTCCAATCCCCACTTGTGTCCAGTGGCCACTATACTGAATAATGCAAATACAGAACATTTCCACCATTGCAGAAAGTTCTGTTGGACCTTGCTGCTCTTAAGAGATAAGGAAGCAAGCAACAATTATACATTGACTTAGAGTCCTGGGGCTGGAGATTTGGATGACAGTTACGTCATTTAGTGACTGGCACCATTAACAGATACAGGTTTCTCTGGCTATCCAAAAGTAGAGCATTTTTATGAAAGCTCTTGTAAGTTGCAATTGTGTAAAACAAAACTTCCCCTGCTTTCTGGAAGTTCACATTAAGCCACTATGCTTCTATGAAAGACCTGTATTGGGGCGCCTGGGTGGCTCAGTCGTTAAGCGTCTGCCTTCGGCTCAGGGCGTGATTCCAGATTCCTGGGATCGAGCCCCACGTCAGGCTCCTCCACTGGGAGCCTGCTTCTTCCTCTCCCACTCCCCCTGCTTGTGTTCCCTCTCTCGCTGGCTGTTTCTATCTCTGTGTCAAATAAATAAATAAAATCTTAAAAAAAAAAAAAAGAAGACCTGTATTAGCACAGTAATGGCTTTTTGGGATGAAAGTTAAAATTCTCTTTGGATTTCTTTTGGTTAGCAAAACCGGGTACCAATGGAGGTCTCTCATTAAAGTGAAGTGGCCTAACATGAACTTTTGGAAAGCAGGTGATATGTATACATCACTTTCTAAGTAGAGTTGACCCGGGAATAATGTGGGAATTAGGGTCACCAACCCTCTGCACAGTCAAAAATCCATGTATAACTCTTGATTCCCCCAAAATTTAACTACTAATAGCTTATTAGTTGACTGGAAGCCTTATAGATAACATAAACAGTTGATTAACAGATATTTTGTATATGTATCATATACTGTATTCTTACGATGAAATAAGCTAGACAAAAGAAAATGTTATTAAGAAAATCATAAGGAAGAAATAATACATTTATAGTACTGTAACATATATATACATATATATATAGCGTGTGTGTGTGTGCATGTGTATATGTATATAAATGAAAGTTCATGTATAAGCGGATCTGCACAGTTCAAGGGTCAATTGTATTAGTTTTGTCATCCGTGATATGGGTACTAATAGTACTTATCTTATAGGTGGTTATGAAGACAAAATGATGCCTCTTTGGAGGCTGTGAAATACTTCATAAATATAAGACATTGCTATTATTTCAGTGATACCATATTTGTATCTTCAGGCAATTTCCATTATTTCTATGTTTGTTTCTGTGTACAAAATTATGTCATTTGCAAATAGAGATAGTTTTGCTTTTTCCTTTCCAATAGGATGCCCTTTATTGTTTTTTAAAAGATTTTATTTATTTATTTTTATTAATATTATTTTTTAAAGATTTTATTTATTTATTTGACAGAGAGAGAGACAGCCAGCGAGAGAGGGAATGCAAGCAGGGGAGTGGGAGAGGAAGAAGCATTCTCCCAGCAGAGGAGCCTGATGTGGGGCTCGATCCCAGAACACCAGGATCACGCCCTGAGCCGAAGGCAGACACTTAACGACTGAGTCACCCAGGGGCCCCAAAGATTTTATTTATTTATTTGGGAGAGAATGAGAGCGAGCACAAGCTGGGGGGAGGGGCAGAGGGAGAGGGAGAAACAGACTCCCTGCTGAGCAGGGAGCCTGATGTGGGTCTCCATCCCAGGACCCCGAGATCATGAGCTGAAGGCAGACACTTAACCGACTGAACCATCCAGACGCCCCTGAAATTTATTATTTTGACATGGAAAACAATGAAATCTGTTTATTGATGTGGTAGTGTGGTAGTGTAGGGGAGAAGAAGAGAGAAGATAGAGATTTGAAAAGGATAAGATAAACCATGGGAAAGGAAGGGACTCTAAATTGGGGAAACTGCATGAGCAAAGACAAGGAAGTAGGAGGATCATGGGCTATTCAAGAACTGGTGAGTGATGAGATGGAGTTAATGTATACAGTCAAGTGTTTTTGTTGCATAAATAGGTAGCACATTTTCCACAAAGGTCCTCCTATAAAACTTTAATTTAATCTAACAAACTCAGATCTGGAATCCCATTGTTCATAGTGGTCTCATAGTTATGTCTCCCCAGAGTGCAAACATTTTAAAACACCAGGACAGCAAGGAGTGGTGTGGTAAGCAGCTTCTGACGTGGCCCCCAGTGAACTCTTTCTCCTGGTATTGACTCACTTGTGTGGTTCCCATCCCTTGAGTGTGTTCACCAAATGGTGAACATCTAGATATCTAGAAGCCAGAAGGGCAATATTTTGGAGTAAGGGCTGTCTCTGCCTCTGCCCCATGGAGACTACTGCTAACTCTTCTTAAATGGAAGGTCATCCTTACTGGTAGCAGCTAACAACCTTACAATCCCTAATAATCAGCTCTTTAGGATTTGTTTTGCTCAATTTACAATTACCATTAGTATGTGAACGTGACATAGGCGGATTTCCGAGGTTATTCGTTTTTTCTTCCTTTGTGGTCTGACCCAATTATGTTGTCATTGACCTGCGGCAGGTTTATACTCCTGCAGTTCTCCAACTTGTCAGAATTATTTCAACTGCTTCTCTGTAGCTGTCAGCCACATCCCCCAACTTAGCATTATTAAGAAAATATTGTGTGAATTTACTCTTTAAGCCCATTACCTAAATCACAAAGAAACCATCATGGTTTACTGAGCACGAACCCTTATGAAACCGACTTAATACAATTCACATATTAGTACTTCTTTAAAAATGATCCTCACATCAGGTCCATTATTAAAACTATGTTTTCATTGTTTTTTGTTTTTTTTTTTGAGAAGCAAGGAATGTGCTTATCAGAAGCCCCGCGAGACTCAGATCTCATTTCTCTCCTACATGTCCCCGAAGCCAAGAACGGAAAGGTGTCCGCTGAGGTTTCCACTGCTCCTTCATCCGGATGACACCAGACAGGTTTGGCGATGCAAGTCATAGCTGTCAACAGTGCTCTGGTGTATCCCTGGTAGGAAGCAGCAAGCAAAAACGGGGCAGAGCTTCTTAAGGTGTGTCACTCTGCTTAACTAGAAAGAGGACAACTGCTGCCCATGGAGCCTCAACGCAGTGTCCCTTTAATGCATGGCATTTCTCGTTCTGTTCCTTGAGTCGTAATTGACCTGTTTTTGTACTGTTTAGATTTTACAGTGTCAAGTGAATGCTGCCTGGCTTGCTAGTTGCAAGTTATTATTTTTAATGCTATATTCCAGTTGTTTTGTGAGTGCAGAAGCTTATTTCTACCAGCTCAAACGTTTGACTGGTTCTGACTTGTGTGGTAGGATATGGGCATCCCTGTCTGCCCAGTGCCTGTTTTGCAGAATATTAAGCCAGATGTTGGGGTAAGTCAGAAAGAAAGCAAAAGATAGTAACCTTCCATCAGGGTTTCCAGGGCTTTGAAAGGAAAGAAGAGAATAAAAAAATGTCTATCGACACAAAACTAGAAATCTATACATACTTGATTGTGTGTATGTACAGTGTGGGTGGAGGCGTCTGTTTAAGGAATTCTAGAGAGAGCAGACGCTGCCCTGGAAGCACTGACCGCACAAGGACTGCAGGCTGCGACAGAGAAGTGTGATCGAAGGAGGTGGAGGTGCAGTTGTGATGATTAAATTGCAAATCTCCCTCCATTTCCCGACAGATAACACTATAAAATAGCATTCTAGGCAGTAGAGGACAAATCCGTTAGCTTGATGAGGACTCTGTGGTTGGACACAAGGATATATAAAGAAGGGCAAGAGTGGGTGAGTTTCTTTGCTGCATTCTGTCATTGGCAGCACTATGCTGGGTTTCGGAAAAAAAGGAAAAACAAATCTTGGCTTTTTTTTTTTTTTTTTTTTTAAATCCGAGAGTGTGGTCAGACAAAAGGATTGATCTTGATGTAGACTAGCTTTGGCGAGATTGTTATCTCCAAGTTTAGGAATTTAAAAAAATACACACCCGCCATGTTATAGTTCATTTCATAGTAAAATTTAAAAGCTTGTTTCCAATTTTGGCTGTTTGGCCAGCTCCCCAGTGTGAAGGTAGCAAGGAGAAAACACATGGCCCTAACCTAGTTAATTCCTATTTATTTCTCCAGTTTCACTTAGGTGTTTTGTGATCAGGGCGCCTGGGAGGCTCAGTCAATTAAGCCTCTGACTCTAGGTTTCGGCTCAGGTCATGATCTCAGGGTCATGAGATCCAGCCCCACGTCATCAGGCTCCACGCTCAGCAGGGTGTTTCCTGGAGATTCTCTCCTCTCCCTCTGCCCCTCTCCCTGCTCCTGCGCTCGCTCGCGCTCTCTCTCTCTCTCTCTCTCTCTCTCTCTCTCTCGCATTAGATCATGTTGCTTCATTATATATGCTCATACCAACCTGTACTTTTTCATCTTACAATTTATCAAAGCTTGTTACTGTGTATTTTTGTAATTACTTCCTTTATGTCTGCCACCAGATAGCTGATATTTTTTGCCCTCCCCCATTTTTTATTGAGATACAAATGATATATAACATTGTGTTAAGTTTAAGGTATACAGTGTGTGGATTTAATACATTTATATATTGCAGTATGATCCCCCCCTCTTAGCCTTAGGTAACATCTTCATCATGTCACATAATTACCATTTCTTTTTTTGTGGTGAGAACATTTAAAATCTAGTCTCATAGCAACTTCGAAATACATTATACAGTGCTGTTAACTATACTCACAATGCTATGCTTTAGATCTCTAGAACTCTCTCATTCTTCTAACTCTAAGTTTGTACCCTTTGATCAACATCTACCCAATTCCCCCTCTTCCTGGCTCCTGGCAACCACAATTCTAGTCTCTGTTTCCACAAGTTCAGCTTTTTTAGATTCTACATATAAGTGAGATTATACAGTATTTGGCTTTCTCTGATTTACCTCACTTAGCATAATGCCCTCAGGCTCCATTCATGTCGTTGCTGATGGCAGGGTTTCTTTCTTTCTCGTGGCTAAATAATATTCCATTGTACTTATATACACATCTTTTTATACATTTATCCATTGACAGTTTGTTTTTGTGTCTTGGCTATGTGAATAATGCTGCAGTAGGGCAGTGCAAATATCTTTTCAATATCCTGTTTTTATTTCCTTTGCATAAATACCCAGAAGTGGGATTGCTGGATCATATGGTATTTTTATTTTTTGAGAAACCTCCATACTGTTTTTTTTTTTAAAGATTTAATTAATTTATTTGACAGAGAGAGCATGAGCACAAGCAGAGGGAGCGGCAGGCAGAGGGAGAGGGAGAAGCAGGCTCCCCACTGAGCAGGGAGCCTGATGTGGGTCTCCATCTTGGGACCCTGGGATCATGACCTGAGCGGAAAGCAGACACTTCACCCACTGAGCCACCCAGGTGCCCCTCCATACTGTTTTCCGCAGTGGCTGCACCAATTTTCATTCCCACCTACAGAGCACAGGGCTCCCTTATCTCCACATCCTTGCCAACACTAGTTATCTTTTGTCTTTTTGATGGTAGCCATTCTAACAAGTGTCAGGTGATATCTCATTGTGGTTTTACATTTGCATTTCCCTGATGATTAATGATGTTGAACACGTTTTCTTGTGCCTGTTGGCCATCTGCATGTCTTCTTTGGAAAAATGTCTATTCCAATCCTCTGCCCATCTTTAAATCAGATTGTTTGTTGTTTTGCTGTTGAGTTGTATGGGTTCGTTATATATTTTGGATATTAATCCCTTATCAGATATATGCTTTGCAAGTATTTTCTGCCATTCTGTAGGTTGCCTTCTTTTTTCTTTTTATTGATTGATTGGAGAGATAGTGCACATGTGTGCACATGAGCTGGGGTGGGGAAGGGGGGAGGAACAGAGGGAGAGGGAGAAGCAGACTCCCCGATGAGCAGTAAGCCCAGTGACCTTGAGATCATGACCTCAGCCAAAATCAAGAGTCCGATGCTTTTAAGCCTCTGAGCCCCGCAGGCATCCCACTGATTGCTTCTTTTGCTGTACAGCAGCTTTTTGGTTTAATGTGGACCCCACTTGTTGACTTTTGCTTTTGTTGCTTGTGTTATTGCCATTTAATTCTGTCTAAAATAACTCTATTTTGTTTTGGGTGAAAATTTTTCTACCTAAAATCTATATTTCTAGGCTCCTGTGCATTTATAGCTGGTCACGTGACATAATTCAGACCATTTAGATGTTGGTAAAATAATACAGTAAGGTTTCAGGGAATGTTCTTTCTTTCTTTCTTTTTCTTTCTTTCTTTCTTTCTTTCTTTCTTTCTTTCTTTCTTTCTTTCTTTCTAAGTTTTTCTTTATTTGAGAGAGAAAGAGTGAGCGAGAGAGAGCATGAGCAGGGTGAGGGGCAGAGGGAGAAGCAGACTCCCCGTGGAGCAGGGAACCCGATGCCAGGCTCAATCCTGGGACTCAAGGATCATGACCCGAGCCAAAGGCAGATGCTTCACCGATGGAACCACCCAGGTGCGCCCACAGGGAATGCTCTTTAAAATGACAACAGACACAGCCTACTTGGGTGGCTTTTGCCTATCATGCTCCCTCTTTTCCTGCTTCGGGCCCAGTCACAATATTGGAAGAGAAGCTGTCACTTTGCCTCCGTAAGGTAACAAGCCTCAGGTGAAGGCCATATGCAATGGTGAGGCTGAGTAAAGAGAGAGATGCAGGACAGGTCCCCCCAGTGCCATCCCAGAGCCACCATAGTCCTGGGGACTTAATTTTAACACCAGAAAAAGAACCACCTTGTGGATTTTCATGTGTTTTTTTTTTTCTGGTTTTATTTGTTTGTTTGTTTAGTGGTACAGAAGGATAAGCAAAGAAGGAGTGATATTGACTATTTTGCCTAGAGAAGAGAACTGGGTTTTCTTAGACTGAGGAGTGATGTGAGGGAGTCATAACCCTTCCAGAAAACTCATGATTGAAGACGTCAGTGGAGAAGAAAGTACCCCACTCAAGAAGGGAACAGCACTCACTGAATGAGTTACATCAAAGGAAGTGGAGGGGAAGTTATGAGGGTCTGTGGTATATCTAATGTTCCTGTTATTAAGTGTGGTTGCGTTGGAGGAGAGAGGCTCTATGCGGTTAATATAGTTATTACGTGCATTAAGCAGACCAGAGTGCATTAAATGTAGAGAGAATTGATTTTGTACAACTATCCTCTGCCATCTTTTTAGAAAAATAATGACTAATGCAACTCTGCAAATGTGTTTCTCCGGAAAAGCTTTTGGGGAAGGGAGGTTTATTTCATCTAATCCCTTTCATCTATGTTATAGATTTACTTAGTGTGCTTATTTGACCTTGGGAACTAAACTGGTTATTAGGCAAAAGAAGGCTAGCCTAAAAAGAAAAATTACATTGAACACTATTCATACAAAATCAGCCATTTAGGTCAACTTTTTTCCCCGTGCTTAAATAAAGAGAGTACCCTGTGGATCAATGGAAAAGTGCTTCTGGAAACTGAGGTCTGCGGGCCAAAGCACAGTCCATGTTAGGGAGTGCAAAACATGGCTTTCTCTCTACTGCTGTTCCCCTCCCCCCGCCCCCCATTCCTTCCTCCAGACAGATTTTCCCAAATGACTTCAAGCATGGGCATCAGACTGTCCACACCAGGGAAAGGCCCAGGCTTCCCATGAAGCAGGCCAAAGCCTCTCATTAGAGGCAAACTCCCGTCTCACCACTCCAGAGCTTGCATCTGACCTCCTGAGTTTTACACCATTTCTCTATTTTCTCCCTTCACTGGGCTATTGTTTGCCTTAGAATAGTGCTTGCCCCATATACCAGTACTATTTATATCCTCCTACTTCTTGCTGATTGACCTAGCTTTGGAATCCTTACTTGCCCTGATCTTGGATAGTTGTGTACGCTTCCTTACTGGCTCATCTTATGGCTTCTGATCCATTTCCTGCTCTGACTTCCCGTATTTGCTCAGTCAATCACTGACACCGTATATCTGCCTCCCTGGTTCCTGGGCTGGGCCCTTGCAACTCATTGAGTTCTTTTATAGGGTCTAACGCAGAGAAGCAGAAAGAGATGAACTGCTTGGCAGGAAATTCATATGAGCACATAACCTGTACATGTCCCATACAGTAGAAGCCAGACTTCCTGCCTGTGACCATGTTTATAGAATCCCTTTCTCAGCCAGTCAGGAACTTGTTAATTGCTGGAATATGATTTTATGGACAGGCTTAATTTCAGATGTCCACATTTCGAGCACTTAGCTATTCCTTTTCTTTCCTTTTTTTCTCTTTTCAATTTTTTATTTAAATTCTAGTTAGCTAACATATAGTGTAATATCGGTTTCAGGAGTAGACGTAAGTGATTCATCACTTATATATAACACCCAGTGGTCATCACAGCAAGTGCCCTCCTTAATGCCCATCACCCCTCTAGCCCATCCCCCACCCACCTCCCTCCATCAACCCTCAGTTTGTTCTCTGTAGTTAAGAGTCTCTTACGGTTTGCTTCCCTCTCTCTTTTTTCCCCCCTTCCCTTATGTTCATCTGTTTTGTTTCTTGAATTCCACATATGAGCGATTTTTTTTTTAAACACTTTTATCTCAAAGGAACATCAAACTCAGCCCTTCATAGAAGAGCTTGTTTGGGCCAAATAAATGGTCAATGAAGAGACAAGGGTCTCTTGTCCAAAAATAAGAAAGAAGTTTATGGTGCAAAACTGTTCTTTTCTTTGTTTTCTTTTCTTTTTTTTTTGTTTCTTTTCTTTTCTTTCTTTTTTTTTTCATTTTAAAAATTAAGACTTTGGTTTGTTTTAGAGCAATATTAGGTTCACAGCAAAATTGAGGGGAAAGTACAGAGATTTCCCATTTTCTCCATGCCCCTACACATGCATAGCCTCCTCCACTATCAACCCCCCCACCAGAGTAGGACATTTGTTACAACTAACAACCTATCCTGACACATCGTTGTCACCCCAAAGTCTACAATTTACATTAGGGTTCACCCTTGGTATTGTACATCCTATGGGTTTGGAACAATGTATAATGACATGTATCCATCATTGTAATATCATACGGAGTTTTTTCATTGCCCTAAAAATCCTCTGTGCTTCATTTATTCATTCCTTCCCCTCCTAACCACTGGAAACCACTGATCATTTTATTGTCTCCACAGTTTTGCCTTTTCTAGAATGTCGTATAGTTAAAATCATATAGTACATAGCCTTTACATTGGCTTCTTTCACTTAGTAATATGCATATAAGGTTCCTCAATGTCTTTTCATGGCCTGATAGTTCATTCCCTTTGAGGGCTGAATAATATTCCATCATCTGCCTGGGGCACAGTTTATTTATGTATTTACCTACTAAAGGACAGACCTTGGTTGCTTCCAAGTTTGCCAGTTATGAAAAAGCTGCTATAAATGTCTGTGTACAGTTTTTGTGTGGATGTAAGCTTTCAACTCCTTTGGGTAAATACCAAGGAGCACGATTATTGGATCAGATGATAGAAGTGTGTTTAGTTTGGTAAGAAACTGTCAAACTGTCGTCCAAAGTGTCTATGCTGTTTTTGCATTCTTACCATCAGTGAAGGAGAGTTCCCATTACTCCTCATCCTTGTCAGGATTTGGTGTTGTTGCTTTTCCTGATTTTGGCTATTCTAATAGGTGTGTAGTGTTCTGTATATCGTTTTGCAATTTACCCTATTGACAATGCTTTTGTTGTTCCCAGGGAACAGAAACTGTGAATTATGGGATTCTCTGCAGCTAGTTCAAATTCAAATCTGCCAGTCCTAATCCTTTCTCAAATGTTTAAATGAAAAAATGTTGGTGAAGCAATACATGTAAAGCACTTTGGAAAGTGTCTGGTACGATGTGAGCACTGTACAATTGTTTGATAGTATTTTAACTAATAGTCTATCTGTATTCATGAGAACCGCTGGCAGCATGCTTGCCGTGAGCCCATTTGCTAGCATAGGAAAGTTGCTGAGTTGAACCTTTGTTGGTAGCGAGGCCCACTCATTCCTTGCTAAAAAGACACACGTCAAAGATTTTCAATACCAGGGGTACCTGGCTGACTCAGTTGGGAGAGTGTGTGACTCTTGATCTTGGGTTGTAGGTTCGAGCCTCATGTTGGCTATAGAGATTACTTAAAAATAAAATCTTTTTTCCCCCCACCCACTAAAAATAAAATCTTAAAAAAAAAAGATATTCAATACCAGAATTTCTGTCAGAAATGGATCTGAAGATGAAATACTTATGGATTCACTCAGCACCTTTTCTTCTCCCTTACCAGGGGAAGCTCCCTCTTGGGTCATTCTGTATTGTGAAATCAGTGTGGAGCTGGGCTGGGACATGGTGCATCAGGCCTTCTCAGTCACGTGCGAGGCATCATCAGCATCATTATGTCTCTGAAAGCTCAGATCTAGATGTCTCTTTGGTCACCTCCCTTAGGACTTAGGCTCTCTCCTATACTGATGCCTTTAATCACAGCATTCTTTATAGTTCCTTCCAACCCAAGCACGAGTCGAGCACCAACAACGTATTTCTTCTTCTTCTTCTTTTTTTTAAGATTTTATTTATTTATTTGACAAACAGAGAGACAGCCAGCGAAAGAGGGAACACAAGCAGGGGGAGTGGGAGAGGAAGAAGCAGGCTCCCAGCGGAGGAGCCTGATGCGGGGCTTGATCCCAGGACTCTGGGATCATGCCCTGAGCTGAAGGCAGACCCTTAATGACTGAACCACCCAGGCGCCCCCGTATTTCTTCTTCTATCAGTTCAGTCTTTCAGTAGGTTATTTGGTTCAAACTACTTATAAGACCCAATCAGAGTTCAGAAGAAGCCCCTGGGCTCTAGCCAATATGCATCCGGCTGGATCACTCTGCTTCCCTCCCATCCGCCTTCCCTCCCCACCCACCTGTCTTTGATGCCACTACTGATGTGCCTTGAAGCCATCAGATCAAATCTCTGCTTATCCCTGTTTGAACTGGGAGTCACAAGAAGGTCAGACTCCCCCAAGTAATCCCTCATCTCCTGGACTCTCATCCCTACCCGTGTCACATGTCACCTTATCAGTGACTGTGTTCCTGCTCACTGATTATTTAATTTCCTACACTTCCCCCTGGTTCTCATCTGCATTCTTTTTCCAAATTAACATTGCCGATAATTTCTTTCATTGTTTATTGTCTGTGTCCTCCTGCCTCCTGTCATGAAAATACTGACTTTGCCTTGTTTGCCATGTTTTCCTAGTGGCAAAAACAGTGCCTGGCACGTGGTAGAAACTTGAAAGACAAGCGGCAGGTGGCTCTCTCACGGTAACGGACACGTGACCCTTGGGAGAAGATGCTTCTTCTTCCTTATCCACCTCTAGGAATCCTGCTCCATCTCTTCTTTTCAGCATGAACTCCCTTTAAACTTCTGTTCAGAGTCTCTGAGCTTTGCTTGCCTTTCCCTTCCGAAGTCATAACTACAATGGCCATACTCTTTAGGCTCCAGCCTCAGCCTATCTTTTCTTGGTTAAGCAGTTGCTGAAGAGATGCCTGCTTCCCGTATGCTTTTTTGGAGAGGGCAGTGGGGGAAAGGGTAGGGCTAGAAGACTGCTTTCTTTTGAAAGTCATGTAACTGCAGTCCAGCCACAAAGTTTGGCCAGCTTCTGAAGATCTTTTTTCTTCTTGTTTCTTTGTACTAATACAGACAGATCTGAACACCACTTGGCATTATTCCCTGCCATTTTCTTTCCCCTGCCATTTCTTTCATCAGTAATCTGTATTCTAGCTCAGCTCTGAAAGATTGTCTTTTTTTCAGCCCTCACCATGAAGGCTGAATTATAGCTATCATTTATTTATTGCCTGCAACACATTTATCTATGTGTGCATTTATATGTGTGTGTGTATTTGCATGTGTGAATATGTGTGTATGTGCACACACATGCGTATATATGTACACACATACACACCACTTTATAGATGAGAAAACTAAGGTTCAGAGAGATAAAATAACTAATCACTCAGAAGGTGGGGGTGCCTGGGTGGCTCAGTCGGCTGAGCATCCAACTCTTGGTTTCAGCTCAGGTCTTGATCTCAGGGTCAAGATCTCCGGGTTGTGAGATCAAGCCCTGTGTCAAGCTCCATGCTCAGCAGGGAGTCTGCTTGAATTTTCTCTCCCTCTGCCCCTCACCCCACTCACACAAGCATGTGTGCATGTGCTCTCTGGCAAATAAATAAATAAATAAATCTTTAAAAAAAAAAAAAAAAAGATCACCAAGAAGGCAAAATAAACTTTTTAAAAGAAGAAATCCACCCTTCCTCACCTCTCATTCTTTTTTTTAACTCCAGTATAGGTAACATAGAATGTTATATTAGTTTCAGGTATACAATTTAGCGATTCAGTAATCCTATACATTGCTTGGTGCTTATCATGGTAAGTGTACTCTTAATCCCCTTCACCATTTCATCCATCCCCCTCCCACCTCCCCTCTGGCAACCATCCATTTGTTCTGTATAGTTAAGATAAAATCTTTTAAGAGATCACCAAATCTTGTCAATCTCTGTTAATTTAACATTTTCATGATGGAACGTTTCAAACATAGACAAAAAGAGAAAATAATATCAAGAATGCTCCTGTATTATCCTATATTGTCTTCAAACTTTTAAAAGGAATAATACATTACAGATAAGGTGATGCCTCTTGTGTGCTTTTCCCTGATCACATTGCCCCACTCTCTCACCAGATGTAACTGCTTTCACAAATTTTAAAAAATAATTCCTATGCTTGCTTTTATATTATTCCTATATACAAATGGGTCTATTAAAAAATACTTAGATTTAGATTTTTTAACTTTATTTTTTTTTAAAGATTTTATTTATTTATTTATTGGACGGAGATAGAGACAGCGAGAGAGGGAACACAAGCAGTGGGAGTGGGAGAGAAAGAAGCAGGCTCATAGTGGAGGAGCCTGACGTGGGGCTCGATCCCATAATGCCGGGATCACGCCCTGACCCAAAGGCAGACGCTTAACCGCTGTGCCACCCAGGCGCCCCTAGATTTTTTAACTTTTAAATATTATCTGTCTTAGTTGCTTCTGCTTAGCTCAACATTATGTTTTTGAAATTTTTCCCATGTTGATGGGAGGGTCTCTTTCTTTCATTCATTTTCATTGTTCATGGTATTCCATTGTATGAATATGCCATAATTTATTTACCTGGCCTCCTATTGATATATAATTAGGTTGTTTCCATATTTTGATTTTGAAAATGATAATGTCATTTTTCAGTCATTGTATTCTGCCTCTCAGCAACATGTTCCATAGTTAGCCCTCTTTATTATACATTTTTCTCTCTTGGTTCTGCAACATCAAGAGTCTTCATTTTTCTCCAAGTCCTCTGGTGACTCCTCAGTTTTCCTTACCTGCCTGCCCTCTTCCACTTAACCTGAAATTTGGGGGGTTCCCCAAAACTTGGCATTGGACCCTTTACCCTTCTTTCTCCATCCCTTTTTTTTCTTAGATGGTGTCATCTATTTCTATGATTTTAAATACTCAAAGTTCTGTCTCCTACCTACATCTTCCCTCTGAGCTCCAGGCATGAATCATGACGATTGTACTTGACACCTCTTCTTCGATATCTCAGAGGCCACTCAAGTTCATACTTGAGAAATCTAAAAAAAAGAAAGAAAGAGAAACTCTTTATTCTTCCATCTAAACTCATGATAGAGTGTTTCTAATATAATGCTCAATGATCCACCTCCTGGTAGTCGCATCTTTGTGTAATCTCCTCTCCTGAGTGTGGGCTGGACCTAGTGACTGCTTCTAAGGAATACAGTAGAGTGGAGCAAAAGCCATGAGATGTCACTTTTAAGATTAGGTTATAAAAGACAGCTTTCATTCTTTCTAGCTCTCCTTACTTTCTCACTCTGCTGAAGACATGTGTCAGGTTGTGAGCTGCTCAATGGAGAGGCCTATATGACAAGAAACAGAGCTGTCTCTGTCTAACACCAATGGAGAATTGCATTCTATCAACAACTCCATGAGTATGAACTTGGAAGATGTCCCTGTTGCAGTTGAGCCTTGTGATGGCTGTAACCACTGTTGACACATTGACTGCACTCTTGTGAGACTCTGAGACAGAGGATCCAGCCAAGCTGCACTGGGATGCCTGACCCACAGAAAGTATGAGATAATAAACTTTTGTTGCTTTAAGCTGTTAAGCATTGGAGTAATTTGTTAAATGGTGTTAGATAACTAATACAAATTGTGTTCACCCTCCAGCAGTCCCCATATCAATAAACCATCCATTTGGTAACTCAGGTTGTAAACTAGATTCTTCTATGACTCATTCCTCTTCCTCATCCTCTATAGTAATTCATTCGTTAGTCCTGTAGCTTCTGTCTTCAAAATCTAACATAAATATCTCAACTTATTTCTCTGCTGATATACACTAGGCTAAGCCATCATCATTTCTTATTTTAAGGGAGAAAGAAGAGGTCTTTGAACAGGCCCCTTAGGGGATGTTTAAGGTCATTTTATCCTCCTGCTCTTTTATTAATTTATATTTGCCTATTTAATAGATTTTTATTACTGAGCTCCTTCTTTTAAGTACTAGAGATGGTGATCAAAACCTAACATGGTCCCAAGAGTCATGGAGTTTGCAAGGGAGACACATCTTATAAAATTAACTGAGAAATGTGAAAATTCTCTGAAGAAGGGATATCTGGTTCTACAAGAATAAGATCCCAGTGTGCTTATGACTTCTCAAGAAATTGATATTGAGGATCATTCTTGATCAGAGGGGCTTCCAAACTTGTTTGTTTGAGGAAGAATTTTCTAGAATGGTGCAGAAAGTGATGGTTGATAAAGCTATGCATGTGTCATTATGTTCCATCATCTGACTAGTCATTCTCTTTCCTTCCTTTATTACCTTCCCCATATATGAATCTCCAGGGATGGGGCCTTAAATACCAGAAACTATGGTTGGTTGTTCTTCCCCACCTTCCCCATCAAAGAGTCAGGACAAATTATCAAGTTTACATTATACCTAAGGAAAAAGGGGATACAGTTGTTCCTATAATACGCAATGAATGAGTGTTCCAATACAAGCATGTAATGGTGTAAGATATCTCTTTAAAGTATTACATCTATTTTTCTTTAGAATCATAAAAACTCTTTTTTTTTTAAAGATTTTTTATTTATTTATTCGACAGAGATAGAGACAGCCAGCGAGAGAGGGAACACAGCAGGGGGAGTGGGAGAGAAAGAAGCAGGCTCTTAGCAGAGGAGCCTGACGTGGGGCTCGATCCCAGAATGCCGGGATCACACCCTGAGCCGAAGGCAGACGCTTAAACGCTGTGCCACCCAGGCGCCCCTAGAATCATAAAAACTCTTTGAGTTGAAATGGGGATTTTATTGGTCATTGGATTGACTCCCCAGTGTAGTGTGGAAATTTCCCTACAGTTTTCATAACCAGTGATCTTCCAACTGCTGCATAATCATTTCTAGTAACTGGCAACTCATTGTCACACAAAGCACCTCATTTAATTGTTACAAAGATGAAATTGTTGTGAACTTTTATATTAATTAGAATTCTTTCCTTTGGTTTTTTGATTTTTTAAATTTTTATTTATTTATTTATTTATTTATTTATTTATTTATTTATTTAAGTAGGCTCTATGACCAACGTGGGGCTTGAACTCATGACCCTGAGACCAAGAGTCATGTGCTCCACCAACTAAGCCAGCCAGGCACCTCAGAATTTTTACTTTGATTTTTTCTTTTTTTTGATTTATGTCTGTGGGGCCTGTTTACTTCTAGCAAATCTGAGTAATTCTAACCTAGGGTCCATTGCTGCTCTGTAAATTTATATCAAAAAGCTTCCACCCTTCATGACTAAGGCTTTTTAAATGGATTATTACCTATTACTTCTTCAAAGGTAATTTCGTATGTCCTCACGTCAGTTCAATGGATTCTTTATAGTAAGAGACAGTCTTAGAACTTGAATTGTATGAAACTATAATTTTCTTAATCACATAGATATTTGATGCAGTCATCTGATGGAGCAAGCAATCTGTGTGAGGAAAACTAGAATCAGCTTGCAACAATTCCTTCCTGTTACATGGAGGGTGACAGAGTGATGAGCAAAAACTGTTTATGGAAGTCAACACTCATTCCTCAGTCCTTGCTTTCTGAAAACAAATTTGCCTGGGGCATAAATAAGATAAGATGTACATAAGTATGAAAGATAGTCCTAATTAAAAAAAAAATCTCAGGCCTTGCTTCTTGTAAATTGGACTTTGTGATGCATTTATAAATATCTAATGTAATATTTTGAACTATATTGTACCTTCTTTTTCTAGTCAAAAGTAAAGCCAGTATCTGGGATACTTTGCCTATGCAGATAAAATTATTGCTGACAAACGGTCAGTGTCATCTTTTTTTTTTTTTTTTAAGTTTTTTATTCATTTGAGAGAGAGAGCGTGCACGAGCGAGAGCACCAGCAGGGGGAGGGAGAAGCAGGCTCCTGAGCCTGTTACAGGGCTCAGTCCCTGGACCCCGGGATCATGACCTGAGCTGAAGGCAAATGCTTAACCAACTGAGCCACCCAGGCGCCCCATTGGTCAGTGTAGTCTTAAATGCATGGGAATCATTTGCTTATAAACTTTTTCTATTACTGGTGTTTAAATATCACCCATGTCTTTGAGGCTTCCATAAGATGGATGAAGCAAGTTTATTAAATATGTCACTGGTCTTCGGTTGCCAACCATTGGATTTCATATTTTAATGGTAAGGATGCATTAGTTTTCTTCTTTTTAAAAAAAGTTTTATTTTTTAAGTAATCTGTATACCCAATGTGGGGCTTGAATGCAAGACCCCAAGATCAAAAGTCACATGCTGTCCCAACGGAGCCAGCCAGGCACCCGGGATGCATTAGTTTTCATTTGCTGCATAACAAATCACCAGAAACTTAGTGGCTTAAAAAACATACGGTTTATATGAGTCAGGAGTCCATGCACAGCTTAACTGGGTTCTGTGCTCAATGTCTCACAAATTTGAAAGCAAAATGTTGAGTGGGCTGTGTTCCTTTCTAGAGCTCAGGGTCCACTTCCAAGTTCATGTGGCTGTTGACAGAATTCAGTTTCTTCCAGTTGTATGACTGATATCCCCACTTGCTCTTGGCTGTCAGCCAAAGGCTGCTATAGCTTCTAGAGACCCCTGCAGCTCCTTGCCACTTGACTTTCTCACAATATGTCAGCTTACATCTTCAGAGCCAGCAGGAGAATCTCTGTGATCTCTAAAGCCTCTTTTAAAGGGCTCTCACCTCTTTAGGTCAGAACCAAACCTCTCTTTTGATTAATTTAATGTCAGATGATCAGGGACTTGAATTATATCTGCAGAATCCCTCTACCCTCAACATACAATGTAACTTAATCATGGGAGTGACTCCCCCATCATATTCACAGGTCATGTCCACATCTAGAGGGAGGGGGGTACACGGGGCATGTGCACTAGGGCAGGGGGCATCTTGGGGACTGTGTTAGAATTCAGCGTACTACACTCCATTTGCTCATTTCTGATCCTAATACCCCTGAGCTTCACTTGTATCATCCATCAAATGAGAATTGCTATAGATATTAGGACCCCACTCCTAGCAGCAACTCTTGTTTCTCTTTGTGCTATTATGATAAAGATAGAAACTGGTCTGGTTTACAGAATCATAAGAAACTTCCAAGACTTCAATAGGCATACTGGTGTTTTGGAAGGAAAATATTATGTCTTCTAGATCATCTCAAAGGAACAGGCTTTCCAGAAAAGTTAGTATCTACATTGTCACATCTTTCACAGCCCTCTTCCAGGTCAGTGCCACTGCCATTAGCACAATACCCCATGGTAAGCAGAAGGGACACCCACAAACAGAATAGTGAAGTAACCCCCCAAATGAGACCTTCTCCCCCTGTGAGATCCGTTAGTGTTTTGGTTCCATTCCAGTTGTTTGAGGTCCCTTGGTTATGGTCATCATCATGGAAAGTATCATCTAGAGCTATTTAGTGAGGCCTTATTTCTTGGCAATTGAAATCTCTGCAAATCCAGCATCAGTTGGTAAGACAGACAATGAAAATGGTATATATTCCCTCTGGCAGAGCTGGGAAGGGCAACGAACCACAAGCACCTGACCATCGCTTAGTTACACAGGGAATCTGGACCATTCTAAGACAAATGGACATGAAAGTTGTTAGAGAAGGTACTATCCTTTAGCACTAGTAAGGAAAAAAAGAAAAGGAAACCAAACCTCAAATTAGAGCTAGCCATTGTCTTACTAGAGATAAGGAGAGACAGAATGTTAGTTGAAACAAAGCAAAAAGGTGAGAAAGGCAGGCTATGTTTTGACAGTACACATTTTTCTCTTAAGCTGAGTGCCTAGTATTACCCCAAATCTAACGGAGCATTTCCTTTTCGAAGATTCCCTATCAGATGCCAGGAACACCTCTATAAATGAGTTGGGTGAGGGACACCAGGAATGCTTTCTAATACCTACCATAACGTCTGGCAGATAATGACCGTGCATGGCGAATGCTAACCTGTAGGAGGAGTGTGCAGTGCAGTCTGCCTAGAGCAGGCAGCTATAAGGAATCAACACCAGTGTTCACAGTAATTCATGGGAGGACTGGAGAGAGGAGGAGTGAATACAGAAAAGCATGTTTCAGCATGCGTGGTCAATTTTCAGTAGTAGGAGTGGCTCTGCTTTCCCTCAGGTGGTCAGTCTTCCAAAACTGTAGTGAACAGAAGCCTCTATCATCTGTGTCCATATAATGAATGCCATTTAGAGCAAAGAATTCTTTATTAAAATCTTTTGAAATTATGTCTGCAAGAGATATTTGACAGGTTAAGAGGAAATGTGGAGGAATAGAAGGGTGTCAAGAACAAAAGCTCAAAATGTTGAAGGAGATAATGTTCATGGTGATGAATTTCCCATGAGGCCAGTGGCGAGGTGGAATGATGGGTGTACACGAGGAAGTGGGAAGGTAAAAGCTGAGGAGTCATTTGCTTTCTCTTGCTGTAGGCCACTGGCCTCAGGCGACATTCAGCCGTGTTTGGAGACCTTTTCCATTGTCACAGCTGTGGGGAGGACAGGTGGTACTACTGGCAGCTGGTGGGTAGAGGTCAGGCGTGCTGCCCAGCATCCCACAGTGCACAGCCCCCTATAGCAAAGAACTGTCCGGTCCTAAAGGTCAGTTGTGCCAACGTGTGAAACACTGGGCCAGGGACTTTCATTCTGTTATTGGATAAAGTTGAACTGGCAAATGCTACCTCCTTGGACTATGTTAGCTTAGGTCCTCAGAATCATGCAGTTCAACGTTTTACCTTTTACCTTTGTCAGAAGCCTCCACTAAAAATAAACGTACAAAATTTAACATGACATTTATGATTTTATTTTATTTTAAAGATCTATTTATTTATTTAAGAGAGAGAGAGCATGAGCTGGAGGGGCAGAGGGAAAGGAAGAGAGATTCCCAAGCCGACTACACACTGAGTGCGGAGCAGAGGTGGGGCTCGATCTCACAACCCTGAGATCAGGACCTGAGCTGAAACCAAGAGTCCAATGCTTAACTGAGCCACCCAGGCACCCCATGACATTTATGATTTTTTTTTAAGATTTTTTTTTCTTTATTTTATTTTATTTTTTTTTAAAGATTTTATTTATTTATTTGACAGAGATAGAGACAGCCAGTGAGAGAGGGAACACAAGCAGGGGGAGTGGGAGAGGAAGAAGCAGGCTCATAGCAGAGGAGCCTGATGTGGGGCTCGATCCCATAACGCCAGGATCACGCCCTGAGCCGAAGGCAGACGCTTAACCGCTGTGCCACCCAGGCGCCCCAGATTTTTTTTTTTCTTTAAATTATTTATTTGACAGAGATAGAGACAGCCAGCGAGAGAGGGAACACAAGCAGGGGGAGAGGGAGAGGAAGAAGCAGGCTCATAGCCAGAGAAGCCTGACGTGGGGCTCGATCCCATAACGCCGGGATCACGCCCTGAGCCGAAGGCAGACGCTTAACCGTGGTGCCACCCAGGCGCCCCGACATTTATGATTTTTAAAAAAGACATTGTTCATGCCTTACATGAAACATTTGATAATAATTTTGTTGCTGGTAAAAAAGAATACCCTTTGCTGAGGAATGTTCATGCATTTCCTGTTTAATAAGATCCATGTAATAGATCTTCTTTCCCTTTTCGCCTTGGTAGCCAGGAGGTTCAGGGCCAAACTTGAAGCTCATTTATGATTTTTGAGCGTTTGAACGTGATAGCTAGAATAGTTTGCATCTTTCTTATCTTCAGTTTTGATTTTCTTCTTACATTTCCATTGAATTACTATTCATATATGTATGAATATTATACAGATATTATATATTCACATGTAATATCCATGTATATGATTTTTTTCATAATCAGACAGAAAGAAACTTCTTGCATTATGGAGTTTCTAATCCTTTTTTTTTTTTTTAAGAGAGAAAGTGTGTGCCTGAGTGGAGGGGAGAGGGCCAGAATGAGAGAGAGAATCTTAAGCAGGCTCCATGCCCAGCACAGAGCCCATTAGAGGGCTCAGTCTCATGACCCTGAGATCATGACCTGAGCTGAAATCAAGAGTCAGACCCTTAACCAGACTGAGCCACCCAGGTGCCCCAAGTTTCTAATCGTTCTTTTTTTTTTTCTTTTAAGGGTTTTATTTATTTATTTGAGAGAGAGAGAGCATGAGCAGGGGGAGAGCAGAGGGACAAGTAAACTCCCTGTTGAATGGGGAGCCTCATATGGGGCTCAGTCCCAGGACCCTGAGATCATGACCTGAGCTGAAGTCAGACATTTAACTGACTGAGCCACCCTGGTGCCCCTGTAATCATTCTTAACATGAACTACCTAGATTATTTGTATGTAGGTTGTTATTGTGAGTCCTTTCTAAGCAATGTACGTTCATGCAATTTTGTGCATTAAATACATTTTTGGAACGTCAGACATAGCACTTGCATCTGGCAAGTGCTGCTGTGGGAATTAGAAAAGAGGTATGACCAGAGAAACACAAAGGATCTCCAATCAAAGGAATTCTGAGGCCCAGTTAAGTCTGGCTTCCTTCAATGTGGTGCCACAAATCCATTCTGTTTTAGATTCTCTATAGCAGTTGTCAGCATCTTGGTGAAGGCATTGTCAATGTAGAGAGTTTTGGCCAACTGGATCTGAGGGAAGGGGAGTGAAGAAAGAGTATTGTGGAATAAATGTCCATAAAACTAAATGAAATGGAGAAGGAAGTAAAGACAGGATGGGGAGTGGCAGATAAGGAGAAAACAGTAGAATGACCAAGGAAATCAAAGACCCCTCTAGGTAAAAGAATAGCTCCTTGAAAAAACTAGAGGCAGAGGAAGTTAGGGTTAGGGTTACAGGGGGAGCTATCCAAGTTTGAGATTTCAGACATGGAGGTGTTCTGGAAGAAGACAATATAAAAATGTGGCTATGGGAGAAGGCAGAAGTGAAACAAAGGTGAAGGTCGTTGCAGGTGAGGAAGTCAAGGACTTGAGAGATAAGGTTATTGAATGCATATCCTAATTAACATGGACTAGAGAGGTGTAGTCATTATGGATTATTAAAGGAGAAATGCCTTCATGGAATATAGAGAGAGAGTTAAAGGTAATGGTGGAGCGCCTGGGTGGCTCAGTTGGTTAAGTGTCAGACTCTTGATTTCAGCTCAGGTCATGATCTCAGGGTTATGAGATCGAGCCCTGTGTTGGGCTCCAGGCTGGGTGTGGAGCCTGCTTAAGATTCTCTCTCTTTCTCTGTCCCTCCAGCACCCCTCCCTCTCTAAAAAATAAATAAATAGGGGCACTTGGGTGGCTCACTTGCGTGGGGGTCTGCCTTCGGCTCGGGTCATGATCTCAGGGTCCTAGGATTGAGCCCTGCACTGGGCTCTCTGCTTGGTGAGGAGTCTGCTTTTCCCTCTCCCTCTGTGTTCTCTTTCTCTCAAATAAAATAAAATCGTTAAAAATAACTAAATAAATGAAGTGTATAACTGAAAAGGAAGGAAGGAAGAGAAAGAAAGAAAGAAAAAGAAAGAAAGAAAGAAAGGAAGGAAGGAAGGAAGGAAGGAAATGGCAAGGAGGATGAGAGAGGAAGGTGGTGCTGGGTGTCATCCACAAATGAGGTACTTTATTTTTTTAAAAACATTTTATTCATTTATTTATTTGTTTATTTATTTATTATTTATTTATTTGAGAGAGAGAGAGTGTGAGTGAGCACGAGCCGGGGAGGGGCAGAGGGAGAGGGAGAGAATCTCAAGAAGACTCCTCACTGAGCACAGAGCCTGACGTGGGGCTCGATCTCATGACCTGAGATCATCACCAGAGCCAAAACCAAGAGTCAGATGCTTAACCGACTGAGTCACCCAGGCACCCTGATAAATGTGGTACTTTAAACCAAAGATAGAGGATTTATTTTATTTTATTTTATTTTTTTAAAGATTTTATTTATTTATTTGACAGAGAGAGAGACAGCCAGCGAGAGAGGGAATTTTATTTATTTATTTGACAGAGAGAGAGACAGCCAGCGAGAGAGGGAACACAAGCAGGGGCTCGATCCCATAACGCTGGGATCACGCCCTGAGCCGAAGGCAGACGCTTAACTGCTGTGCCACCCAGGCGCCCTTAGGATTGATTTTAAACAGAAGTAGTCTTGCAGTGTAAAGAGGTCCTAGATCTATTTCTCTACCACACTGTGAGACATGGACACTATGCAGATTTTGCTTGATGGACTTGGAAGGAACACATGGGAAAGAAGAAGAAAAAAAATCAGCCATTTTTTCACTGTCCTGAGTAATCCCTGTGAACATATCTAAGGAGATTACACTAGAGATGATGTAAGAATTGGTCACAGTGGTTTGGGGCACCTGGCTGGCTCAGTCGTTAGAGCGTGACTCTTGATCTCAGGATTGTGAGTTCAAGGCACACATTGGGCATAGAGATTACTTAAAAATAAAATCTTAAAAAAAAAATAATTGGTCAGAGTGGGGAGACACAACTCGGACAAAAAGGTAATAAAGTCTTTGATCTAGGGCTGTGGTTGTTGGAATAGAGACAGAGATGGATACAAGCAAGATCAACATTCAGATGATCAGTTAATTTTCTTGCCCTTCAGTGCTAATTTCTGAACATTATCTGTGTTCACAAGGCCTGCAAGTTGTTTTAGTATTCCTCTTTGCTTATCCTTCCTTCTGAGCTCCAGTCCATCTAGCTCTTGCCTCCTGCTGCTTCTTTCCATTGAGAATTGATTTCGCTGAAAACATTTTCATCTGGTCCATAACCCTGTTTTACGTGATGTTCAGGGCAAGTCGGCATCTTTCCCGGGGCTTACTGTAGCGCTCGCTAATAGAGCATCGACTACAATACAGCTGGCCCTTTGCCTCCACCCTTTCTGGTTCTTTCACTGGGAAGGTCCACTCAGCCTCCATCCCTGAAGTTTAACTACTCAAGAATTGGATTTGATGAATTCATAAAACAGCATGCAGGCATTACTTGAAGGGAATTACACTTTGGTTAACTGATTTATTTCTTTGCCAAAACCACTGTGTGTATGCACACATGTGCATATGTACACATGACTGGTAAAAAGCGGCCTGTGTTTGAATGTTTCCTGTGACTGTGTGTTTAGGTAGCTTTAGCATCACTGTAAAAGGTGTGCAGTGGGCTGTCACCAAGCTGGCAGCTGTTGCTGTACTCTACTCCATGAAGTGAACATGGAGAGCAGTCAGTCTTTTGAGCAGTTTATGCCTGGTTCTTGGCATCGTTAAAATCCTGTTCTATTCAGTGTTGCTTCATTTGTGCAATCAAAATTCTTCCTTTTCAGACAGTCAGAGCATTGAAAATTCTTTAATAAATAGGTTTTTATTTGGCATCAAGTCTAAGTTGAAGGATTTTTCATGTGGGAAATAACAATATAATGGTATTTTGGAGAGCATTTTCCCCTCTTTGGCTAACATTTGTAAGTGCTTTATGGCTTCCAAAGCTCTTTAATGCACAAGATGTTTTATTTCTTATACAACCTCATGGAGTCAGTACTGTGAGCCCCCAACTTAAAGATGAGTAACTGGATTTTCAGAAAGGAAAAGTGGATTACCAAAAGCTAGGTTTGAGTGATGGATTTAAGGTAAAAACACTGGTGGTTGTAAACTCTAGGGATCTTTCGGTTAGAAGGTGCTAACCTTGAACAAGTGGAGTTTCTAGTGTGCTACCAGTTTATATTGTAATAAAGTATCTTCAGCTTGATCTCAAACTGTATTTCAAGGTTAACACTTTATAAATGGGACTAAATCATTAGAGCTTAGGCCAGGGGCTGAAGGTTTATTTATTGATCTAGTCTGGCCTCTTGGGTTTCTTGATATTTGGTGAGATGGTACATTTGTCAGTACATTGGAAAAGCATTCTGTTTCCTCCAGAATGAAGAGCACTGCTCTTGAATTTTAAACAGAAAGAATGACTATCCAACAGGGCTCATGGGCACAAAGCATAAACAGCAAGCCTCACTTTGGAAGAAAATAGGCAACTTCTATAGAGCCCTTCTATCAACATTTACTTAAATCTATGCCTTAAAAATAATAGAAATGTATGATAGTAAGCAAACATATTTTTCTATCCTAAAACTATTTTAGATGAAGTTATTAGTGGTCCAATGTGTTTATTTTCAAAGATATACTTTATAATGTTATAATACTTTAATATTCTGGTTTATGTAATACAACTCAATTATAAGCTATTAAAGTATCTCCACATGGATTACTTATCAGTTACAAAGGGTGAAAGATCCTTTTACCATAGAGAGATCTGACAAACACCACCTACACCAAATGATCCAAGTTAATACGCCCAATACCAGGACAAATGAACATTATGTGGGTCCCGATGTGTTGTAGCGTGAAGGACACGATATCATGTCTTTAGGCACCTGCCTAAAATGCTTAACTGCAGTCTAGTCATGAGAAGCATCAGACAAACCCAGACTGAGGGGCATTTTACTAAACAATTGGCCTATACTCTCCAAAATGGAAATATGAAAGACGAAAGGCAGAAGAACTGTTCCAGAATGAAGGAGTCTGAAGACGTGTGATAACTAAATGCAATGAGTTTCATCTGGATCAAAAAACCAAAATTGCTCTAAAGGATGTTATTAGGAAAATTTGCAAAATAAAAAGTTGAGCAAGAAAAGATAGCAATATCTTTACAAATAATTGAGAACGTTTTGACATTTCTTTAGAAATAACATGAATTGATTTGAATGTTATTTTGAAAGCAATCTAGAGCTAAGAAATGAACAGCTTGCAGAGAAGCCTTTGAGTTTGCTTCATGATTTCAAAATGGAATAAAATAAGAAATTTTGCCTATTTCAAGGGAAACAAATTTATTACAGAACCTTGTTTCAGCTCAGGTATTATCTAACTTGATCAATTGTACTTGAGAATTTTAAGATTTGGGTAGAGTTTCTTTATTTTGGTTTGTTTATCTGTTTTAATCTTCAAGTGAGTCATTTGAGGGGCATTTTGGTTTTTATATACAATCCCTTTTAAAAACCGTTTATCTGTTTACGGTTTGGCAGTACAGTTATGTGTAGAGATTCTAAAATAGCCACCCAGGTACCATCGACACAGTAGTGTGGGGAATTCGATTAATTTATAGAATCTTCTGTTTTCATATTTTACCATTTCATATTCCACCTTCACACCCAGAAGAGTATCCGATTTTGGCTAAGTATCTTAGAAACCATTTATCTGTCCATTTATTTTATTTTATTTTATTTTATTTTTTTAATTTTATTTTATTATATTGTCTTAATCACCATACAGTACATCCCCAGATTCCGATGTAAAGTTTGATGCTTCATTAGGCGTATAACACCCAGTGCACCATGCAATACGTGCCCTCCTTACTACCCATCACCAGTCTATCCCATTCCCCCACCCCCTCCCCTCTGAAGTCTTCAGTTTGTTTCTCATAGTCCATAGTCTCTCATGTTTCATTCCCCCTTCTGATTACCCCCCTTTTCTTTATCCCTTTCTTCCCCTACCGATCATCCTAGTTCTTATGTTCCATAGATGAGAGAAATCATATGATAATTGTCTTTCTCTGCTTGACTTATTTCACTTAGCATTATCTCCTCCAGTGCCGTCCATGTTGCAGCAAATGTTGAGAATTCGTTCTTTCTGATAGCTGAGTAATATTCCATTGTATATATGGACCACAGCTTCTTAATCCAGTCATCTGTTGAAGGGCATCTCGGCTCCTTCCATGATTTGGCTATTGTGGACAATGCAGCTATGAACATTGGGGTGCATATGGCCCTTCTCTTTACTACGTCTGTATCTTTGGGGTAAACACCCAGTAGTGCAATGGCTGGGTCATAGGGTAGTTCAATTTTTAACTTTTTAAGGGACCTCCACACTGTTTTCCAGAGTGGCTGTACCAACTTGCATTCCCACCAACAATGTAGGAGGGATCCCCTTTCTCCACATCCTCTCCAACAATTGTTGTTTCTTGCCTTGTCTATCTTTGCCATTCTAACTGGCGTAAGGTGGTATCTCAGTGTGGTTTTGATTTGAATTTCCCTGATGGCTAATGATTTTGAACATTTTTTCATGTGTCTGTTAGCCATTTGTATGTCTTCATTGGAAAAGTGTCTGTTCATATCTTCTGCCCATTTTATGATTTGTTTATTTGTTTCTCGTGTATTGAGTTTGAGAAGTTCTTTGTAGATCTTGGATACCAGTCCTTTATCTGTGGTGTCCTTTGCAAATATATTCTCCCATTCCGTGGGCTGTCTCTTAGTTTTTTTGACTGTTTCCTTGGCTGTGCAGAAGCTCTTTATCCTGATAAAGTCCCATAAGTTCATTTTATCTTTTATTTCTCTTGCCTTTGGCGATGTGTCGTGAAAAAGGTTGCTCTGGCCGATGTCATAGAAGTTGTTGCCTATGTTCTCCTCTAGAATTTTGATGGATTCCTGTCTCACATTGAGGTCTTTCATCCATTTGGAGTTTATTTTTGTGTATGGTGTGAGAGAGTGGTCAAGTTTCATTCTTTTGCATGTAGCTGTCCAATTTTCCCAGCACCATTTATTGAAGAGACTGTCTTTTTTCCACCGGATGTTTTTTCCTGCTTTATCAAAGATTAGTTGCCCAAAGAGCCGAGGGTCCATTTCTGGGTTCTCTATTCTGTTCCATTGGTCGATGTGTCTGTTTTTGTGCCAGTACCATGCTGTCTTTGTGATCACAGCTTTGTAGTACAGCTCGAAATCCGGCATTGTGATGCCCCCAGCTTTGTTTTTCCTTTTCAACAGTTCCTTGGAGATTCGGGGCCTTTTCTGGTTCCATACAAATTTAAGGACTATTTGTTCCAGTTCTTTGAAAAATGTCCTCGGTATTTTGATCGGGATAGCATTGAAAGTGTAGATTGCTCTGGGTAGTATGGACATTTTAACTATGTTAATTCTTCCAATCCATGAGCATGGAATATTTTTCCATCTTTTTATGTCTTCCTCAATATCTTTCAAAAGTGATCTATAGTTTCTAGGATATAGGTCCTTTACGTCTCTGGTTAAGTTAATTCCAAGGTAACGTATGGTTTTTGGTGTTATTGTAAATGGGATGGATTCCCTAATTTCTCTTTCTTCAGTCTCGTTATTCGTGTATAGAAATGCAACTGATTTCTGGGCATTGATTTTGTATCCTGCCACCTTACTGAATTGTTCTATAACTTCTAATAGTTTGGGAGTGGATTCCTTTGGGTTTTCCATATAGAGTATCATGTCATCTGCAAAGAGAGACAGTTTGACTTCTTCTTTGCCGATTTGGATACCTTTGATCCCTTTTTGTCTTCTGATTGCTGTTGCAAGGACTTCTAGTACTATGTTGAATAATAGTGGCGAGAGTGGGCATCCTTGTCGTGTTCCTGATCTTAAGGGAAAGGCTTCCAGCTTTTCCCCATTGAGAATAATGCTTGCAGTAGGCTTTTCATAGATGGCTTTTATGAGATTGAGAAATGTACCCTCTATTCCTACACTCTGAAGGGTTTTAATCAGGAAAGGATGCTGTATTTTGTCAAATGCTTTTTCTGCATCAATTGAGAGGATCATATGGTTCTTGAGTCTTTTCTTGTTGATATGATGTATCACATTGATTGATTTGCGAGTGTTGAACCATGCTTGCATCCCAGGTATGAATCCCACTTGGTCATGATGGATAATCCTTTTAATGTACTGTTGGATTCTATTAGCAAGGATCTTGTTGAGGATTTTGGCATCCATATTCATTAGAGAAATCGGTCTGTAATTCTCCTTTTTGAGGGGGTCTTTGCCTGGTTTGGGGATCAAGGTAATATTAGCCTCATAGAATGAGTTTGGTAGCTTTCCTTCTGTTTCTATTTTTTGAAATAGCTTTAGGAGAATAGGTATTATTTCTTCTTTGAATGTTTGGTAGAATTCCCCAGGAAAACCGTCTGGGCCTGGAGTTTTATTATTTGGAAGGTTGTTTATCACTGACTCAATTTCTTCATAGTTAATTGGCCTATTTAAGAAATCTATTTCTTCCTGTTTCAGTCTTGGTAGTTTATAGGTTTCCAGGAAGGCCTCCATCTCTTCCAGATTGTTTAGTTTTTTGGCATATAGCTGTTGATAAAAGTTTCTAATAATCCTTGCAATTTCAATGGTGCTGGTCGTGACCTCTCCCTTTTCAGTCATAATTTTAATAATCTCAGTCCTTTCTCTTTGTTTTTGGACAAGTTTTGCCAGTGGTCTGTCAATTTTATGGATTCTCTCAAAGAACCAGCTTCTAGTCCTGTTGATCTGCTGTACTGTGCTCCTGGTTTCTAATTCATTGATTTCTGCTCTAATCTTGGTCAACTCCTTCCTTGTCAGTGGGTTAGGCCTGTCCCTCTGTTGCTGTTCCAGTTTCTTGAGGTGAGAATATAGAAACTGCATTTTAGATTTTTCTATTCTTTTGAGTGAGGCTTGGATGGCTATGTATTTCCCCCTTAGGACTGCCTTTGCAGTATCCCATAGGTTTTGGACCGTTGTGTATTCATTCTCGTTGGTCTCCATAAATTGTTTAATTTGTTTTTTGATTTCCTGGTTTATCGAGTCATTCTTGAGCAGGATGGTTCTTAGCCTCCAAGTGTTTGAGTTTCTTCCAGGTTTTTCCTTGTGGTTGAGTTCCAATTTCAGAGCGTTGTGGTCTGAGAATATGCAGGGGATAATTTCAATCTTTTGGTATTGGCTGAGACCTGTTTTGTGTCCCAGAGCATGATCTATTCTTGAGAATGTTCCATGGGCATTTGAATAGAATGAGTATTCTTTGGTTCTGGGGTGTAGTGTTCTATATATATCTATGAGGTCCAACTCGTCGAGTATGGCATTCAAAGCCTTTGATTCTTTGCTTAGTTTTTGCCAGGGTGTTCTGTCTATTTCTGATAGTGGGGTGTTGAGGTCCCCTACTATTACTGTGTTCTTATCTATATGTCTCTTTATTTTGGTTAAGAGTTGGCTTGTGTATCTTGCTGCTCCCCTGTTGGGGGCATATATATTAATAATTGTCATATCCACTTGTTGAATACTTCCTTTAAGAATAATATAGTGCCCTTCTGTATCTCTCTCTATGGCCTCTAGTTTAAAATCCAGTCTATCTGATATGAGAATTGCTACTCCAGCTTTCTTTTGAGGTCCATTTGCGTGGAAGATGGTACTCCATCCCCTTACTCTAAGTCTGAATGCATCTTTGGGTTCAAAATGAGTCTCTTGTAGACAGCAAATGGATGGGTCATGTCTTTTTATCCAATCTGCAACCCTGTGGCGTTTTATGGGAGAGTTTAAGCCATTTAGATTGATAGAGATTATTGACAGATATGATTTTAATGATGCCATTTCTCTTTAAAGTCTTTGTATCGGTTGTGACTTGCTGCTCTGTATCACTCTTGGGGCCTTTTTACCTTTATAGAGCCCCCCTTAATATCTCCTGTAGGGCTGGTTTCGTGGTTACGAAATTGGTTAATGATTGGCGATTTTGGAACGTCTTTATTTCTCCATCAATTCTGAATGACAGCTTTGCTGGATAAAGGATCCTTGGCTGCATGTTTTTCTCTGAAAGAGCTTTAAAAATGCCCCCCCAAGCCTTTCTCTCATTCCAGGTCTCTGTAGACAGGTCTGACGTAATCCTGATACCTTTGCCTTGGTACGTGAGAAATTTCTTTGCCCTGGCCGCTTTCAATACTGTATCCTTGGATCTAATATTTGCGAATTGCACTATGACATGCCGTGGCGTAGGTTTGTCCTGGTTGAGCTTGGATGGGGTCCTCTCTGCCTCTTGGACACGAATGCTTGTTTCCCTTGCTAGATTAGGGAAGTTTTCAGCTACAATTTGTTCAAATATCTCTTCTAGACCTCTGTTTTTCTCCACCCCTTCAGGGATGCCGATGATTCTGACATTGGATCGTTTCATAGAGTCAGTAATCTCCCGTAATCTACATTCGTGGGCGTGGATTTTTTTAAGACCAGCTTCTATTTTCGTTTTTTCTTCTACTAACCCATCCTCCAATTCGCTAACGCGTTCCTCTGCCTCGGTGACCCTGGCCGTCAGAGCCTCTAGTTTTGACTGCATTTGGCTCATAGAATTTTTAATTTCTGTCAGATTCGCTCTCATTTCTGCCCTTAGGGATTCTATATTCTCAGCAACGCTTTCTCTGATGCTTTTTTCAAGTTTACTCATCATCTTGACCATTGTTGCTCTGAATTCCATTTCTGATAATTGGGATACATCCATATGTATTAATTCTGTGGCCGAGGCCAATTCTGTGGCAGAGGCCACAGACTCATTATCTTTTCTTTGCTGGGGGGGACTTCTCCTTCTCGTCATTCTGATGAAGAGAGATTGCAGGGTTGTCCAGAGCCCAAGTGTTGACTGGGACCCAGGCCGTGCGCCCTTGTTTTATAGAGATCTTAGGGATGTGGGCTTCTTCCTTAAAGAGTTTATTTATTTATTTGAGAGAGAGAGAGACAGTCAGCAAGAAAGGGAACCCAAGCAGAGGAGTGGGAGAGGAAGAAGCAGGTTCCCGGTGGAGAAGCCCGATGAAGGACTCCTTACGGAGCGTTGTGATCACACCCTAATCCGAAGACAGGTGCTTGGTGACTGCGCCACTCAGGCGCTCCGGGTTGTGGGCTTCTTGATTTTTCAGCCTGCCTTCTGGGGGAGGGGCCTGCCTGCAGGTACTCAGAAAACCCTGTTTGGGTAGAGTCTCTGTGTCCCTTGCGAGGGGGGATGGGGATGGGCACCCTGTGAGCCGGTATTTCCGGGCTTTTGTTCTCTGGCGGCTTTCCCTGGCGGTTTGCTATGCCTCTTCTGAGAGAGCAGCAGCGGCTGAAATTCAGCCTCTGTCTCAGAACAGAGGGATCGCGGATCGTTCTCCACTGATGTTCTGGCCACTTTAACTCTGTTTCTGTTGGTGCTGCTCAACCCTGCAGCATCCCGGGCTGTGCGCCCCACACCCGGCGTCCCAGCCCTCACTTCCAGGGCCGGCACGTCTCTGTCCTTTGTGTTTCCAACCCCGCCCGCCGCCAGCCGCCCCGCGCGGGCTCCCGGAGCTCCCCGTCTCAGTCTGGTGTCTCACGGGTGCTGACCGCGAGTCCGCCTGCTCCCCCGTGCAGGTGGCCCTCCAGCCGCCAGCCGCCCCGCGGACGCTCCCGGAGCTCCCGGTCTCAGCCTCGATCCAGTGAGCACACCGGAGCTCCGGAGCTCCGTGAGATGCTTGGTGGTGCACGCTCCCGGCTCACGGACTCAGTCTGCCGTTTCCAGAGTGCGGGTCCGCGGTCCGCCCGCTCCCCGGTGCAGGTGGCCCGCCAGCCGCCCTGCGCGCGCGCTCCTGGAGCTCGCGTTCTAAGTCTGTTGTCTCGCGGGTGCCGTCCGCGAGTCCGCCTGCTCCCCCGTGCAGGTGGCCCGCCAACCGCCAGCCGTCCCGCGTGCGCTCCCGGAGCTCCCTTCTCAGCCTGCTGTCTCAAGCGTGCGGGTCCGCGGTCTGTCCGCTCCCCCTTGTAGGTGGCTACCGCTTCCCGGCGCCCTGACACGGCGGCTCCCTCCCCCTTCTGTTTAGCTTCCGATATCTGTGCGCGGTTTCACGGCTCCCCGCTTCGTACCTCGATACTCAGCGCTGGAGATGTTCATTTGTAGAGATCCAGATGTATCTTCCTGCGTCTCAGGCTGATTCCGTGGATATTTCCTGCTGGTCTGGTACCTATCCAGCTCAACTCAGGGGACCGGCTGAAAAAGGTGTCCCCTACTCCTCCGCCATCTTAACCCCCATCCTTATTTTATTTTATTTTTTTAAGATTTTATTTATTTATTTGACAGAGACAGCCAGCGAGAGAGGGAACACAAGCAGGGGGAGTGGGAGAGGAAGAAGCAGGCTCCCAGCGGAGGAGCCTGATGTGGGGCTCGATCCCAGAACGCCGGGATCACGCCCTGAGCCGAAGGCAGACGCTTAACGACTGCGCCACCCAGGCGCCCCTGTCTGTCCATTTATTATACAAATACTTATTAAGCAGCTATGAGATTATGGCCCTTTGCTGGGAACTGGGACTATACAGACAAATTAGACCATATCTTTCTCCTCATACAGGCTATGCACTGACTTGTGGAACTTGTTCTTTTTTTTTTTTTTAAGATTTATTTATTTATTTTAGAGAGAGGGAGAGAGAGAGCATGAGCGGAGGGGCAGAGAGAGAGGGAGAGAGAATCTCAAGCAGATTCCATGCTGAGCACAGAGCCTGACACTGGGCTCAATACCATCACTGTAAGATCATGACCTGAGCCAAAACCAAGAGTCAGACACTTAACCAACTGTGCCACCCAGGCGCCCCCACCTTGGAACTTCTAAGTAGTTCTTCAATGTCCTCAGCTGGACTATAGAGAAATATTTAGTTTTTAGTATGAGAGGATGAGGAGACCTACTTCCATACCTGTATTTTTGCATGAAGATTATACTTACCAGTAATCTTTTTTCCCTTTTGTATTTATTTACTTAAGATACACTTCAAAGAAGGTATACAGTCATGTAACCACCATAGCAATAAAGATGTAGAACATTTCCATCATGCCAAGGAGTTCCCTCGTGTTCCTTTACACCTGTTTCCTCTCCTCCTCACCCCTGGCCCCTGATCTGATTTCTGTCCTTATTGTTTTGCATGTTCCAAGGTGTGATATAAATGGAATCATTCAGTGTGTAACCTTTTGGGGTTGGCTTGTTCAACTTAGCTTAAGACTTTTGAAATTCATCCATAATTGTGTGTGTATCAGTAGGTTGTTCCTTTTTATTACTGACTAGTATCTCATTGCATGGATGTAGTATTTGTTTATCCATTCATAAATTGATGGTATATTTGCTTTCTGGTTCTTGACTGATTAAAAATAAACTTACTATGAGCATTTATATGCCAGTCTTCTTTGACGTATGATTTCATCTCTCTTGGCTAATTATCTAGGGGTGAGATTTCTGGGATATATATTAGATCTATGTTTAAGTCTTTAATACATGTGAAACTGTCTTCCAGGTGGCCTGCATCACTGACAATGTGTGAGATTTCCTATTATTCCATATCCACATTAGCACTTAATATTTTCGGTCCTTTTCATCTTAGCCATTCTAGGAGATGTGTAGTGGTATAACACTGTGATCTTAATTTTCCGTCCAAATGTTCTTTTGTCAGCTCATTTATTTGAGTTATAATAGTTCTTTATGTATTCTACATACTAACCCTTTAAGAGATACGTGTCTTGAAAGATATTTTCTCCCAGATCTGTGGAATGCCTATTCATTTTCTTAAGAGTGTCTTTTGTAGGGCACCTGGGTGGCTCAGTCAGTTAAGCATCTGCCTTTGGCTCAGGTCATGATCCCAGGGTCCTGGGATCAAGCCCCACATCAGGCTCCCTCCTCAGCAGGGAGTCTGCTTCTCCTTCTCCTTTTGCTCTTCCCCCCACTTGTGCTCTCTCTCTCTCAAATAAATAAAATCTTAAAAAAAAAAGCGTGTCTTTCATGGAGCAGAAATTTGATGAAGTCCAACTTACCAACTTTTGTTAGAGTTTGTGCTTTTTATGTCTACATCTAATAATCATTTCCTAACTTGACCTCAGAAAAATATTCTCCTATGTTGTCCCTTAAAAAGTTAAAAATTGAGCTACCCTATGACCCAGCCATCGCACTACTGGGTGTTTACCCCAAAGATACAGACGTAGTGAAGAGAAGGGCCATATGCACCCCAATGTTCATAGCAGCATTGTCCACAACAGCTAAATCATGGAAGGAGCCGAGATGCCCCTCAACAGATGACTGGATTAAGAAGCTGTGGTCCATATATACAATGGAATATTACTCAGCTATAAGAAAAAACGAATTCTCAACATTTGCTGCAACATGGACGGCACTGGAGCAGATAATGCTAAGTGAAATAAGCAGAGAAAGACAATTATCATATGATTTCTCTCATCTATGGAACATAAGAACTAGGATGATCGGTAGGGGAAGAAAGGGATAAAGAAAGGGGGGGTAATCAGAAGGGGGAATGAAACATGAGAGACTATGGACTATGAGAAACAAACTGAGGACTTCAGAGGGGAGGGGGGTGGGGGAATGGGAAAGACCGGTGATGGGTGGTAAGGAGGGCACATATTGCATGGTGAACTGGGTATTATACGCAACTAATGGAACATCGAACTTTGCATCGTAATCCAGGGATGTACTGTATGGTGACTAACATAATATAATAAAAAATCATTAAAAAAATATTCTCCTATGTTTTCTCCTAGGAGGTTTCATTTCAGCTCTTACATTCAGGTCTGTCATCAAAATGTCTTCTTAAGAATATGTGTATTTCAGGGGCGCCTGGGTGGCGCAGTCGTTAGGTGTCTGCCTTCGGCTCAGGGCGTGATCCCGGCGTTATGGGATCGAGCCCCACATCAGGCTCTTCCGTTATAAGCCTGCTTCTTCCTCTCCCACTCCCCCTGCTTGTGTTCCCTCTCTCGCTGGCTGTCTCTATCTCTGTCAAATAAATAAATGAAATCTTAAAAAAAAAAAAAAGAATATGTGTATTTCAATGAATTTGCATAATATGTTAGTATCAATTTGTTCATAATGCTTTCTTATAATTCACTTAACTTCCTGAGTTTGGTCATTTATTTCTTCTTTTTTGGGACAGGTTGACTAGAAATTTATCAGTTTTATCGATTCATTTTCTTTATTGTTTATCTGTTTTCCATTTGGTTTCTCATATAATCTTTATGGTTTCTTTCCTGCTAGCTTTGAATCTAATTTCTCCCTTTTTCTAATTTCTCAGGGTGGAAACATTATTGGTTTGAAACCTTTCTTTTTTTTTTTTAATGTAGGTTTTTAGAACTCTAAATTTTACCTAAGTACTAGATTAACTACATCTAATATATTTTAATATATGTGATTTTGTCTTAATTCAGTTCAAAGACTTTATAATTTCCTTTGTGATTTCTTCTTTACCTATATGTATAGTATTTTTAAAAGTATTGTTTAATTTCCAAATAATTACTGATTTCCTAAATTCTATTCTGTTGTTGTTTTCTAATTTAATTCCACTGTGGTTGGAAAACATACTTTAGATCATTTGATATGTCTAAATTTCCTGAGGGTTTTTTGTTTTTTTTGTTTTTTTTGGTCTAGGATAAGGTCTATTCTAAGGAATATTGCATGCATACTTGAAAAACGTGTATTCTGTTGCTTTTGAGTGGAGTGTTCTATAAACGTTAATTAGGTGCATGTGGTCCTGGTCACTGCTCTTTCTGCTCATGTTTTTTCTCTGATTGTAATTTTTATCCTGAATATATTGATGCCACAGCTCTGTCTGCATAACTAACTTCACAGTCAGGCAATGATTGGGCAGAGCTTGTGTTCAAACATTTCAGGGGCGCCTGAGTGGCTCAGTCGTTAAGCGTCTGCCTTCCGCTCAGGTCATGATCCCAGGGTCCTGGGATCGAGCCCCGCATCGAGCCCCGCATCGAGCCCCGCATCGGGCTCCCTGCTCGGTGGGAAGCCTGCTTCTCCCTCTCCCACTCCCCCTGCTTGTGCTCCCTCTCTTACTGTGTCTCTCTCTGTCAAATAAATAAAATCTTTAAAAAAACAAACAAACAAAAAAACCCCATTTCAAGCTGCCAATGAATTCGTATGTGGGCCGGGAGCACCTTCAAAGTTCAGGCAATTTGGAAGTCGGCCTCGGCTTTTACTTTCCACTGGGCCCTTTTGGCTCTCCCTGCCCAGACATGTCATTTTCCCAGTCAGTCAGAGATGTGTGGAGAGCTTTCCTTGCCCTTCTAAGGTGATCTCATTTCCAGGACTACCTCCTTGTTAAATTTCTGCCTGGCTTCCCATTTGCCCTGGAAGCCGAAGCTAGCAGGGCTGTGGGTTTTCTCCTTGTGTTTCCTACTGAATCTGCTACTTTTCCTGACAACACTGCTGGGAACAGATTTTCAGCTCTGCTGCAAATCCCGTCAGTGCTCTCAGGCCGTGAGTGAGGCTGCTGCTTTTCAGTCAAGCTCCACACCTGGAGAGCTACCACTCACATCTCCTGAAGCAGGCAGCAGAGAGGGGAGCGGCCCCAGACAAGCAGGCCACACACAGGCTCCCGCAGTTCTTGCCTGAAGTTCTGGGAGCTTTTCAGGGGTCCCTGCTTCTCTCTTCATCATTCGCCTTTGGTCAATTGTTGCAGCTCCGAAATGGTCGTTCGTGACCATTTTGTACAGCTTTACATGTGTCTGTGGAGGATAGGGTTTGCCAAAAGCTCCACTCTGTCAGAGATGGAAGTTCTGCCAATTATACGGGTTTTAAATGAAAAATGTATGACTTTTTTTGTGTGTGGTGAAAGAAATGGTATATGGCTAATTTAGCGAGGTAATGATAAAAGCCTATAAATCAGACAAGAAGATAATTGAAATTGATAAAAATGTAAATTAGAAACTAAATTCAATAGCAAGTTTAAGAAAAGTGAAAAGCTTCTGAAAGAACTGTCTGTGGTGATCTGTGGTGAGGCTTGCGAGAAGGGCGAGAGGCGTTTAATAAAGATGCAGGAAAAGAGTTTAATTACGTTAAAAAATTCATATTAGGGGCGCCTGGGTGGCAGAGCGGTTAAGCGTCTGCCTTCGGCTCAGGGCGTGATCCTGGGGTTGTGGGATCGAGCCCCACATCAGGCTCTTCTGCTGTGAGTCTGCTTCTTCCTCTCCCACTCCCCCTGCTTGTGTTCCCAATCTCTCTGGCTGTCTCTATCTCTGTCGAATAAATAAATAAAATCTTTAAAAAAAAAAATTCACATTAGGAGAAACCTTGGATACTTTCTGATGCAGTAGCCCCCAAACAGTGGGCCATGGATTCTTAGGGCCCTTGGGGCCCATGAAATTATTTTCTCTAATCCGCAGCACAATTTAAAACATAGTAACAATTTAACGTGCTTTTCATAAAGCTAAATCGGTTTGACTTAAAGGACTGCATTTTACACAAAGTAACATTGTTTTCCTACATTTGGTATGAAACGTCTTTTCTCTCCTATGAAATGGTGGTGAAAGAGGGACAGACGTATCATGCTCTTCTTTGGCAACATTAATATTTGTCCACCGCATGTTATTCCTTCGTATTTTGAAATTTTACTGCAAGTCCTGAGATGTTAAATTCTTTTCTCAATTTCACTCAGACAGTTTTTTAAGAGGAGAAAATATTATCTTATGATATTATAATGTGGTTTGTTCTTCATAAGAAAGGCTTTTATGTAACTGACAGGAAACATGAATGACTGCTTTCCCTTCTGTGTAATTTAGCTATTTGAGTTAATTTTTACCAATTTTCCGAATGATAAAATCTTATTTGGGCTTGGGACAAAATTCACCCACAGTTCTTAAATCTTTCTTTGCTAAATCAATTTAGCAATGATTAGATGACTTTATAATCAGCAATCCAGAATCCTCCTCATAGAATTTCATTACGCTCTCATCACAACACTTGTATTCTGAAAATCCTGAGCTTTGAATGGGGATGCAAGGGATTTATATACCACATCGTTCTTCTTCTATTGTATGATAAGCAACCTGCTCATTCTTACTCATCAGTTGGTCCTGTCTACTGAAAATACGTGAGCCGTGCTCTATGGAGACCACATTCATTTGTTTAATAATCTTTAAATGAGCCATTCCCAGGTGTCAGCTTCATGGGTCTACATATGAGAGACAGGAAGGTCAACAAGAAACAACCAAGCAAGAGAGAAAAGCAAGTTTGCAGTACACTGCTAAGTGCTGCAGGGAGCATGTACAAAGGAAAAAGTTCGTGCGGATGACAGAAGCATTACCGTTGGACAGTCCAGAGGAAGGCTCAGGGGGCGGGTGACCAACCTAAGCTAGATTTTGAATGATGAGTAGGGTTCTCTATGCCACTGTCCTAGTGTCAGACACTGATCAAGTTACTTAACCATTTCAGGTCTCAGTTATGCAAGACCTAGCGCTAACGTTCTGCTTTCCCTGGCAGAGCTGACCATCTCAGTAAACAGGAGGCTGTGGTCTCATGTACTGTGAGCTCCCTGACTTTGCTTTAAGTGGTACAATAAGAGGCTTCCTTGGGCCAGATTGTCTGCTGGGAAAATTGCTGTGAAAACAAAAATATCCTCTTTAAATTAGTGATTATTGACGTCTCTTAGTTTAATAATCGTAGCAAACACAGACATTGCTTTCTAGGTAATAGAAAATATTCTACGCCAGGTGTTGGCAAACTTTTGCCTGTGGGCCAAATCTGGCCGGCTGCCTGTTTTCAGGCTGTCTAGAGTTAACAATGCTTTTTACATTTTTATTTTATTTTTTTAAAAGATTTTATTTATTTATTTGAGAGAGAGAAAGAGAGAGAGCCCAGAAGGGGGTGGGGGAGAGGGAGGAGCAGGCACCCTGCTGAGCAGGGAGCCCTGGGATCATGACCTGAGCTGAAAGGCAAACGCTTAACCGACTGAGCCACCCAGGCGCCCCACTTTTTACATTTTTAAATTTTTTTTTAAAGATTTTATTTATTTATTTGACAGAGACAGCCAGCAAGAGAGGGAACACAAGCAGCAGGAGTGGGAGAGGAAGAAGCAGACTCCTAGCGGAGAAGCCTGATGTGGGGCTTGATCCCAGAACGCTGGGATCACGCCCTGAGCCGAAGGCAGACGCTTAATGACTGTGCCACCCAGGCGCCCCTACATTTTTAAATGTTGAGAAAGAAATAAGATTTATTGACATTTGGAAGTTATACAGAATTCAGATTCCAGTGTTCATTAATAAACTTCTATTGGGACACAACCGTACTCATTTGTTTGTGAGTATAAGTCCATGCAAAAATGGAAAAGATGAGTAGTTGCAGCAGAGACTGGATGCCTTACAAAGCCTAAATATTTAATACCCGGTCCTTTATAGAAAAATTCTGCCGGACTGTATTTTAAACACATAATAAGGAATCTTTTGGAGGCCTAGATGGAAGGTATTTGTCTCCAAATATGTTTTGTATTTACTCCCAGGATTACTACCATTCAGCAACCACCTTTTTATTCTTTCTTTCTTGGGTTGGGGTTTCCAGGGATGTTTTTTCTTTATTTCTAGGGGCATTATAAATAGGGAACCACTTGTAATTATCCCCTCCTTGTCTTGCAGGGTCCTAGATCACATCAACATTGAACATACGAACCCTGAACCCATGTGAGGGCTAGTCTGTGATTTCAAATTCCAGAGGAAGGCTTCTTTTTTTTCCCTGCAAGAGCCCATGTTGAGATGGACACATTACACTGTTTGCATTGGCTGGTGTGGGCATTTTTTTGTAGTCTTACCTTTTTGCTCAGGTCTATAGACCTTTAAGGGTCCTTTGCAAGAAGGAAATTAAACTCAGAATTGAGATTTAAGAAGGAAAAATATCACTAGAAAGTTGATATTATTACTGTATGAGGTAATGTTAATGTCCAAATTTTAGGGGCAAAAAAGCAAGGAGAAAATAAATTAATGGGTTACAGTGGCACACAAAATGGGTGGGGTATTTGCAGAGTCAAATTGCTCTAAGGTTCCTATATTCTTGAGAAAAGATAGGAATGTTGATTAATTTGTGACAAAATATACTTCAAGTAAAAAAAAATCACTATTAGGGATAAAGAGGGTCATGGCACAATGAGAGAAAGCTACATGTCAACCTAGAGATATACACATTCTAAACTTTTTTTTTAGTCAGCTCTATGCCCAGTGTGGAACTTGAACTCACAACCCTGAGGTCAAGAGCCACATACATGTTCTAGCGACTGAGCCAGCTAGGTACCCCCATTCTAAACTTTTATGGTAAAGTCAGAACATAATCTTAAATGTATAAAAAGCAACTATTTACAGAATTACAAGGAGAAACTAATAAATCCCTAGTGGAAGGTTTTAACACACTATTCTCAGTAAGTGGAACATTTACAAAAATTGACCAAGAAATAGGTCCCAGCATATTTCCAAATATTGGTATCATACAGACCCAGTTCTTCAACTGTGATGTGATGAAGTTAAAAGATCAATAACAAAAATACAACCAAAAAGTACCTGTACACTTGGAAATTTAAAAGCACATTTTAAATTAACCCGTGGACCAAAGAAGAAATTACAATGAAATTAGAAAATATTTGTAATTAAGCCATGATAAAACAATACTGTATTTCATCACTTGAGGGATGTAGCTAAAGTGGGCATTGAAAATTAATAATCCTGGGGCGCCTGGGTGGCTTAGTCGTTAAGCGTCTACCTTCAGCTGGGTGTGATCCCAGGGTTCTGGGATCGAGCCCCGCATCAGGCTCCCTGCTCTGCTGGGAGCCTGCTTCTTCCTCTCCCACTCCCCCTGCTTGTTCCCTCTCTCGCTGGCTGTCTCTCTGTCAAATAAATAAATAAATAAAATCTTTAAAAAAAAAAAGAAAATTAATAATCCTAAATTCTTATGTTAATAAAAAGAAGAAAACTAAAAATTAAAGAGCTAAGCATTTCAGTTAAGATATTAGAATAAACCCCCCAAAATTAGAAAGAACTAATAAAGAGTAGAAATGAAATAGGAGACAAAGATACAATAGAAAAACAATTCAACTTAGCCTAAATTTCATTCTTTGAAGACTATAAACATACACAAATATATACACATATTGTGTGTGTACATGCATATATACATTATATGCTCATGCAAGATTGGTCAAGTGCAAGCAAACATTATTTAGAATTAAACAAGTTTTATAATGCAAATAGCAAAACTTTAAAATTGAAAACTTCTATATTTTAAAGAAAATACAGGAGCAGAATTTGAGACTTTAGTGTAGGGAAAGATTTCTTAAATAAGACACCAAAAGCACAAATCATAAAGGAATAGATAGATACGTTAGCTACATTAAATGTTAAAAGCTTCTATGCATCATGGGGCACCTGGCTGGCTCAGTTGATGGAGCATGCGACTCTTGATCTCAGGGTTCTAACTTCAAGCCCCATGTTGGGTGTAGAGATTACTTTAAAAAAAACAAACCTTAAAAAAAAAGCTTCTATGCATCAAAATACAGTTTAAAATAGAGAAAAGTTAAGCCACAAATTTGGAGATGTTTATTATACATAAAACTGACAACAAATTATTTAGAAGATATTAATTAATATCAACAGGAAAAAAACACAAATAGTGTAATTCAATATAACCAAAGAGTAGAAACAGGCAATTCACAGAAGAGGAAGCCTAAATAGACAACAGACATGCTTATCTGTATTAATAATCAGATAATTGCAAATTAAAATAAGATACCAATACATACTTTATTGAGATTAAGAAAAACTAGAAGTTGATAATACTAAGTATTGGTGAGGATTTGGAATGATCAGAACTTTCCCATATTGCTGGTGGGCATATAAACTGGTACAGTCACCTTGGAGAACAGTGTGGCAATATCTAGTAAAGTCAGAGACATTCACATCCTATGACCCAGTCATTCCAATACTACCTGAACATGATTCACATTTGTGCACAAGTACAAGAAAACTTGTACAAGATGTTCATATCAACATTGTTAGAGCCAAATACCGTAAGCAACGTAAATATCCATCAAGAGGAGAATGGATAAATAAATTGTGGCATATTACTGCAATGGAAAACTACACAGCAGGAAATATGAATGAGCTAGAGCTATATGTATTAACATGGGTAAATCTCATGTTGAAGGACAAAAAGCACATGGCATAGTGACACATATAATACCATTTATATGAAGTTTAAAATCATGTAAAACAATATTATTTATGGTTTCAGGATACACGCCATGTTAGTAGAAAGTATAATAGTGGGCATGGAAATGGACGCATAACAAATTCAGAATAATGCAAACTTTAAGGGGTGTGGGGAGAAGTGTACACAAAGAACTTTCAATGTATTTGTAATATTTTATTCAGATGGGTACAAATGTATTTGTTATAATATCATACTTTTTTGGTTAGACTGGGTAGCAAAGGAAACCTTACCATAGAAGGTGTATGCTAATTGAGAAGGAAAACTTGGAGAAAATGTTATATTGTGGTGGTGATGGTTACATGTTATAGATATCATGGCCATACAACCGCCTATTTATCCATCCATCTATCCATGAACTGAATAAATGCCCAATATTGTACTAATCACTGGGATGGTTAAAGTAATGAAAAAGAAACTGTTTCCTTTCCTCCAAGTCTAGCAGAAGGCAGCATAAGAAAACAAATATTTATATCACCACGTGAGTAGAGATATATTTTAAATGCTCCAGAAGCACAGAAGAGGGAAATAATAACTTGGTCAGTGGAGGTGGTTTTCTGCTGTTGAGTGTAGAGAATATAAAACAGTTCTTTTCATTAAGTGGAGCCAGCGATTTTGTTCATTAATCATTTAGACATATTTTGTGGTGTACCTCAAAGATATTGGTCCAATGGTGCTCTGCCATTTCACTGTCTTGTGCTAAATAAGGATATCAAGATTTTACCAGGTTCCACATTCTTGAGGTTATTTCTACTAGTTGGAGGTAGATTCAGATGAGTCCTTTATAAATCATTGTGTCAGATTTATAAAGAAGGGAAGCTTGTAAAAGTGTTTCTTGTGGTCATTAAATGCCCTTTGTCTTCTGCCTAGCTTGCTATATTGATAGTCTAAGCAACACATCAAAGAAATTTATGGGGCTGTATCTTTGATCTCACTCAGTGAGAGAATCAGTAGGGAGTTGGGGAAGAAAGAGCATCTGAGTACTCAAATAATGTCTTTACAGTATTTCTACAAATATAGTGCTTTGTGTTTGGGTGGGCAAAGGAATATATACTTTGACTTCCATCCAAAATGGGTGTAATAGAAAAGCCCTGAATTGAAAACCGAGGAACATGAATTCTATCCTTTTGTTAGTTCTGTCACTTTGTGACATTGGGCAAATCAAGCAGCCATTCCAAAGCCATCATAGAGTGTCCTAGGTCTCTTTATCTGCTTTGTCCACAGCCACCCAATAACCATGTAGGCAGGACTCCCTCCAGTATTTGGAGTTCTTTCCAAGTCTCTCACTTCAGACATTCTCTTAGTTACTTTATTGTAAACAATAAGTAACAACAAAAAAACCCTATAATAAATTGACAATAATTCCCTAATATTAACATTAATAAAACCCTAATTTGGCAGTATGTAGGGCCAAGAACCAAGGTATCAAGGAAGGGAGAGGAGTGTTTCAGGGAAATGAAAAGATTAGTCTACGCGGGTAGTCAGCGTAAAGGTATTATGAATTTGGACCACATTTTCTCTGGTTAAATCTATGACACATTGCAAGATTCAGGATTCCTGTAAAACACTCTGAACTTATGGTACAGATTCAGGTGGGAAACATTTGAGGCCTACACATCCCAAATGAAAAAGGTGAGAAGATATTTCAGTAAACAACCGAACCATGGCCAGTTCTTAATTGTAAGCATCTGCAAACTCTCTGGATGATGACATTTGGGAAACAAAGATGAATCGGCACTCAATGGCCCTGGGATGAGAGGCCTGACTGCACTCGCAGAGCCACAGCCAGTGGTTTAAAGGACAAGCAGGTGGAAATGGATGACAGGCAGACATCTCCCTTCCCACAGGCCAGTACCCTCCCTCTGCAATTCAGACTTGTGATCAGGATTTCAGTTAGCCTTCGATTCATCCTGGTTCCTCATAAGTTTGTTCAGTTCTTAAAAGCCTAATTGATATGTGCACATGCCCCCTCCACCATTCTCATTATCCTCTTTTTTTTCTTCCTATTCCGCCTTCATACAATTTACTGATTTATTATGCGTGTTGTTTAAGCATTTGCCTCGTTTCCCTAGAATGTAATCTTTATGAGAACAGCAATCTTCATCTGGTCACCATCTTCATTTTGGTCACCAACTGGTCAAGAGATATTTGTTGAATTAAACTTAATTAAATATGATCAGGTGAAAATGGAAAAGTTGTAACTGGAACAGATCTTATTCCCAAGAAGCAAATGGAGAGAAAAAGTACCTATAAAAAAAAAAAAAGAAGTTAACCTGAATAAAACATGTTGATATTTTTAAAAATTATAAAAGTGTGATGTGACAAGTCATAATTTATTAATGTGTAGATGTTTCCAATCTCCCTGCCTGAGTTTCCTCAAAGAAGAGAGGAGTTTGCATTCCTTGGCAGAGTTTCTAGGGGGCTTGGGGTTTAACCAGAGAATAGAGGAAGACGAGGCCTCCATCCTTGAGGCATGGGGGCTGGGAGAGATGTGGTAAAATAAGCTACCTCTGTCTCAACCTGGTTGCTATTGGTTCATCAAAGACCACAAAGCACGAAGAAGAGTAGTGGACTAGGACAAAATGGGATGGAAATATCATTCATGTCTCTGGGGGTTCAGACTTGAATCTGATGTGATGCTTACAAGATGTGCAATTAGCCATTTTAGAAATTAGACGGATTGGAAATGAGGCATTTTCAACACTGATCATTCTGTTTGTGTGGACTCCATGGGCTTAGGACTCGGGGTAGAATGAACAAAAGAAAAGAGAAATTTCCCAAGTCCCTCCTTCTCCTCATTCCTTCTCCCAAAATGTTATCTTCTCTTAGCAGTTTGGTTTTCTTACATCTTTGCTGTAGCTTTTTTAAAAAAATATTTTATTTATTTATTTAGAGAGAGTGCGCACACATGAACGGGGGAGGGGCAGAGGGAGAGAGAATCTCAAGCTGACTCCATGCTGAGCACTGAGCCCTATGCAGGGCTCAATTCCACGACCCTGAGATCATGACCTCAGCCAAAATCAAGAGTCTGATGCTTTAACCAACTGAGCCACCCAGGCACCCCTTTGTTGTTTTATTTTTACAAACCTTATATTTTAAACTTTTTCTATGCACAAAATATAAATATGCACATAATATTTTTAGAATAAAGGTGTCATCAGAAAATAAAAGTGTCATCAAACTATATTGTATTACACATTTTTTTGTTCAATGAAATATTATGGATATTCAGGACAGTACATTCTGACAAGCTTATTCTTTTTAATGGCCATATAACATTATGATATGAATATAGCAAAATTTATTTAACAGTCCTTGTGTTGATGTGTATGTGGGGTGTTTATATGTTTTATTAGAACAAATAATGTTGTAATGATCATCCTTACGTATTTTAGGAATTATGCAATTATGTCTATTCAAATGACTCCTAAAATAGTAAAAAACTTATTTGAGAGTAAATTATGTTTTCTTACTTGTCTTTTTTTTTTGCCACTGTGTAAGTTTAATTTCTATTACTTATTTTTATGTTTATTTTTGAAGTTTGTTTATTTAAGCAATCTCTGCACCAACGTGGGCTGAGACTCACGAGCCCAAGATGAAGAGCTGCATGTTCTACCAACTGAGCCTGCCAGGTGCCCCTCTAGTACTTATTTTTAGAAAAAAATTTTGATGCTATGAAATTCTTTGAAGCAAAGAATCTAAGCACCATACACTAATTGTATGATAAATTTAATGTGTACATAATGAAGACAGGCATTTATTTTAATTACCCAGATTTTGGCAGATGTCCCTTCTGCTTTCATCTGTCAATTAGTTGCATTACTGTTGATGGGGTTTTTGAACAGAGCATAATTTAGTATCATCAGCATCACTGAAAAGAATCAAAATCAGAATTTACTATTTTAGTTATTTCTCATGTTGCTTCTTTTCTTTGTCATAAATGGACTGTATTTACATATTTAGGTCAGGAATTTAGATGTGGGTATGCTGTCCTGTGTTATGTATTAATGATATATTTTAAGAGGTGGTGAAAGATAGCAAACTCTCCCCTTCTCACCAAGCCTTGTTGGGGCCTGAGGTATCCAAAGAGAATGAACTTCCAGATAAAATAATCAAAGTTTACCTTTTCGAGGGCTCAAATAATCTAGCCATTTTCACATAAGTTATCCTAAATCAATATTAGGTACCTCCTACAGTATTAGTTTTCCATTCTGAGTAACCACAAACAATGGCTTAAAACAAGGCACATTTAGTATCTCTCAGTTTCTGTGGGTCTGGAGTCCAGGCGCGGGTTTGCTTGGGGCCCCTCCAGGCTGCCCTCAAGAGGGTAGAGAGCATGGAGGCCACCTTAGAATTCTACCCTCTCAAACAGACCATGTTATATTTCATTTGGTGTTTCTGAAAATGCACAAATACTATCATGAGCATCCATTCGTGTACCTTGTTGTTACACAGGTGTTAGAATCGTGCTAGAGCACAATTAGACAGCAACTTTTGAGTTATAGTTAAAATCAGTTCTTCTGCCGCTGCCTTTTTATCTTTACTTTAGGGTTGGTTCCCAGAGGCCTGAGTTTATACCAGGCTGTCTATTAGTAGCTAAGTAAGCAATTCTTGTTCTGGGCTGGTAGGAAAGAATGCCTGCTTCCTCTCACAGTGTATCTATAAACTCATTACGCTCTTATCCTCACACCATTTCAAATCTTCCCAAGCAATGGGGTCAGGGCTAGTAAATTAAAATTACACAGGGAACACAGAGGGTCACCTGTCATTCAAAATTAGAAATTACTTCAAGAAGTATTGTCATAAAGCAGAAGGATTATGTTTCCTATAAACTCAATCATCAAATAAAGTTCATTGATTGGTAAGTAGGAAAAGAAATGCTAATAAATAAAAATAGTACACCATGATGTGTTACATCATTTTTCATACACTGGTTTCATACATAATTTTTATCAAATATAATACACAGGGTTGCTTAGTATTGGTGGTATAAAAACACGTTTTCCCTGCAAAAGAGCATGTCTTTTGATTCAACACTTCTGGAGAGTGGACCACAGATTCATTTAAAAAAATGTTTAGACCCTTTGATTGAATGATTCAACCTAGGGAATTTATCCTAAGAAAATCATCAGTTATCCAACCAAAGGATTTTGTATGTTTCTTATTGATCATGAAACAAATTAAAAGGTGATAAAACTAAAATGTCTAGGGGCGCCTGGGTGGCTCAGTCAGTTAAGCGTCTGCCTTTGGCTCTGTCATGGTCCCAGGGTCCTGGGATCGAGCCCCACATCAGGTTCCCTGTTCAGTGGGGAGCCTGCTTCTCCTTCTCCCTCTGCTGCTCCCCCTGCTTGTGCACTCTCGCTCTCTCTGTCAAATAAATAAATAAAATCCTTTAAAAAAAAAACCCTAAAATGTCTAATTATATATAATGATTGAATTAAATTAAGGTATGTGGTAATATTTTAAAATCATTAAAAGATGCATTTAGAGAATATTTCATGACAATGGAAAATGTTCATCAGTTCACTCAGTCAGTGATTTTTCAACCTGGGATCACTTTGCTTACACTCCCTCTACCACCAGGAGGTATTCAGCCATGTCTGGAGACATTTTTGGTGTCCTAGCTAGGAGACAGGGGTGCTCCTGGCGCGTAGTGGGTAGAGATGAAGGGTACCCAACCCAATAGTCGATAGTGCCACTCAGTGGTTCTGGGGTTGAGAAACTTTGCACTAAGTGAAAGTAGTTAGCTTTGTTAAATATTATTCTAGTACACAGAAAAAAGTCTACCAATGTATTTTCCAGGCCATATCTATATCTTTAAAGAATGAAGCTGTTTCCCCCTTATCTGTAAGTTTAAACAAAGAGCATAGTTTATGTAACAGTTGGTGCTAAACGGATCATTGGCCTGGAATGAAAGAGTAAATCTATGAAGCCTCTAACTTCTTTTTTCCCACCCCTTTTCACCTGCTGTGTGTATTCCCTCCTCCCCTTTCTCTGTTCATCTAAAATCTATTTTAAAATAATGTATTTTGCGCAACTAATGAAGCATCGAACTTTACATCGGAATCCGGGGATGTACTGTATGGTGATTAACATAATATAATAAAAAAATCATTAATAAAAAAAATTTTAAATTAAAAAAAAATAAAAAAATTTAAAAAATAATGTATTTTGTAGGCATGACTATCGTACGTAGTTTTGGTTTTATATTTACGTGGAATGAGTCATGATTATATTTGTAATTTAATGTGTTGTATATCCAAATTGGCTGCTGCACATTTTCCTGACTCCTTGCTATTTGGGAATAATAATGATTCACGTATTTTAGTGCATAATATTTGCCATGTGCCTCACTTAATCTTCCTGTTTGATGGGGAAGATCATTATACCCATATTAGAGATGAGGAAAGTAAGAAATAGAAATCAAGTTCACCAACTAGGAAATAATGGAACCTGAAATGGCCAAATGGGGGTCCTACAACTAGGAGAAAAGACACAAAATAGCAAACAAAAATGGGAAAAAATAAAATTATGCTTAATTTATGATCACCAAAAGCAAGTGTATTTTTTTTAAATTATGAAATTGAAGATTTTGCATTTTTATAGTAACAATAAATGTATTGAATGATAGGGATGGTTGTGCTAAAAAAATCTATTAAAAATAGTTTACTGGAGGTGCCTAGCTGGCTCAGTCAGTACAGTGTGTGACTCTTGCTCTTGGGGTCATCAGTTTGAGCCCCATGTTGGTGGTGGAGTTTACATGAAAATATAATATCTTTAAAAAAAATAGTTTACTCGTTTTTATGTACTTCTCTGTTCCATTGTAGTGAGGAACATTTTTGTTCCCCAAAAAGCTCAAAGTCTAACATATATTTATTATAAATCAAAGTGTGTTGAACTGACAGATTAGGGAGATTTTTTTTTATAAAGGTTTTATTTATTTATTTGAGAGAGAAAGAGAAAGAGAATGAGAGCATGAGTGAAGGGAGGGGCAGAGAGAGATGGAGAAGCAGACTCCCTGCTCTGCAGGGAACTCAACACAGGGCTGGATCCCAGGATTCTGGGATCATGAAGATTAGGGAAATTTTAGTAAAATCTATTTTGAGCTAAGTTTAGGACACTAATGTTCTTATATTCAGATGAGAAACACACAATTTGTTTCTGAAAGCATCTAGAAGAAGCTAATAAATCTCTATTAAGTCTTTAATACCCCTAAAGCTTATTTTAAATTAAAAAAAATTTTTTAATCAATTAAATTTTTAAAGAGTTGGAGGAGGGGCAGAGGGGGAAAGAGAGAGAGAGAATCTTAAGCAGGCTTACGCCCAGTGCAGAGCCCAATACTGGGCTCAATCACTACCCTGACATCGTGACCTGAGCTGAAATCAAGAATAGGATGCTTGACAGACCGAGCCACCCAGGCACCCTAATGCCTCTGAAGTTTTTAATTAAAAAAAAAAATAAAGCTTGTTGTAAAAACCCAGAGGGTACAGTCATAGAGATAAAATACAATTCTACTTCCCTGCCCTTACCCTACCCCTTTAACTCCCCATGTCATTACTGTTTATGTACAACCTCGGGGTCTATGCACAAATACTCACACACCACTAAATTTTTTTTTACATTAATGGAATCATTGTGGGAGACTTAACTTTATTTCACTTGACATCTGTAGGGACCAAGGGCAGATCCCCAAAATGTGCCCCTTTGGCAAATTGATTATTCTGAATTAAAAAAGAATTAACAGCCAGCCCAAGAACATTCTGACCCCCTCCCCTTTGTCTCCAGAAAGCAGAAAATAAATCTCCCATATGAAAGATTCTCTCCCTGCACCAGAAGGTAAAGAAACATTCTTATCACCAGAGATAGACAATTCAGAGCTGAGAAGGCTATATAAACAAACCTTGTACTTTTACTAACTTACTATCCCAGCCCAAATTCTCCTTTGAATTCCTTACTAATTGAAGCTCTTGAACACAAGTTTTCTTTGTCCTGCCAGTTCCTCACAGGTTTATCATCTTTTCATCTAAAAAGTATAAAAACTAAAAAAAAACAAAAAACAAAAAACAAAACAAAAAAAAACCACACACACACACACATAAACTGCCTGCCTTGGTCATTTCTTTGGATCTCAATTTTATTATTGGGGCTCTGTGCACATGTAAGTAAACTTCCCCCCCATGTTGTTCTGTCTCATGTCAATTTAATTTTTAGACCAGCTAGAAGAATTTTGAAAGGTAGAGAAAAATTTTTCTTCCCACACAATGTATTATGGTTATTTGTCATTGTCAGTACACATTAATCTGTTTCACTTTGTTGTAGCTTTACGGCATTCCAAAATATGTCTGTATAAAATTTAACTGTTAATATAGATTATTTTGGTGAGAAAGAACCCTTTTCAATATTGAGTGTTGTCTTCCAGGAATATGGTCTGTCTTACCTTTAATTACAAGTGTTTTAAAAACACTTCAGTGATATTTTATCATTTTGTTCATCTAGGTCTTCCACATTTTTTGTTAAGTTTATTCCTAGTTTTCTAGTATTTGTTTCCTTTTTTTCTTCATGTAGGTGGATGAGTAGGTGAGTGGGTGACTAGATGAACAGATGTGTGGAGCAGAGGTTGTTTGTGCTATTGTGAAAAGGCCATGCCTATTTTTTTTAAATTATATTTTCTAATTGGTTGTAGGTGGTATACAGGAGTGCTTTGATTTTATAAAGTTTTCTGTCTCACCGTATTACTGATTTTTGTTGTTTTAGTGTTACTGTTTTTGCTATTGACCCTAGAACTTTCTAGGTAGAAAATTGTATCAAAAAAGAAAATTGTGTCAGAAGCTTATAACAAAAATATGCATGATGGATTTTTCTGTCATTTCACAATATTTTTGCTTCTTATATTTTTTTGCTGTAGATAGGATTCCCAGTCCAATGTCGATTAGTCAAGATGAAGAAGCCAAGAATATTGCCTTATTCATGGCTTTATGGGAATGCTTCTTATATTTTACCCCTGAGAATGAAGTTTACTGTACTTTTCTGGTGGAGATCTTTATTCAAATTAAGAAGATTTCCCACCATTCCAATATTATTGAGTTTTATAAGAGCAGATATTAAAATTTATCAAATACTTTTTATTATGTATAAAAAGATAATATGCTTTTCTGCTTTAACAGAATAATGTAGTGAAATTCATTTATACATTCCCTAATATTGATTGCATGGTTATGGGAAAACCAAATCTACAGAATGAAATTTACTAATGTGTAATTCATAACTTTGTATATTAAGTATATAAGCGGGAGGGATCTGTAGTACTCCTTATTTTGTGCTGTTTTCAGAGGTGTTTGGCCTAGTAAAAAGACAAAAGCAATTTTCATTTTTGCCTATATGCTGGACTACCTTAATAGAAATACGTGATCTTTGCATGTTTGTTAGAATTTTTCAATAAAGCCATCCATGCCTTTGTGGGGATTGATTTTGAGTAACTTCAAATTCTTCTGTGGTTATTAGGCAGTTCCTATTATCTGTATCTCCTTGACTTAATTTTAAAAATTTACATTTTCATAGAAAACTGTTCAGTTCATTTAGATTTACATATTTATCAGTGCCGTATCTATTGAAAAACGAAATGGATTTGCTTTTGTTGCAAAAGATGTATCTAAATTGCACCTAGACTGTTAGCAATGGTGTTTTTGTTGTTGTTGATGATGATGACTGTTTATATCATAGCCCCATTTTAGTAAGCACAACAAACTATTGAATCTCACCTGTTTAAGTAGGGAGTGATTGAAGATCAGGATGAATGATGAGCTTAGCTTTCCCCCTATTATCTACCTATTTGGCAGGTGTATTATTGTTCGATCATCCATTTATTTCAAGCATTGTTTGAGAAAGATGCTCTGTGTATATAATCTCATTTAATTTTCTAAACAACTCTATAAAATAGATATTAACACTGGCATTGTACAAATGAATAAATGCAGATTTAAGAGGGCGTTGTATTTGTTCAACATTCCAGAACAAGTTTATAGCAGAGTTGGGGTTTTAACCAAATTCTTTGGCAGCAGGAGAAAATTCATGAGACAGTGCGGTATGAGAGGAAGAATCTCTCCCTCTCACTGTCTTTGGTTCTCCAGCTGCAAATAAGACTGGCCAAAGACAGATTAGCAGGACAAAGACAAATAGAAGTTTGTTAACATATGCATCATGGTGTACACAAGGGAGCACTTAGCAATGAGTAACCCAAAGGGGTGGTTAGAATTTGGGTTCAACTCAATACCAACAAAGGAAAAGGGGTTTGGGGCTACTGTGCAGGAGAGGCAACTTAAGGGAAGATGATCTGGAAAAGTATGGTAAACAAGAGTTGTCAAAAAAGGTTGGTTAATGCAGATTTAAGTCAGAGCCTTCTCCCTTGATAGGAGTTGTTAAGAGTCCTTTTCCTGGTAGAGGAGAGGGAGACATGTCTACAAATGGAAATTTCTTTTACAAAAGGAAAACTTGTGCTCTGTTTTTAGAACTCTGGCTGGTTCTCAATGGTTCTTAGCTCAAAATAATCCATATGTCAAAGAGGCATTTTTGGGGGTGGCATAATCTGGTACCCCTAAGAACCATGTCTTTAACAAAAACTTGAATTGTGATGGACTTTTTCAGGGGTGTAGAGGAATCTTTGTATTCCCAGAATATACCTCCCTAGGTCTATTTCAAGCCTAATAGGTACCTAGCCAAAAAATGTGTCTGACGTTTGAGTTGCAGGTCAGATGTCTTTTTCTAGAATTGAGTCAAAGCATGCTTTAAGTCTAGTGCTGAAGATACTTACATGTAGAGGTTTGGAATTGTTGCTCATACAAGTAAGGTACAGGAGAATGAAAAGAGAGGAACACTGAAGTTAATCTAGGCATGAATAAGAAATCCATTATCTACTTTATTAGGTGATTTTTCCAGTGCTTTAAAAATAATGTAAAATGGGGCACCTGTCCAGTTCAATCAGTAGAGTGACTCTTGATCTCAGAGTCATGAGTTCAAGCCCCATGTTGGGTGTAGAGCTTACTTTAAAAAAAAGGGGGGGGATAGATCATAGGAATCCCTGACAATATATACTGGGAGAAAATTTATTCTAGGGCTAGATGTAGTAATCAGTTGAGCCCTAAAAATAATTGAAAAAATATTCATTTCAGTGGATTAATGTAACTTTTTAATAAAGATTACCAAAAATTGTCTGGTTTAACAAAAATGAGCTAATTTGTGGAGGAAGTTATATGGTTTGTATCCTTCAAACTAGTAATAAGTACATAGAATTCATATGGTTTTTAAATGTCAGTGTGCATAATTAATAATCTGCATTTACTAAATGAAGAGGAGGCAGTTAACATGCAAATAGAGTAATTAGGCTTCTGTAGTTTGTGAAAGGACGTAAATATTCCTATTTGCAAATACTATTGAATTTTAAATCATTCTCAATTGGCAAATTGAGTGGGTGTTGTGACTTTTAGGAAGCCAGTGAATACTAGAAGGAAATAAATTATTAAACCTTTTAAACAGATTGCTGTGTGAGCTCCAGGTATCCTGACTTATGCCTTTCTGAGTAGTTGTCCCTGGTCAGTCTCAGGTACTGATACCTGTGAGAAGCAAGTAGCTGGAGATGCAATGACTTGCAGTGGCAGAAGGCATGAAAAGGAGAGTATGTCTTCAACCAATGCCAAAGAGTGGTGACAATTTCACATTGTTTTCAGGGGAGCAGAGTATTATTCGAGGGCCCATTTCAGCACGTAGGACATTCAAAAGGTGCAAGCCGCTGGGCTGGCTGTCTAGATGGACCGATCCTGGCTGCCTGATAGCTATATTACTCCTTCCTCCCTCTGTACTTCCATACCAACTCTTGAGGCTGCATATTGAATGCAAGTATCTCTTCTCAATTTGTGCATTTATTCCTGCTGCAATCTACCTACTGTGGCTGCTCTCATTTCTGCTTTTGGCTTTGTGGTTCAAGGCTACCTTTGATGATTATGTTAAACAAAATATTCCCTGAATATGAATATTACAGCAGGAGTTGGGGACTTAGATACACCTTATGGTTTGCCCTGGGTTCTTACACCTTAAGTGGTGGCTCTCTTTGTATCAAAGTAATTGTAATTTTTATATGTTTAGTAATCCAAATTATTACCTTGGGACTATGTGGGAGATCATTCGCTTTTTTCAGTCTGTATAAATCTCATTTATGGTATCTTTCTAGTTGTACCCATTGTTAAGGTTCAGAAATCAACCCACTATTGTTTAAACATATAAATCTAACTGTATTCCTCCCCTGGAAATTCTATTATGTCACAGCCATTGGGTTAAACTATGAGATATTTCATGTGTTTCAGAAACTTAAATCATTTGGTTGGGGCCGAAGATTAACCTGCTAGATAACAGTACCTTGCAGTGAATTAAGTTTCAGCAAGTTTCCAATTTTGTTTCTTTCTCCTGCTATTTTTATTAACTTAAATAAATTAAATTTCTTTCTGGAGAATAACATCCACCCCAGATCCTTCTTTTAGGATGTCTGCTCATGTCATCTTCTGTACCTGAAATGTAGACTAGGCAGTTTCAGGATCTTTATCCATGTGTAGGAGCAAAATGATGAGGCACGGATACCAGATTTGAAGGGGTGTTACCTAGGAAACAAATCAAATTCTAAGACTGTGTTTTCTATAATTGTCCATGATTGGAGATGAACCCTTGAAATTTAACTTCCAAGGGATGCACCTTTTTGTGAGCATGGTGTACACAGAAACCACTGAAAGGGTCAATTAAACAAATATATTTGATGAGATGTCCAGCATTTCTTTTCTGCCTTTTGCCTTTTAAACAACCTCAGTTCTGTTTATGCTTTAACAAATCTAACTACTTTGGGCTTGCTCACGGGGAAAGAAAAATTTAATTATGGATTATTTAGGTTTTTGACTATTTGGGATGCTTGAAGAGTAATAAAAGGTATGGGATTCATATATTGTAGACCACCTAAGTTCTTGAAATAATGCTTTATTATAACTTTTTTAAAAATCTGGATAATTTTGTTTTTACAGAAACAGTATGAAGCAGCCATTATTTGGAAGGGGGGGGGGAAACACAATCGTAAAACTCTAATGCTAGTTCCTATAGTTTATAACTCCAGATACCGTAAAACTACAGGACAAACTAAAGCACAAACATAGCAGCAGCCCCAAGATTTTGAAGAAGCACTGACCTACNTCTGGATAATTTTGTTTTTACAGAAACAGTATGAAGCAGCCATTATTTGGAAGGGGGGGGGAAACACAATCATAAAACTCTAATGCTAGTTCCTATAGTTTATAACTCCAGATACCGTAAAACTACAGGACAAACTAAAGCACAAACATAGCTTTAGCAGCCCCAAGATTTTGAAGAAGCACTGACCTACGTGACAAATTGCTTGCACAGTGAACTTCTTTCACATGAGGAGATGAGAAGATGGCCTGATCTCCCCTCCTCCACTGGCTTGCAGACAGTGTCCAGGTCCCAGAAATGCCCATGGCCAATCAGGACCGTCAGGGCTCACCCCTTCTGGCTTTGGTCACTCAAAGCCAAGCACTAAGTGAAGTACGTTTTATGTAAATACTCTGTATATTTTTGAGTTCTGCTGCAGTTTTGGCAGGCCTAAGTTACTGATCTGATGACTCAAAATAGTACATCTTCTCCTTTTGGTCTCACAGTGAGTGACTACTGTAGGCAGTGTAATGGTCTCCCTCCAAAGACATCCATGTCCCAATCCTGACTGTTATCTCCTGTTGCAGAGCAAGAATTCCTGTCCCCTCAAAGGTTCTGGCTGGACTAAGAGTCAAATTGTCATGAAACAGATTAATAGGAGAAAATCAAATTTAATAGGCATACATACAAGGAATCCACATAGACATGGAAATTCCAAAGACAGGCAGGCAAAATGAGATCTATATTGTCATTCTGAACTAAGAAGAAGGGGGGAGGGGTCTGGGATTTTAGAGGAAAAAAATGATGTTCGCCCTACCATACAGATGGGTCACTCAGATAAAGTTTATCTCTGCTGGGGTTCCTGGGTGGTGCAGTCGTTAAGCGTCTGCCTTCGGCTCAGAGCGTGATCCTGGCGTTCTGGGATCGAGCCCCACATCAGGCTCCTCCGATGGAAGACTGCTTCTTCCTCTCCCACTCCCCCTGCCTGTGTTCCCTCTCTCACTGGCTGTCTCTCTCTCTGTCAAATAAATAAATAAAATCTTTAAAAAAATTTATCTCTGCTAATAACCCTTATTCTTGTGAAGACCCCCCAATTTAGATTCTTCTCTGTAGTTGAGGGAGGAGCAAATGTTTCTTTTGAGCCCACAGGGTCTCAAGTGCCTTCAGCTCAACATAATCCATACTCCAAAGCGGCACGTTCGGGAGTGGGAGTGGGGGCTCTATCCTGAACTTCATCACTTACATACCAAAGAGGCTCTGCAGATGAGATTAAATTAAGGATTGAAATGGGAAGATTATTTTGTGTTGTCCAGATAGTTCTAGTGTCATCACAAGGGTCCTTACAAGAGGGAGGCAGGACGATCAGAGTCAGAGAAGGAGAGTGACAGAAGCAGGAGTTAGGGATGGAGAGGTAGAAAGAGAGAGAGATTTGATGATGTGATTCTGCTGTCTTTGAAGATGGAGGAAGGGGCCATAAGCTAAGGGATGCAGGCAGCCTGTAGAAGCTGGAAGAGGCAAGGAAACAAAATCTCCCCTAGAATCCCCAGAAGAAGTGTGATGCTGCTGACCTTTGACTTTAGCCACGTGAGGCCTATTTTGGACTTGTGGCCTACCGAAACGTAAGAGAATAAATTCACGTTGCTTTAAGCAACTGAGTTTGTTACAGCAGCAATAGGAAAATAATACAAAGACAACTGTGTGTTTTTCACAATTGACCACTTCTTTTTTCTGATTGTAATAACAAACTTCAATTTTTAAAAAATGTTTACTCTTCAGAAAAGCATAAAGGGAGGAAGGAAGCCATCACTTAGAGAACACAGTAGTCCTGTTGAAGATTGATCTGTGTGGGGACCTTCTGACCCCCAACCCCTCCTTCCTTACTGTCAAAGTCTGATGAACACATCATGCCATAAACTATGGAACTGGACTGCTTATTTTTCTAACTCTCCCCTTAAGTATGAGATCTGAGGGGCACCTGGGTGGCTCAGGTGGTTGGGTGTCTGCCTTCAGCTCAGGTCCTGATCTCCAGGTCCTGGGATCAAGCCCCGCATCAGGCTCCCAGGTCAGCAGGGAGTCTGCTTCTCCCTCTCCCACTGCCTGCTGCTCACCCTGATTGTGTTCTCTCTCTCTCTCTCTCTCTCAAATGAATAAATAAAATCTTTAGGGGAAAAAAAGTATGAGACCTGAGAGCTCTGTTTTCTTTCATTTCATTCCTGGCTTTTAGCAAAATTCGTAACACACAGTAGGTAGGTCCACACAGCCAACAATTGCTGAACTCATTGATTAGTTGATTAATTGATGAAATGCTATTAAAACATAGTCCTTTATAAATATTCATTAAGTATTAAATGAAATATTTAACATTTGTTGAGTATCTATGGTGCGTGAGACTCAATCCTAGGCACTGTATAAAAAACAAGTTCCTGCCCCTGAGGTGCTTATATTTGGAGAGGATACACAGACAGCAAAGAAACAAGAAAAACACAATAAATACACAGTTTCCCCAGCAGTGATAAGTGCTTTGAAGGAAAATAAATGCCCTATGGAGTGGAGGGTTTTGGGTTGCTGCTATTGTACAGGGAGGCAGGGAAGATCACTCTAAGAAGGTGACATTTGAGTAGAACCTGAAATAAGGAAGTGAGCAGTGTTACTAACCCAACTAAGGTCAAGGGCCAGGAGCCAGGCGGGTGCTTGGCATATTCAATGAGCTACGAAGAGATGCCTGTGGATAGAGCCCAGCAAATGAATGGAAGACTGCTGGCAGAGAGTTTGGAGAGGTTCAACTGGGCCGCTCATGAGGGCCATGCTTAGGACGTGGACTTTGAATAGGATGGGAAGCTTCCGGAGGCATAGTGATCTGACAGTCTGTAAATATCACTCTGGCTATTGTATGGAGATTAGGCTGTAGGTAGAATAGGAATCCAGGCAAGAGGTGATGCTGGTTTAGAGTCCAGTTGCTATGGCAAAGGTGGTGTGAAGTCCCCGTATTTTGGATATATTTCTAAGGAAGTGCTAATAGGATTTGCTCATGAATTGGATGTGAGATGTTTGATATGAATCTGGAGTTCTGAGAAGAGGTCCAGGCTGAAGACCTGAATTTTGGAAGCGTCTGTGGGTAGATGGTGTTTCAATCCAGGAGTCCTGCTGAATGTACCGAAGGAGTGAGTGTGCAGCTTGCAGAGGGCTGGGCCCAGAGCACCGCAGATGTTTGGCGATAGAGGAAATGAGACTCAGAGGGATTTGTCTGTGAGCGGGGAAGAGAACAGAGGGTGGAGGCCCCAAAGTGTTGTGAGGAGCTCGGAAGGAATTGCATCTCGTACCCTTGACATGTGGATAAAATGACAGAGATGGAAGTGGAGCATGGATTATGGGAACTGACCCCTGGGAAGTCATTGGTGACCTTGAATGAGCAGTTCAGATAGAGTAATGGAGAAAAAAACCCTGATGGCAGCAGGTCCAGGGAGAATAGGTAGACAGGAAGTGGAGAAAGTGAGTATAGGCAAACCTTTCTAGAACTTTAGCTACAAAAGCAAAGTTAGGCAGTAGCTGGAGGAAGATGTGACCACGGAAGGCCTTTTACTTTTAATATTGGAGCTATTACAGGATGCTTGAATGCGGATAGTGATGATCAAATAGAGAGTGGGGAATCGAAGATGTGGGAGAGGCAGGCATCTGGTTGCTTGAGTGATCAAAAAGTGGGGGTGGGGCCCAAGGATCCTGTGAAAAGCTTGACCTTACAAGTGATGAAGGGACAAGTCACATATTTTCTGAACAATTGATAAAAGCCATATATTTTATTTTTATTTTTCAATTTTTTTTAGCTTCAATATAAAAGAAGTTTATTATTTTTAACTTTTTGGGGAAACTCCATGCAGTTTTTCCACAGTGGCTGCACCAGTTTGGATTCCCACCAACAGTATAAGAGGGTTCCCCTATCTCTGCATCCTTGACAACACCTATTGTTTCCTTTGTTAATTTTAGCCATTCTGACTGGTATCTCATTGTAGTTCTGATATGAGTAATATTGAGCATCTTTTCATGTGTCTGTTAGGTATCTGTATGTCTTGAAAGATATCTATTCGTGTCTTCTGCCCATTTTTAAACTGGTTTACTTGTTTTTTGGGGGGTGTTGAGTTTTAGAAGTTCTTTATATATTTTGGATACTAACCCTTTATCTGATATATCATTTACAAATACCTTCTCCCATACCATAGGTTGCTTTTTAGTTTTGTTGATTGTTTCCTTTGCTGTGCAGGCTTTGTTTTGTTTTGTTGTTTGTTTTTGATGAAGTCCCAATAGTTTATTTTTGCTTTTGTTTCCCTTACCTCAGAAGACGTATCTAGTAAGAAGTTGCTGTGGCTGATGTCAAAGAGGTTACTGCCTGTGTTCTCCTCTAGGATTTTGACGGTTTCCTAGGAGCCATATATTTTAACAAAGGATTTTTTTTATGCCACTTTTTAGTGTGAGAGGCATTTCAAAATAGGTAGCTTTGATGCAAAAAAGAAATAGAAATTTCTGGAAATTGTCCTGATTTCAAGGGGTCAACAGGACATAACATTTTTTAAAAACCTGGGCTTTCAGAGGAAACCAATTTATACAGACAACTGTCTAACCGAGTGGCAGTTATCTCTGGTTTAATTCATTGTGTTAGAGCCTTAAGTCCAGGCCATGGTTCAAGGCTCCAAACCAAAGTAGTTCTGCCGGCTTTAAACAGATAAACAATTGTTCAGTAGCTGTGGATGGCGCCACTGAAGCGAGCCATATAAATAGAGGTTGGGGGAGCGTGAGCACATCGGGCTGATTCACCGCAGGATCCTCCAAACTACTGGAAAAAACCCAGCTCCAATGACAGTGCGTCAGCATCATTATCTCATATAAAAGATGGCCCTTTGGGCCAAAAAAATAGATATATATTGTGGAACTGATATTGTCAATGTAATGAAACAGCGTTTTCAAATGATGAGATACAATTGAACTAAATCATTTAAAGTGTGAGCCTTAGAACTTCTCGGACGTTTGCGTTGCAAACCATTCTGTTCCCTCATAGCACTAGGCTGTGTCGGTCATTAAGACCTTTCAGGGGAGTGTGTGCTCTGGATTTATTTTGGAGAGTCAATTTTTTTGTCTAAGAAAATTACTTTGCAGTATTTTTGAGAGACCGGTTAAATTATCTACACACTGCAGGTGACAATAATAAGAAGGTTGAGTTACCTGCCCGGAGCCCATAAATAGTGCTGATAAGAATGGGTCTCTGAGTAATGATGAGACCTCGTCAAGATTTAACTTTGGGGGCAGGAGACAGGCTTCACTTTTCCCTTCCTCCTCTCTCCTTCCCTCCCTGCCTTTTCCCTCCCTCCTTCCTCCTCTCCCCCTTCCTTCCCTTCCTGCTTTTCTCCCTCCCTCATCTTTTTCTCCCCTCCCCCTTTCTCTCCCTTCCTTCTACCTCCTCCCTACATCCTGTCCCTTTCCTGCCTCCCTCCTGCCTTCCTCCTCTTTGAAAATCCCCTGAACCATGACATATGCCACACAGATCAGTGGAAATATTCTCACTAAGTTGCACACTGCACAAAGCATCTGATAGAACAGCTAATATCCTTACAGAACTTAACCCTTTATACAGCATTTTGGCAGAAATTTTCCTTTAAGACCTTCCACAATCCTGCGGGATAGATATTTACCCTTATTAGCTTACAGTTTCATTCATTTGGCCTTGGAGAATTCAAGATGCTCACCCAGGGTTGCACAGACAGCAAGTGGCAACGCTGATAACAAAATCCAGGTTTCCTGGCTCCAAGATCCTTGCCCTAGTGCTGCATAATCTCTGCTCCTCCTCGTCGCCTCACCTCCTCGTTAGTGAAGGCAAACAGGCACAATCGCGAGGCTGATAGAGCCTGCCAAAACACCCGTGTCTGCCGCTTTCCCTTTCTCCATAAAATTTTCCCTAGAGTGGTGAAAACTTTTCCAGTGCTCCACCTCCTCCTTTACCAGCAAAAGGAAGGACCCCACCAGGCAGGCGTTTGACCCAGCAGTGAGTGAGTGTACAGGAATGTGAGTTTCCATGAACACTCTCTGGCACCAGCAAACCTCAAACTGCCCAGCGTTAAAATAGGTGGTGTGACTTTCCCACCACATCTGACATCATTCTCATTAGTATTTAATCACGCTTCATAGCTATATCCTTCTCGACTTATAGCCGGGAAGAGCACATTTCTATTCCTTTTCCTGATACTGCTGTTGGAAACGAAGCTATTTTTCATTCACCGTGTCTGGGAAATGTACACTCTTTATTAACAGAAGGGTGATTGGGAAACGCGCACTTCTCGTGAAATATATTGCTACTGAATACTTTTCCATTTCCATCTCTGTTCCAATATTCATAAAACATTTGTCTGGGGTTACAGCAATTATTTTGTCACCCGTACCCTATGGTGTCACAGTAATTAGGTGGATAGTGGGAGAACACAGCTTTATGGACTATGTAATTAATCATGGCCGCTGGTGTGCATTTCCTAGCATCCAACAATGCAGGGCTGACACTAACCAAACCTCCCACCTGACTGCCTTCCCCAAGTGTTATGTAATTCAAAGGGCATTCACAGAAAAGGTTGTGGTCAGCTGAAAATGTGGACAATAGAAATAATAGCTAGTGGGATATTTTTTAATTCTGAGACCATATTTTAAATTGTGAAAATAGTTTATACATTTCAAAGATATAGAGCACATTGCAGTAAACACACATACACCCCTAGTAAACATATTGTTTCTTTTTTATTGGCTACTAGTACTTCTTTTTTTTCTTTTTAAAGCAACAGAACAATATAGATGCAGATGAAGGTCTCCAGATGAATGGGTTGAATGCAGATGAATGGGTTCCCTTTTCCTCCTCTGCAGAAATAACTGTCATCTTGAGAGTGTGTATTATTCCTATCCATACTTTTATACTTTAATTCTCTCTATATATAATCCATATATCATATTTTATATCATTTAAGGTTTTTCAAAATGTATCTAAATGGTTTTATACTGTATTCTTTTGCAAAATTTTTTTGTTCATTCAACATTGTGTATTTGACGTTTATCCAAGTTGATACATGTAGGACTATTATTTAAAAGCTATTAGATTTCATTGTATAAATATACTAAGATTGATTTATGCAGTCACTTCTTAATGAACATTCACATTGCTTCCAGTTTCTTTCTAATAAAGCAAAACCCCAGTGAACACTCTTGCACATCTTCCTTGCACACATGTATGAGAGTTTCTCTAGGGCCAGGCTCTGCAGTTGTTTTTTTTCCTATAAAGGGCCAGATAGTTAATATTTTCAGCTTTGCAATTCTATCTGGCCTCTGTCACAAATACTGAACTCTGCCCTGGTAGCATGAAGCAGCCATAGACAATATGTGAAAAAATGGGCATGGCTGTGCACCAACGAATCTGTACTTATGGATACCAACGTGAATTTCATATCATTTTCATGTGTCATTATTATTTATTTGATTTTTTTCCCTCAGCCACTTATACATGTTAAAAGATGTTTTAAGTTCATGGATGGGCTGTATCAAAATGGGCATTGGGCCTGATTTGGCCCAAATTATGATTTGCTAACCCTTGCTCTAAGGGCTATTCCTAGAAGTGGCATTACTGTACCAAGTGGTAAGTACAAATCCTTCTTTACTAGATAGTACTAGATTACTCTCCAAAATGGGTGTATTAATTCCTCTTTATATTCCTATCCACATTTTCTAATAGCCTCATCTACACTTGTTGTTATCAGACTTTTTCTGTATTGCCAATCTCATGTGTGGGAAATGGTATTTCATTTTTGTTTTAATAGTTGTTTTCTACAAGCTGACCTTTTCATCTCTTTATTCAATCAGGATTTCTAGATAATATTTCGTATGTTCACTAATCACTTAGTTTCTTTTTTCTATTGATTTGCCTATCCGTTTCCTTTTCAAGTTTTTTATCAGGTTGTTTGCCTTTTTTTTAAAAAAACTAATTTGTAGGACTCTCTATATTCTGCATACTAATTACTTGACAGAAATAGACACTACATGGCAAATGTCTCGAGTTTGTGGCATGTCTTTGTTGTACCAGCACAGTTAATTTGGAATTCATCAATATTTTATTCATAGGTTGTGTTTTTTGTAAAAGAAATTTCCAGATTAATTGCTTGCTTTAAAATCATTGCTGTCTGTTTGGGGTGCCTGGGTGACTCAGTCTGTTAAGTGTCTGCCTTTGGCTCAGGTTGTGATCCTGGGGTCCTGGGATCAAGCCCTCTGTTGGACTCCCTGATCAGCGGGGAGCCCTGCTTCTCCCTCTCCCTCTGTCTCTCCCCTCCCTGCTTTTGCACACACACTCTCTCTCTCTGTCATATAAATAAGTAAAATCTTTTAAAAAATCATTGCTCTCTGTTTAAAAGACCACCACCGCTACTGCAGCTCCCACTCCAAAATTGAGACATAGGTGACACTTAGATGAGCCCATCTTCCTGACTTTTCTTTGTTTCCTGTGTCTTCCCTCCAGCCCCCATCTCCAGAACTGCCCCATCCTCTCCTTCTTCTGTGCCCCTTCTGTGTCCAATTCAGTCCTGCTCTCGGGTCCCCATGTAGATACAAATCTCTCATACCTGTTCAGAGATTTTTCCAAAGAGATCAGTGTCTTCACCCAAAGGGATAATTGACTGATGTAAAATTTCAAGCATCAGTCAGCTTTTAAAAAAAGAGGATTTTCTTGACTCCCTGAAATCAAGCCAGTTAGACTACAGTAGACCTGCCTTACCACTGCAAGATAAGTAAGATTATTTTTTCAACACAGCATATTATTGATTTGACATATGGTTCTTATGGCCTATTAATGAAACTTAAGATAATAAAAATGTAAGTGTTTCAAAAATGTATTACATGTTTTGCTAGCTTTTCTCCAGTGACGAGAGATTGAAACTACATTTGCTCTGCATGAGTTTGCACTATGTCGAATAACATAATTAAGATAATCTCTCTGATCCTATAATTCTTACAGCAGTGTTCAGAAACATTCTTCCCCAAATGTTTTAAATGATGGTCTTTCCAAAGAGAAGTGCAGTGTTTGTGAAGGGAAGAAGGATCTTGCAGCCTGTGTGGTTAGAGGACTGTAACCGATGATAAAGAAGTTGAGGTGTCATAAGCTTACAGGTGGAAGAAGGCAGCTTACTTGGCCGGATCGTGTCAGGTATTGAGGAGCGAGTGGATCTGATGCCTGTGAATCCACGATAATTTGAATCCACCCTTGAACCCGGTGACTGAGAATGTCTACTACCTGGAGACATTCAGTGACTTTGCCTGGGCATAGAACAAACCACGTAATGCTTGACTTTGCTCTTTTCTTTCCCTTCCTTCCTTCCTTCCTTCCTTCCTTCCTTCCTTCCTTCCTGTCTTTCAGGTTGGGGAGAGGGAGAGAGAGAATCTCAAGCAGGCTCCATGCCGAGCATGGAGGACCCAGGGAGGAAGGAGATGCTTCCTTGCAGTGGATGCTACAAGACAGAGAGATGGAAATGGAAGGTTTTAGCCATCTCTAGATTTAATGTCTATGTCCATTTCATGGTGGTAGTGGTGCTGGTGGGGTTGTTTATGGTAATGNCGTAATGCTTGACTTTGCTCTTTTCTTTTCCTTCCTTCCTTCCTTCCTTCCTTCCTTCCTTCCTTCCTTCCTTCCTTCCTTCCTTCCTTCCTTCCTTCCTTCCTTTCTTTCAGGTTGGGGAGAGGGAGAGGGAGAATCTCAAGCAGGCTCCATGCCGAGCATGGAGGACCCAGGGAGGAAGGAGATGCTTCCTTGCAGTGGATGTTACAAGACAGAGAGATGGAAATGGAAGGTTTTAGCCATCTCTAGATTTAATGTCTATGTCCATTTCATGGTGGTAGTGGTGCTGGTGGGGTTGTTTATGGTAATGATGATGGTAAATGATGACTCCCAGGGAAGGATGGACAAGATGTTACTGCTACAGAGAAAATATAGTACTGGTAGTGCCAAGAGTTGAATAAAGAGTACCTGTGTCTCGGAAGATAAGACCTGTATTGGTGACTTGGGCATTTCAGAAAAGGGATGGTCAACACAAGTGCTATTATTAGATATGACTCTGAAATCGAGACTTGACAGTTCTTCACCAAAATTATGCTTTCTTCCCATTCAGTCCATCTAACTAGTCTTGTTAAGAAACCAGGAGAGGTGGGGCGCCTGAGTGGCTCAGTCAAACATCTGCCTTCGGCTCAGGTCAGGGTCCTGGGATCGAGCCCCGCATCGGGCTCCCTGCTCAGTGGGGAGCCTGCTTCTCCCTCTCCTCCCTGCTTATGCTCTCTGTCGCCATCCCTATCTCTGTCTCTCTCTCAAATAAATAAATAAATAAATAAATAAATAAAATCTTTAAAAAAGAAACCAGGAGAGGAAGACAAGCATATGGTCTCTGTGAACTCACATTCTAGAAGACAAAAGAGAGAAAGAAACACACAGTGGCAGTCCAATGGATAGGTGCTGTGAGAAGAACTTGCTGTTGAGCTCTAATGCCTAAAATTTGCCCTGCCCTCCGTTCCAAACCATTCCCTACCTTTAGCATACACGGCCGCTTATAAAGTGGCTCTTTCCTCACAGACCCTGACAGCAACCAAAGTAGCCAGGTCAGGAAGATAGATTGAAAGCTCTGGTGGTCTTCTTTTTAAAAAGTCCGTCTTGGGGCACCTGGCTGGCTCAGTGGGTGGAGCATGTGACTCTTGATCTTGGGGTCATGAGCTCAAGCCCCACGTTGGGTGTAGACATTATTTAAATAAATAAATAAATTTAAAAAAAAGTCAATCTTGTTATCAACATAAGTAATGAAATCTGTAACAAAATAACAGTAACTTATATAAAAGGGTAGGTACTTAGAATGCCATGCACTCTGTTAAGCACCACACTTAAACTATGTCATTTATTCCTGGCAGTGTTTTAAAGCTGATGCAGTAGTGCCTCGGCACTTTATCCCTTGTTCATTTGACCCTCTTCGTATTGGAAGGCAAGGAAAAAGAGGCTTAGGTAGTTTAAGCGACTCACTGAAGGAAACACAGCTAGTGGTGGTCAGAGCCTTGCACTGATCCAGCTCCGTCTGTGAGAGCGAAGCTCTTCTCTGTCTGCGCTGAAATGCTCTGGCGCCTGTCCCGCGGTGAGCCTGAGGGCCATGCCACAGGTGCCCCGGCTTTCCCCACTGCCCAGCCAACCGGCACTGTGGGTAAGTTAGCTTGCTTGACCAGAGCTAATGATAACTGCAGAGCAGTGAGTCTCCCTCCAGACTATTTAAAATAGCAAATTAGCAAAGCAGCTAATGACCACAGTGGTTGCTGATTTGGTTTGCCGGGACGGAACTGAGTTTTCCATGAGTCTTGACTCAAAGGGCACGAGGAGATTGAATCTGGAAATGCGAAATAAGACATTCCTCACGGGGCAAGTCCTTTTCTTTCCCTACCCTGCTGTTAGTAGTGCCTTAACCCCAAATTCTGGCCTCTGCTTCATAATAAATATGACAGAAACTTATTCTAGGAGTTCTTTCTGAAATTGTTGCTTGCCTTTTGTTTTGTTCTTTTGAAACAGCCGTAAGGAATGATTTTCATTGCTTTCTTCCCTGCACTGTATTATGAGTAGACACTTGGGGTGGACAATGAAGAACATTTTTCCATTCTAGAGGAGGTTGACCAAAGCATATCAAATACATGAATAAAGCACTTGGCTGCTCTCACTGACTCTTAACCTCTACAAAGTAGCACCAACTAGTAGTTTCCATTGGCTAGATAGTAGTCCTTAGATGGCATAATACTGGGGAAAGCATCAACGGCAGCTTCAACCCTTTCCTGAGAGAGAGGGAGAAAGGGGGTGACGTGGGGGAGAAGTATCCTGACCTATTGCTGGAATTCATAAGAGCACCTATAGTCTTGAGGCAGAAATCTTATCTGAAAGACTAAAAATTACCTTCAAATTGAAGTCCTTTTGTTAGAAGCGAGGGTGGTTGATAAAGAACTCTCTTAGCAGCTTAAGAGTCCTGGTTGAAAACTACAGGTGCTCAAACAGACATCTGCTGTTCCCACTTTGATCTGGAAAGTTCAGATTTCCCCTTAGCAGCCCAGAGAGATCAAAGTCCCTGAGGGCAGCACAACTGAAGGCCCTCCAATCTTCCTTCCTCTGCAGGGAGAAAGTTTTCCCCCACTTTGTCTACTCATCCATGACCTTCCCTTAGCACTTAACCCTGACTGTTCATGTTTCTGGGAACTCCTTGCTCAAATTGCATGAAATAGCTCCATATTCAGTCTCTCCCTGCTTCTCTGAATAGACTCTTCTTCCTGCATCCTCTTCTTTTCCCCCTAAATCTGCTCTTCTCTTCCACCCTCATTGCCTGCAGCCTTATAAGTTCATCTCACCTCAAATTTCTGTCCCTCAGTAAACTGGCCTCCAGTTCTCTTTTAGTCACACAGTGCATTGGTTTTTTCTTCATTTATTTCCTCTGCTCTGCCGGCACCCTTTCCTTCTCATTCTGTTTTTTTAATTATTAACTTTTCCTGTGGTTTTATAGAGCCTATGTTTTCTTTCATTCCTATCAGAGTCTGAGTCACTGAACATGTTCTATTGTTTGCTTGAAGAAGTCTTCCCCTGATTATTCACATCACCTGCCTTCTCCATCCAAAACGCATTCATTCCGTTACAAGCACTTTTGTTTAGACCCCACATTTGCTTCTTCTCGTTTTGTGTGCTTTGGCTTGGGGCAGTTCCGCTTGCATCCACCCCCTTTTCCTCAGTAAGCAGCACCAACGGTTCCCTTGATTCACTTCTACTGTTACCTGAACTCTGTTTGAATATTCCTCTTGGAACCCCACGTGGAAGACTGGGCACTGCTGTTTGTTCACCTGTGTTCAGTCCATCCGTTCCCTAAAGGAACAGGGAGAGGGAGTGGGGCTTTTCAGCTGGAAATGGAGAATTCCATCTCCTTGAAATTTCCCTCCCTACCTGGTGAAACTCCTCTGCCAGGGGGTTCCTGTCAGGCCACAGCACAATGCGTCTACACACTTAGGGCTGATCTGGTCACAGTGGAGAGAAAAATGGGCCAGAGTGAAATATGGAGGTTTTCCATAGTTGTGTTTGGTGAACAGTGGCATTTTCTATATGTAGCTCGCTTTGATCCAGTGCTGCCACTTGGCCTCCGGATGCCATTTTATAGTGATGCTAAGCCCAAGCAACAGCACCCAGGACTTCTTTTTTCTCGGTCAGGAATACAGATCAATAAAGAAGAGTGGCACATGGCTCCGCACTCTTTCCGAAGCACCACAGTCACTGCTCTTCCATGGTGAGTTCATCCTGTTGCTGCATAACCAATTACCACGATTTCAGCACCTTGAAACAACACAGTATCTTGCAGTTTCTGTGGGCCGTGTTAGAGCACAACTTAACTAGGTCTTTTGCTTGGGGCCTCACAGCCGGTGACTCTGGAGTCAGCTAGGGCTGCGATGTCATCTATGGCTTGACTGGGGAAGGACGCTGTCGGAAGTTTCCTCAGCTTTTCCGTGGGTCATGTCCTGAGGTTTTACTCCTGAGGTGCCTGGCTTTTTATTGGCCGTCAGCTGAAGCCTGCCCTCAGGCCCTAGAAGTCTCCCATAGTTTTTAGACATGTGGCCCACTTCACAGGCAGTTCACAACATAGGAGATTACTTCATCAAGGCCAGCAGAATTTCCCATTCCAATCTTCTGGGACCGAGTCTTCTATAACGAAATATAATCATGAGAGTAACATCCCATCAGCTTTTCCAAATGCTGTCGATTAGAAGCAAGTCACAGGTCCCAGCCATCCTTAAGAGGATGGGACTCTACAGGCTTGTGGCTCACTGGAGGTCACCTTAGGGTATGAAGAATAAGAGGCTGGCCATTTCTTCTTAGCAGAGTCCCTCAGAATTTCCTCCCTCCCTTCCTGTGCCACAGACATCTTCTAAAGATCCTGCAACACTTTGAATGGGGAACATCAAGCTTCAGATGCAGTACATTCCCACAGTGTGGAAACTAATTATCAGGGTGTCTGATTTCACAGCCCGCAGGCATCAATGTCAACTGTGTTGGAGGAGTTATCAAATGAGTGGGTTCTATCCCAAAAAAATCACTTGGAAATAACTGTGCTGATGTCTAGGATAGGATTTCTCATCTGTAACACTATTGACCGTTGAGGCTAGATAATTCTTTGTTGTTGGAGACTGTTCTGTGTATGGTAGGATCTTTAACAACATGCCTGGCCCCTCCTCCCCCTTCCAGGGATGTATCAACTGAAAATGTCTCCAGACATCACCAAGTGTCCCTTGTAGGGAGGAGAGCATAATCAACTCCAGTTGAGATCCATTAAGCCAGGGTCATTCCCAGGTTTCCATTAAAGAGACAGTGGGCATCTCCTGACTGCAATAAAATCCATGCAGTGTAATTTCATGGAACCATAATTAGGATGGAATTGGTTGAATACAGCTGTGAGTCTACCCAACTGCATTACAACTGATGATATAAGGCAGTGGGAAATTTCGAGCCATGCTTCAGGCAGCCTAGTAGGGTCTAAAGGGTTCCATTTCTAGTTTGGACTGTAACTTCTCTCTGCCCAGGTCACTTTCCCTGTAAAATAAGGTAGATTTTATACACCTCCATAAAATAAGGGTATCATAATCACAGAAATGATACTTTGGTTTGAAAACTACTGCCTCATCTATTGAAATCCCCCTACCCCAGCAATGGGCCTGGCCGTTGGTATATCTGAATTTACCATTTACAATCTCAGGACGTTTCTTTTAATTGAGAAAAGAATGAAATTTCACAACTTACATAATTAAACAATAATAAAAACTCTTGTGAAACATACAGTTTGCTTATTGAATTTCTACACACGATCCATTTTCCAAACATTTGTTTATGTCCCCATTTTTGCACTTTAAGACTCCAATTTTCTAGCCCTTCAAATTATAATAAAATGTACAAAACAGGAAATGAAAGTCCTCAGACACATGTTTGGCAATCCATTAGGAATTGCAATTTGTAGAGATGACCCCATAAATCTAAACTATTGGCACTCGTGAAAGATTATTTCCATTTATTTTGTTTTATTATGCAATTTTTTCATTCAAGCTGAGGCTAGTATTAAGTCCTGCCAGTTCTGTAGTCATAACCTGATGATTTCATTTATTTTGTAAATATCTGCAGTCTTGACCCATCTCTTCAGGTCATTCTGCTATTGGCAGCATTAATTGAAATATATTCTGCAACCAAGGTCTTAAAATAGAGAAGGCCTGTTAATAACCTGTAATATAAATTGGCTGGAAACATGAATATCTCTTTATATTCCAGAGTTTAAACAAGAAGTAAAGCCAAAGATATATTATGGCTTAATGTGCCATTTGGATCATTTACACATTTGTGTGGAAATGAAATTTTTGCATTTTGAAATTGTTGCTGAACCTGTTACTTTTGGAAACTTGTGGAAATCAGGTACCATATCCTTTCAATCAGTAATGTGCTTTTTTTTCTCTGAGTGCGGGTAGAATGAGGACATCCTCCCCAATGAGGAGAGAATGATAGTATTATTTACCAACACCATGACTTTCTCTGGTCTCCTCTCCACAAGTTAACAAATTCTGTTTCTTGCTTCACTTCGATCACCCAGGGACAAATTCGCGATTTCTAACTTTTATAATTAGGCCATACATCCCTGTTTGCCTGGAACAGTCCTGGTTTACATCTGTTTTCTGGGTGTACATCTTTTCAAAACTTCCACTTGTTCTCACAAGCATTTTGATTTGGACCATGACATATATGATCCTCCTCTTAACCATGGCTTCTTGAGGGAGTCTGGAGAGAAAGCGGTCCATGCTTCCGTCTAGGAGGTATTGCCGTAGATATCCATCAGGGAGTGCTCTTGTTTCTGGCTTACGTCCCTCAGCTAGAGAAGGTTTTTTCTCCTGGCAGATTTTTAAGAAAGAGAGAAGCTAAAGGCACCTGGGTGGCTCAGTGGGTTGAGCCTCTGACTCTTGATTTCAGCTTGGGTCATGGTCGAAGGGTCATGAGATTGAGCCCCATGTCCGGCTCCACTCTGAGCATGGAGCCTGCTTAGGATTCTTTCTCTCCCTCTTCCTCTACCCCCCACCATGTGCACACACACGCTGTCTGTCTGTGTCTAAAAAAAAAATGAAATAAACGAAAAAAAGAAAGAGAGAGAAGCTAACTCATGGATATCTGTGAGAAGACATTCGCTGGGCACAAAGCTCTTGGTAGAACTTCCAAAAGTTGGAAGCAGGAAACAAAAGCAAAGACTACACTAAAAACACCAGAAAGTATCAGAGTCTGTAGAAGGAATAGAAGACAATTATTGAGAAGAAAAAATAAGAGGAGGCATCTAGAATTCTAGAAATTATTTATGTTGTGATTATTTGGGAATTATAATTCAAAGAGAATTTATGAACATGTCCCTTTTGGTAGTGCTTACAGCTGCTTTTCTAGATAACTGTAGAAGGTCAATACAATAGCATTGTAGTTTTTTTTGAGCAACCTAGCTGAACAATGCAAAGCTGAATTATTTCTTTATAAAGGCATCAATATTGCATTTTATTATCTTCTGAAAATGTATCAGACTCAACTCCTGTGAATTATTTACCTATTTGTCTGCCTTTTCTCCCATGTAAATGGCTGCATATTCAAAGCTACCCACAGGAAACTTGATCATGGCAAGTCTTCCCTGACTTTCTCACTTTGGTTCTTTTCATGAGCTAAGTCACCTTAGACAGAGTGGTTTGTACATGACCCAAAATTAAGTTGTCCATTCTACCATGGCTTGCTGCCCAGCACAAAACCCTGGTCCTCCTGTGGGCTAAGACCACCAAGAGTGAAAATAAGCTTTCCTTTTTCGCCTTTATTTTTATTTTGCCTGTAGATACAACAACTTATGTGTTATGACTTGGTTGAGGTTAATGACAACAACATTTTCTTCCCCTCTAGGATAATGGTATCTTTCTTTTTTCCAGCTAAGATTTTCCCAGAAGCTACACTGTGAGAGGACTGCACCTATTTTTGCTTACAGTTTAATGTGACCAGAGTCGTCTTTGTCAGGCAGTCTTCAGGTCACGATTTTATAAGTAGCGAGCTTGTCATTACTCGTGGTTTCTCTTTTGCCAGGCTGCTATCGCAGCTGTGAATTTGACCATTGTCTTATATACTCTAAGTACTTAACTGGGAGGAAGGAAGCACGTAGATCTAGTAACGGGATGAAAAGGAACAGCAAAGCTGCCCAACCTTTCCCATGGCTGATGATGCTTGGGTTGCTGTTTTTAGAATGCCAGTTTCTTCTATTTAATTCTTTCAATATAATTTCAGATGCTAATGGAGAAGGAAAAATATATGAGTATGGACTCTTGTAGGAGTTGTGCTTTTCATTTTTTACTACATTTGAAATCCCCTAATGTCACCAAAATTGACAGCTCCTACCTTCGAAAATTTCATCAGTATTCTCTGCTGTGTATGAAACAAATTTCCTCGTTCCTATGAAATTTATGATGCAAGGAAGGAGCCACCATAAATATTCTTCCCTCTCACACTGACATTATTCAGACAGTTGGTGAGTTATGCTTTTGAAATTACCCAGTGTAGCCCGACTCATGATATTTTTAGTTTGTTTCTTCCAGGAATCAAGCACAAGTCATTTTCTTTAGGAGACTAATTAATTTTTAAAGAAAATAAGATTTTTGGGGCACCTGGGTGGCACAGCAGTTAAGCGTCTGCCTTCGGCTCAGGGCGTGATCCCGGTGTTATGGGATCGAGCCCCGCATCAGGCTCCTCCACTATGAGCCTGCTTCTTCCTCTCCCACTCCCCTTGCTTGTGTTCCCTCTCTCGCTGGCTCTATCTCTGTCAAATAAATAAATAAAATCTTAAAAAAAAGAAAAAGAAAATAAGATTTTAACCAAATGGGATGATAATGTAAGATGCAGTTAATTCCTTATTTATTATTTCTTGTTTCTTTGAGGATATCTAATCATATTTATATGTGCATTTGTGTGTGTGTATGTTTGTGCATCTAAAACACCCTTCTTGGGGCGCCTGGGTGGCTCAGTTGGTTGAGCAGGCTACTCTTGATTTTGCCTCAGGTCATGATCTCTGGGTCATGGGATCGAGCCCCGTGTTGGGGCTCTGTGCTCAGTGGGGAGTCTGCTGGAAGCTTCTCTTTCTCTCCCTCTCCTTTTGTCCCTTTCCCCATTCATGCCCTGTCTCTGTCTCTCTCTCAAATAAATAATCTTTAAAAAAATGAAGCACCTTTCTTTTTGCAAAAAAACATATTTTACAATGAGTGATATATGAAATATCTAGATAATTTCACTCACAGAGAGTGATGACGAATTTCTGATGTTAATATTGAGTCTTGTTAATTTTTAAAAATTGAAACATAATTTAAATGTATGAGGAGGTTCATCTTTTATAGAAACCTGTGGACATCTTTTGAATACTGATAAATATCAATTGATCTGATTGCATTAGGAATAATCACCCTCAATTAGTTTTTAAAAAACAATTTCTGGTTGGGGCACCTGGGTGGCTCAGTCGTTAAGTGGCTGCCTTTGGCTCAGGTCATGATCCTGGGGTCCTGGGATCAAGCCCCGTGTCGGGCTCCCTGCTCAGTGGGGAGTCTGCTTCTCTCTCTCTCTCTCTCTGGTCATTCTCTCTTTCACTCTCTCTCTCTCAAATAAATAAATAAAATGTTTAAAAAAATAAAAATAAAAATTATTTGCAAACAATAAAAAATATGGAAGAGACAAGTAAACACCCTTAAACCATTATTATATAATAACTACTGATATAACATTTATAGACATTCAATTTTAATATCTTCTATTTCTTTTCATATGTGTGTCTGTCTGCCTGCTCTCTGGGTTGCTGTTCTGTAAGATTCCACACACATATGCACACAAAAGCACACACATTAAGAGGGGAGGAGGAAATGGCTTTGTAGTCAAATAAGTTATACAAATGCTGTGTGCTTATCTCCTTTTGTGGATGCTCAGACTCCTGTAGGATGTTACAAGTGCTTAAACTCCTGCAGTTAAAAAACAAACAAACAAACAACAACAAAAAACTTTCTTTGCTTTGCTCAGCATTTCCCAAACATTTGGCCACAGAACTAGTTTTTTGTTTTGTTTTGCATTTTTCTATAACAATAACTCAGGGAGCACATCTGGAAAAATACTGAGGTTTTCTTTTTTCCTTTTTTTATTTTAAGTAGGCTTCACGCCCAGTGTGGAGTCCAACAAGTGGCTTGAATTCACACCCCTGAGATCAAGACCTGAGCTGAAATCAAGAGTCAGATGCTTAACCGACTGAGCCACCCAGTGCCCCAATACTGATGTTTTCTATTAAAAAGTTTATATTCCTCGAATGAATAGATGACAGAGTCACTAATGTTTAATTATTAATCAGTCTATCAGAGATTAGCAATTCTCTTTCAGGCTCTGGAGAAATAAGAGAGTTTGGATGTTTGAAGAAAGAGGTTTTTGTGAGAGCATCTTGCAAAGATGGGACAAAGATAGGGAGGCTTGGGTGTATTGTGACGTGAGGGCCTGGAAAAGTCAAGGTAATCCTGAGAGCACTGTATTCGTTTTCACCCTGGTGCCCACCCCAGCTTTAGCCAGATGTAATTGACGTATAACATTGTGTAAGTTTAAGGTGTACCATGTGTTGATTTGATACATTTTTATGTTGCAAAATGATTAGGACCAGTAGCATTAGCTAACACCTCCATCCTGTCACATAATTACCATTTCTGTTTTGTGGTGAGTACATTGAAGGTTTACTCTTTTAGCAACTTTCAAATATATAATACAGTATTATTAGCTATAAGCTCCATGCTGTATATTAGATCCCCCAGAGCTTGTTAATCTTATAACTGTAAGTTTGTACTCTTTGACCAATATCTCTCCATGTTCCCCACCTGGTAACCACCACTCTACTCTCTGTTTGTCTGAGTTTGGCTTTTTTAGATTTCACATGTAAATGTGATCATATAATATTTGTCATGCTCTCTCTGACTTATTTCACTTAAGATAATGCCCTCAAGTTTCATCCAAGTTGTCACAAATGGCAGGATTCCTTTTTTCTCATGGCTGATTAGTATTCCACCATATACACTTAATCTTCACATTTTCTTTATCCAGGTATCTGTGGATGAACACTTAAGTGGTTTCCATATCTTGGCTATTGTGAATAATGTTACAATAAACAGGAGTATGCAAATATCTCTTTGAGATCCTGCCTTCATTTCTTTTGGATATATACCTAAAAGTGAAATTGCTAGGTCATATGATAGTTCTATTTTTAATTTTTGAGGACCCTCCATACTGTTTTCCACAGTGCCTGCACCAACTTACACTCCCACCAACAGTGCACTAGGGTTCCCTTTTCTCCACATCCCTGCCAACACTTTTTAATCTTCCGTCTTTTTGATACTAGCCATTCTGACAGGTGTGAGGTGATATGTTCTTGTGGTTTTGATTTGCATTTCCCTGGTGATTAATGTTGTCAAGCACCTTTTTGTGTACCTGTTGGCCATTGTATGTTTTCTTTGGAAAAAATATCTGTTCAGGTCTTATGTCCAGTTTATAACTGGGTTGTTTGTATTTTTGCTATTGAATTGTATGAGTTGTTTTCATATTTTGGATATTAACCTTTTATCAGAAATATGATTTCCCAGTATTTCTCCCATCCTCTAGGTTGCCTTTTCATTTTGTTGATAATTTCTCTTACTGTGCAGAAGCTTTTTAGTTTCATGTGGTTCTACCTTACTTTTGCTTTTGTTGCTCGTACTTTTGGTGTTATATCTAGGAAATCACTGCCAAGACCAGTATCAAAAAGCTTTTTCCCTATGTTTTCTTCTACGAATGTTATGGTTTTAGGTCTTAGGTTTATGTCTTTAATATCCATTTCAAATTAATTTTTGTGAGTTAAGTGTAAGGTAGGTGTCTGATTTCATTCTTCTGCATGAGCTCATCCAGTTTTCCCAGTGCCATTTATGGAAGAGACTACCTTTCCCCATTGAGTATTCTTGGCCTCCTTGTCAAATATTAGTTAACCATACACATAAGAGTTTATTTCTGAGCTCTTGATTCTATTCCATTGTACTATGTGTCTGTTTTTAATGCCAGTGCCACAGTGTTTTGATTATTGTTGCGTTGTAATATAGTTTGAAATCAGGAAGGGTGATGCCTCCAGCTTTGCTCTTCTTTCTCAGGACTTCTTTGCCTGTTTAGGGTCTTTTGTGGCTCCATACAAATTTTAGGATTGTTCTATTTCCATAAAAAATGTCATTGAAATTTTGAAAGGGATTGCATTGAATCTGTAGATGGCTTTGGGTAATATGGACATCTTAACGATATGAATTATTCTGATCTGTGAACATGAGATAGCTTTCCATCTACTTATGTCTTCTTCAATTTCTTTCATCAAAGTCTTAGTGGACAGATATTTCATCTCCTTGGTTAAATTTATTCCTAAGTATTTTATTGTTTTTGATGCTATATTTTTTTAAAAAGGGATTATATTTATTTGAGAGAGACAGAGCACAAGCTGGGGGAGGGGCAGAGGGAGAGGGAAAGCAGGCTCCCCACTGAGTGTGGAGCCTCGTGGGGGGGCTCTATCCCAGAACCCTGAGATCATGACCTGAGCTAAAGTCAGACGTTTAACCAACTCAGCTACCCAGGCGCCCCAATTTGATGCTATATATTGTGAATGGGATTGATTTTTTTATTACTTGTTAAGATTTTTAATTTATTTATAAGGGAAAGAGAGAGAACATGGAGAGGAGCGTAGGGAGAAGGACAAGCAGACTCCATGACGAGTGTGGACACCTGAGCCAAAACCAAGAGTCAGATGCTTAACTGACTGAGCCACTCAGGCTTGATTTTTTAAATTTCTTTTACAGGTGTTTTGTTGTTAGTATATAAATATGCACCTCTTTTCTGTATGTTGATTTTGTATCCTGCAACTTTGCTGAATTTGTTGATTAGCTGTAGCAGTGATTTGGTGGAATCTTTAGAAATTTCTATGTGTAAAATCATATCTGCAAACAAAAACAATTTTATTCTTTCTTTCCAATTTGGATACCTTTTATTTTTTTTTCTCACCTGATAACTCTGGCTAGGACTTCAAGTACTATGTTGAATAGGAGCGGTGAGAGTGACCACCCTTGTCTTGTTGTTTCTGGTCTTAGAAGGAAAGTTTTCAACCTTTCATCACGGAATATGCTGTTAGCTCTGAGCTTGTCATATATCGCCTTTATCATGTGCCTTCTATACCCAGTTTGTTGAGAGTTTTTATCATGAAAGATGTTGAATTTTATCATATCCCTTTTCTGCTTCTATTGAGATGATAATGTGATTTTTATCTTTCATTTTATTTTATTTTTTATTTATTTTTTTTAAAGATTTTATTTATTTATTTGACATAGAGAGACAGCCAGCAAGAGAGGGAACACAAGCAGGGGGAGGGGGAGAGGAAGAAGCAGGCTCATAGCGGAGGAGCCTGATGTGGGGCTCGATCCCATAACGCTGGGATCACGCCCTGAGCCAAAGGCAGACGCTTAACCACTGCGCTACCCAGGCGCCCCTTATCTTTCATTTTAATGTGATATATCACATTTATTGATTTGTATATGTTGAAGCATCCTTGCCTCCCAGGAGAAAAAAATCCCACTTGATCATGGTGTATAATCCTTTTAATGTGCTATTAAATTCAGTTTGCTAATATTTTGTTGAGAATTTTTGTATCTGTATTCATCAGGGGTCTTCGTCTGTAATTTTCTTTTCTTGTAGTGTCCTTATCTGGCTTTCTTATCAAGATAAATGTTGGCCTCGTAAAATTAGTTTGGGACTATCCCCTCCTCTTCAGTTTTGTTTTTTGTTTTTTGGTTTTTTTTGAAGAGCTTGAGAAAGATTGGTCTTAATTCTTTAAGTGTTTGGTAGAATTCATCAGCGAAACTGTCTTGTCCTGGGCTTTTTTTATACTGGGAGGTTTTTGATTACTGATTCAGTTTACGTACTCAGTATTGGTTTGTGCAGATTTTCTATCTCTTCTATCTACTATGATTCAGTCATAGTGGGTTGTATGTTTCTAGGAGTTTATTCATTTCTTCTAGGTTATCAGGTTTGTTGGCATTTCATTGTTCGTGGTAGTCTCTCATGATCCTTTGTATTTCTGTGGTATCAGTTGTAATGTCTCCTTTTTCACTGCTGATCTTGAGTTCTCTCCTTTTTGTGAGTTGGTCAATTTTGCTTATCTTTTCAAACAATTAGCTCTTAATTTCATTGATCTACTGTGTTTCTGGTCTCTATTTCATTTATTTCTGTTCTGAACTTTATTATTTCATTCCCTCTGTTACCTTTGGGCTTTGTTTTTCTAGTTCCTTGAGATGTAAAGTTAGGCTGTTTATTTGAGATTTCTTTCTTTCTTTCTTTCTTTCTTTCTTTCTTTCTTTCTTCCTTCCTTCCTTCCTTCCTTTCTAAATTTTTAAAAATTTATTTTTATTGGGGCACCTGGGTGGCACAGCGGTTAAGCGTCTGCCTTCAGCTCAGGGCGTGATCCCGGCGTTATGGGATCGAGCCCCACATCAGGGTCCTCTGCTATGAGCCTGCTTCTTCCTCTCCCACTCCCCCTGCTTGTGTTCCCTCTCTCGCTGGCTGTCTCTATCTCTGTCGAATAAATAAATAAAATCTTTAAAAAAAAAATTTATTTTTATTTTTATTTATTTACTTGACAGAGAGAGAGAGAGCACAAATGGGGGAGGGCAGGCAGAGGGAGAGGGAGAAGCAGACTCCCCACCGAGCAGGAAGACCGACACCACCAAGGCGCCCGTCTTTCTTTCATTTTCTTTCTTTCTTTCTTTCTTTCTTTCTTTCTTTCTTTCTTTCTTTCTTCTTTCTCTTGTGATTAGGTTTGCTTTATTTTTTTATTCTATCCTGTCACTACTCCCTCTCTCCCCAATAGAGATATATTTCTTTTTTTTTTTAGATCTATTTCTTAATGTAGGCATTTACCACTATACACTTCTCTTTTAGAATAGTTTTGGCAGCATCTCATAGGTTTTAATATGTTGTGCTTCCATTTTTATTTGTTTCAAGATATTTCTTGTTTCCCTTTGGATTTTTTCTTTGACCCATTGGTTGTTCAGGAGCATGTTTTTTTTTTTTTTTTAAGATTTTATTTATTTATTCGACAGATACAGAGACAGCCAGCGAGAGAGGGAACACAAGCAGGGGGAGTGGGAGAGGAAGAAGCAGGCTCATAGCAGAGGAGCCTGATGTGGGACTCGATCCCATAACGCCGGGATCACGCCCTGAGCTGAAGGCAGACGCTCAACCGCTGTGCCACCCAGGCGCCCCAGGAGCATGTTGTTTAATCTCCACATATTTATGAAGCTTCTAGCTTTTCTCCTGTTACTGTGTATTTGTTTTCTGTTGCTGTGTGGCAAGTTACCACAAACGTAGTAGCTTAAAACAACACACATTTAGCATCTTAGAGTTTCTGTGGTTTGGGATCCCAGGCACGACTGAGCTGGGTCCTCTGCTCATTGTCTCACAAGGCTGTCATCAGGGGTCAGCTGGGCTGCCTTACTTTCCTGGGATCCCCTTCCAAACGCACCTAGTTGTTGGCAGAATTGTTGCTTGGAATTGTGGAACTGAGATCCCCAGATTTCTTGCTGGCTGTCAGCTGCTGCCGCTCTCACTCCTACAGGATGCCTGCATTCCTTGCTGTGAGGCCCTCTCACAACACGGTGGATTACTTCTTCAGGGTCAGTGAAGGAGAGTTCCTCACTCCAACATGCTAAGATGGAGTCTTATGTAACACCCCATCACCTTTACCATTAATATTACTTAGTCAATGGAGTGACATCCCACCATCTTTGCCATATTCTATTGGTTAGAAGCAGATTATAAATCCTATTTGCACTCAAGAAGAAGCGATTATACAGGGTGTGACTCTTTGGGGGTCATCTTAGGGTGTGTCCATTGAAAGCACCAAGGGCCTAAGGATGGGAGGTAGGGAGGAAGGATGGGGGCTGAGAGGTGAGAGGAAAATCAGAGAGAAGAAAAAAGTTCCGAATATGGCAGCAACAGGCTTTCTAAGCCAACTTTCCCTCTTTCACAGCTGGATTCAGTTCCATCCTACTCTGCAGCCTGTATTTGATGTACAAGTTGATGCACTCAGTGCTTTCCTCTTAGAATTCCTTGTTCATTGTTGATATCACCCAGGGTCAGCATCGAGATTCAGAAAGCCTCCCAGGTAGACGGGTTTGTTTACCCAGGCTGGGTTATGTAATACTTGGGCCTCTTTTGTAGATTCACCTCCCTCTGGCATCAGTATGCGTTAAGTAGAGAAGAGATACAAAAGCCTTGTTCAAGGAGAAACAAAAAATATACTCACATCGTTAATTTAAAATGTTTTCCTTGAGTACAAAATATAGATTTTTTTTTTTTGCCTTCAAAATGACAAGGCAAGAACTGCTACTTAGAAGACTTTTCTTTTTTTCTCCCCAAAGCATGGAACAGCCCTACTATACAATGTACCGTACAATTATTAACCAAGTACTAGGTTATGAATCTGCTGTTTAGCTACAGAAATTAGCACATACATGTAGTGTGCAAGAAATAATCAGCCCCAGAGAAAATTAATAAATGTATCCTCTCCTATTAAATTCCTGTCAAGTTTTCATAGAAAAGTGTGGTGATGGAGAGCTCTTGGTACTCTTGCAGCAGGCAAAATATTTTGTGTGTGTGTACTCCAGGGATGATCAGTTTCCCCAGGAGGGTGTAAACTATGGACCTTTCCTGTGGAGCTTTAGTAATTCCTGGCAAACAGAAGGCAAGAGTGTAGCTGGAGGCAGCATTCTGGGACCTCACTCCTGTCTCAACTGTGAATTGACTGGTCTCAGACCACCTTGACTCTTAGGGTCCGTTTTCTGGCCTGTAAAATGAAGTTCTTTCCAGTTCTCAGTGCTGAGTTCTGTGTAAAGAATGACATGTTCCTCTGTATTTGGCAAAAGACGGGGTGGCGAACCTGTGCTGGTGAATGGAAGGGTTTTTGTGACCATGTGAGCAGAACATTATAGGTTGTTCTCTCCAGGGAATGGTGACTTTGTTACCTACATACCATGTACAAAACAGAAAGCAGTACCTGGAAGTAAAGATGAATATTGCTAATTTACTCCTCATTGAATCAACCGAAATAATTTAACTCTATATTGAAGAATAGTCTACGTATAGAAGAGGGTACGTATTTTAATTGTACAGCTCAATAAATTTTCACAAATTGAACATGCCCACATAACCGACACTCAGATAAAAAAAATAGAACATTAGCACTTGTCTCTGAGGAGACCCCCATACCCCCTCTGCAAGAATAACCATTTCTTAACTTCTTTTTTTTTAAAGATTTTATTATTTATTTGACAGAGAGAGTGCACAAGCAGGGGGAGCAGTGGGCACAGGGAGAGGGAGAAGCAGATTCCCCGCTGAGCAGGGAGCCCGACGTGGGGCTCCATCCCAGGACCCCGGGATCATGACCTGAGCCGAAGGCAGACACTTAGCTGACTCAGCCACCCAGGCACCCCATTTTCCTAACTTCTAACAGCATAGGTTTGTTCACTAGGTTTCGTGCTGTGTAGCAGCTGGATCATACACTATGATCCTTTCCTGCCTGGCTTCTTTCACTCAATATCATGTTTGTGAAATTCATCCATATTGATGGGGATATTGTAATAGTGTTCCTTTTCTTTGCTGTATCGTATTCCATCACAAGAATATAGATGTTTCTTTATTCATTCTGCTACTAATCAACATTTAGGTGGTTTTTACCTTTTGGTTATTATGAATGGTATTACTATGAATGTTTTTTGATATTTAACTTTTAATGAACATACATATACATTTCTGTGGAGCATAAACCAAGGAGTGGAATTGCTCATTCACAGAATGTGCTTATGTTGAGATTTTGTAGATACCGCTAAGCAGTTTTCCAAAGTAGTTGTATCATTCTGTGGTCCCGTCGGTTGTGTGTGAGCGTTCCAGTAGCTCTAGTCTGTGTTCTACATCTTTTTCACTTTAGACGTTGTGGTAGGTGTATAACAATAGCAACACAAGATTTTAATTTGCATTTACCTAATAACTAATTTGGTTGAGTATCTTTTCATTAGTATGTTGGCCATTTGGATAAACTCTTTTGTGGAGTTTCTGTTCAAGTCTTTCACCCATGTAACTATGATATTATTTGCTTTTTCATTGATTTGTAGGACTGAACGTATCTATATTTATACATTTGAGTCCTTTATTGAATATGGGTGTGTGTGAACCGGTATGACTTTTAATTAATTTATGTGTTCGGTGCCTACTAAGAGCTCCCCCTCTAAGCATAGTGCAACAAGAGAGTCACATGAGAAACACAAGTTAGGTCCTTGCCAGAAGTCATTTAAAATTTGATTGGGAGGGGCACCTGGGTGGCTCAGTGGGTTGAGCATCTGACTCTTGATTTCGGCTCAGGTCATGATCTCAGGGTCGTGGGATCCAGCCTGCATCGGGTTCTGCACTCAGCATGGAGTCTGCCTCTCCCTCTCCCTCTGCTCCTCCTCCGCTCTCTTTCTGTCTCTAAAATAAATAAATGAAATCTTAAAAAAAAAAAAAGATTGGAAAGAAAATTTGGTTGAAAACAAGGAAGCCACATAAGCTGCAGTTGAATAACAGGTGTAGTGAGTGTGGGATACAGTGTCTTTTCGAGAGCTGACGTCCTCTGAGTACTTCTGGAATTTGAAGAAATAGTTTGGAGAGCATGCCAAGGGCCACAGGAAGAAAAGTACCAATGCTGAGACTTGGAGAATAGATAAGAGTTAGAGAAGCAGAAACAACTCAAGCAAATGCTAGGGGACAGGCAAGAATCTAATTTGATCCTATATGGTGAGGCTCCAGGTCTAGTCAGGGTGGGGGATTTGTGGTGAGGATACACGGTTGACCTTTGGACAATGTGGGCTTGGGGGGCACCAGCCCTCCACACAGTCATAAATCTACCATATCACTTTTGACTCTCCAAAAACTTAACTACTAATAGTCCACTGTTGACCAGAAGCCTTACTGATAGCATAAACAATTGATTAACACAGATTTTGTATGATATGTGTATTATATACTGTTATTACTTTAAGTTAGAGGGAAAAAATGTGATTCATAAGAAGGAGAAAATACGTTTACAGTACTGTATTGTATTTATCAAAAAAAAAAATTCATGTGTGAGTGGACCCGCACAGTTCAAACCTATGTTTTTCAGGGTCAACTGTATACACATCCCGGCCTACATAAACATATGTTATTACCTGAAAGCCTTTCCTTTACAAGAGTTTTCAAATGAGACAGTAAATAACGAAAGCACAGCCTTTCTTAATATGAAATGGTCAGAAAGTACATAAAGCCCATATCTGTTTCACTATCAATTTGTATTTCTCCTCTTGGGTTTTCCATCAGACACTTTAAGCTCATATTTTTCAAAGGCTTTTGATCCTCTCCTTCTGAACATCAAAAATTAGAGATGATTAAAGGAGAGAGACCAATAAGTTGATTGGACGTGAGAGATTTTACTCTTTTATGGGCAGATTTTATAGTCATAGAAATCAGTCCCTTAAAAGGTAATATCACCATGTTTTCTTTGTTTCCCCTGAAAAGGAGTCATAAATGCAAACAGGTGTTGAGTGCTTACAACTCCTTGTGACCTTGGCACCATTATCACCAGATCCATTGACAGATTAGGAAGCTAAAGCACCAGGAGGTTTAAGGACCTTGCAGCAAAATGTATTGGTGATAAGCAGCTGACCTAGGATTTAAAAACAAGCAGCCTACCTCCAGATCCTATCTGTGCTATAAATCAAGGATCGACACCTTTGGCTGAAAACGGCCAAACTGTAAATATTTAAGGCTTGGTGGGCCATGCTAACTTTGTCTCAGCTATTCTACTCTGCCTCTATCGTCTGAAAGCACCCGTCGACAATAACGTAAACAATGAGCCCGCCTATGTTTCAGTAGAACTTTATTTACAAAAACAAGTGATGAGATGGATTTGACCTGTGTGCCATGATTTGTCGGCCTCTGCTGTAAACCATAAAGGCATATTGCCCCTTATGTATGCCAAAGATTTAAGTCAGATTTGTTTTTTACTGCCTTCTATTTCTTGTTTCCTGGTCAGACATCAGTGGTTCTCAACCTGGAGTGATGGAACCTCTCAGGGGACATTTGGCAATTTCTAGAGACTTTTTTTGTTTATCACAACTGGGGGGGGGTTGTTGCTGTATCTGGTGTGTATAGGCCATGGATAATGTTAAACATTTTACAGTGTGCAGGGTAGGACCCCTGCCGGAAAGAGTTATATGGCCCTGGATGTCAGCTGTTCTACGTTTGAGTAACCCTCGACTAGTCGAAGAAGATTCATCTTTCAACCTATGGAATGTCCCCTCTTCTCTATTTCTCTCAGTGTGATGGTACTCTTCTCTCTTACTGCCTCTGAGGCAGATCAACCCTTCCAAATGACAATGATGATGATGGTGGTGGTGACAGCTGACATCTGTTGAGCACCCATTATAGACGGGACAATTGTACATAATAACATTCCAGTCTTAAAATATCCTGTTTCATTCTAAAACTGATTCATAAAGCAGGTACTGTGATTTTGTACAGGTGCCTGTATCCAAAGTCTGGATCTTTCCATTCTACCCTGCTGCCTCTTTCTTATTATTATAAGGGATTATATCCTTGGACATAAGGACTTCAAAGTTTGGACAACCTCCTTGAACACCAGCTATGCCTAGGAAAGAGTGCCAGGTTTGTGTATTCAACTTTTATTTGTAAAGTTGCATCTCTAGCCATCATTGGCTCAAAAATAGCTTTTGTGAGAGTCTGGGATTGAAAATCTGATGTTTGCCTCTTTTTTCCACATCAAGAAATGAGGTCAATGGTCAACCCCATGCCTTCCCTGTTGATAATAGCTTTTGCCGTCCATTAGTACATGCAGGCATTTTCCCTTTCGGTCACTTTACCTCCTGCTTAATTTACCTTGGGATGGAGCTCCCACAGTCCCGAAAGAGAGAACAGAGTTGACAAAAGAAAAATTCACGGGAAGAACAGAGCAAATGTGGACCCTGGAGGAGGCCATGAACATGAGATTAGAGCCACAGCCCGAAGGCCAACCAGGAAAAGCAGTGGGGCTTGAGGTTCCTGAGCTGAGCCTCACTCCCACCTCACTGTGCTGCCTTCGTTGTGTTCATTCATCCAACAAACATCCATTGAGCCCCATGCTGCATGCCTGGCAGTCATAGGCATAGCGACACAGCAGTGATCAGGGCTGGACAAAAGCGCCGGCTGCAGGAGCCTATAAAGTAAAAGTAACCTTTATCGTATAATGAAAGGTAACAAGCATTATGGAGAAAAATAAATCAGCAAAGAGAACGGGGCACGCCAGAAGGGAGACTGCAGACTCTCAATGAGGTGGTTAGAATCGGTCTGCTTGTGAAGGTGACTTTTGGCTAATTCGGAGGAGGTGAAGAAGCAAGCCCCCCGGGGTAGCTAGGGGGAGATGTTCCAGGAGGAGGAAACCAGAAGGGTATAGACCTCAAGGGTGGAAGGTATGTGGTAAATTGGAGGAGTCGTAAGGAGCCTGGTGTAGCGGGACTGCAGTGAGCCTCGGACAGAGGTAAGGGGTGAGTGGGCAAAAGGCCTGACAGTACAGTGTTTGTAGATCACGGGAAGGATGGTGGCTTTTGCTCTGGGTGAGGTAGGGAATCATCTGGAGGGTTCTGAGCAGGGGAGCGATAAGAGCTTCACTGTTTGAAAATGGATCTCTCTGGATGCCGAGTTGAGAAGAGAATGTCCATTCTATAGGAAGAGGGATCCAGTCATGTAAATGTTATTTGTCCTTTGATACTCTCTCCCCCTTTCTTCCCTAAACGAAAGCTCAGCCACCTGTATAAGAGTCTGTTTGGGAATTATAACAGTGGTCTTTATCTAAATCTCAAGGCCAGAAGAGACATCGGTGACCATCTCATCCTGTTCCTTCGCTCTCCTGATCAGCAAACCAAGGACAGTACATCGTTTGCTGTTGTTGCCTGTTTATTGGGAGCCACGGTCTGCCCAGCTTGGCAGTAGTTACAGACAAGACCGTGACAAAAAGTCTTGCCCTCAAGGAACGTCCTGTTTGCCAAATGAGCAAATCAGCAATTTCAAAAGGGCGTACAGAGGGTGATTGCCGTGTGCGCGGAACTTCTGAGGCACAGAGGAGAGGCATCCAGCTCTGCCTGCAAAGCAGGGAAGGCCTCACACGTGAGGTGACCGGCAAGCAGTGTCTTGCTCAAATACTGCGCTGGGCCTCAGCCCGACCAACTCTCCTGCTTCATCTGTGCGGTTCCCATCTTTCTACAACCTGCTGCCTTCTAGAAGGCAGAAGACTGCCTTCATGCGAAAGAACTCCTAAACGCAGGGACTTCCTGCTCCAGTGACTTAGAAAAAAGGCAGCACGAGGGCCAAAATGGGTCCTGTCACTCCTGCGGCAGAGTTGTAGCTTGACAGAAATAGGAAAGAGATTTCAAAGATCGCAATTTTTTGGCTCTCTCAATCTTCTCGGTGGCAGTGGCCTTCGTCTCTTGTCATTTAGACTTGATTTTCTCAAGGTGATAGGAATAGTTCTGAGAATCATGAATACATGGGTGTTTATTCGTAAACCCTCCTGGAGACCAGGAAGTGGACAACTGAGTAAATGGGACAATAAATACAAATCAGCTGCCCGGTTGTACTTCTTGACTTTTCGGTTCCATCTAAAGTCCTCAAGCAGGTTACCAGCAGGAACTCATTTACTCTGTGCCCTCGGGGGTGGGTTTAGCCTGCGGCCTGTGGGGTAGAGGGAAGTCGGCTCCCAGCACTTCCCCTCTCATGAGTGTGGCTGGGGGACTTAACGGTTCTGTGCCTCGATTTTCTCACCTAGAGAGCCTGCTTTCTAGGTTTGTTGCGTAGATTCACTGAAAGGATATACAGAAGAATGATTCTGGAGCCCGCTGCCTGCGTTCAAATCCCCGTTCACCACTTGGTTGCTGTGAAACATTCCCTATGCTTTGGTCTCAATGAATGTCACCCATAGTTAGAATTATTGGCAAAGGGCTGACTAGTTTATTTATTTTTTTTAAAGATTTTATTTTTATTTATTCGACAGAGATAGAGACAGCCAGCGAGAGAGGGAACACAACAGGGGGAGTGGGAGAGGAAGAAGCAGGCTCCCAGCAGAGGCCTAATGTGGGGCTCGATCCCACAACACCAGGATCACGCCCTGAGCCGAAGGCAGACGCTTAACCGCTGTGCCACCCAGGCGCCCCAGGGCTGACGAGTTTAAAAGGACGTTCCTTGGGGCGCCTGGCTGGCTCAGTTGGTAGAGCATGCACTCTCGATCTCAGGGTTGTGAGTTTGAGCCCCACACTGGGTGTGGAGATTACTTAAAAATTAAAAAAACAAACCAAGGGGCGCCTGGGTGGCTCAGTCATTGGGCGTCTGCCTTCGGCTCAGGGCGTGATCCTGGTGTTCTGGGATCGAGCCCCACGTCAGGCTCTTCCGCTGGGAGCCTGCTTCTTCCTCTCCCGCTCCCTCTGCTTGTGTTCCCTCTCTCGCTGGCTGTCTCTCTCTCTGTTGAATGAATAAATAAAATCTTTAAAAAAAAAAAAACAAAACCAAAAAACCAAAGAAGCCCACAAACCTTTAAAAGGCTGCTCCTTTGGGCGCCTGGGTGGCTCAGTCGGTTAAGCGTATGCATTCAGCTCAGGTCATGATCTCTGGGTCCTGGGATCGAGTCCCACATTGGGCTCCCTGCCCAGCGGGGAGTCTGCTTCAGATTTTCTCCCTTTGCCCCTCCCCACCCCCTGTTAGTGCTCTCACTCTGTCTCTCTCTGTCTTAAAATAAATAAATAAAGTCATTGAAAAAAGCATTAAAAAATAAAAGGCCACTCCTTGTCTGTCAGGTTTTCCTCAAACGCAAAGTCACAGAACTAGAAGCAGTCTCCAACATCATCGCATGCAGGCACTGGTAAACTACAGCCTGTTGGCCGGATCTGGCCCACTGCCTGTATGTTCCCAGTCCACAAGATGGGAATTGTTGGGGAAAAAAATGAAAAGAAGAATATTTCATGACATGTGAAGATTATATTAAATTCCAGTTTCAGGGTCAATAAGTGCAGTTTTATTGAAACACAGTCATGTTCATTAATGTGTGTGTTATCTGTAGCTCTTTCCGGATACAGTGGCAGAGTTCGGTCATTGCAACAGAGACTGCGTACACTGACGAGCCTAATATGTTTACTCTTTGGCCCTTTACAGAAATGTTTCCGACCCCTGATCTAGTCTAACACAAAGGTCACCAGCTTGAATACTTTTTGTGTTTGCCAGTTTACTACTTTATGAAGCCACCTCCTCTGTGGTCCAAGGAAGTTCTCACACATATCCACTTTTCCAGAAAGCCTGCCTCCTTGGAATGTCTCCTTGTTGGTCCTATTTGTTTTCTTTGAAACAACAAATACAAGAGTAATTCTTTATCCACATAACAATACTTCAGCCACACCCCATCAGTCCTCTCATCTAAATTATCCATCCCTAGATCTCTCAACTGTGCCTTACTCTCCCGGACCACTCACCATCGAGGTCACTTTCCTCCAAAGGAACACCTGGGCTAGGTCCACCCTTGTCTGCTCGCATCAGCTCTGCCCTCTTCCCTTGAAAGATTAGCCGTGCTGGTAATGACTGCCTCAAGACCTGCCTTCACAAGTGCGAGGACTTTGCTTCCTTGTGTTGTCCTAGATTCCCAGTGCCCAGCATGGTGTCCGACACCAACGCCTGAATTATTTGTTGAAGGTTGTTGAATGGCTACTCTGTAACGTACCTCTTAAAAAATTACATTCAGAAATGGGTGTAGGGGCGCCTGGGTAGCGCAGGCATTAAGCGTCTGCCTTCGGCTCAGGGCGTGATCCCGGCGTTATGGGATCGAGCCCCACATCGGGCTCCTCCGCTATGAGCCTGCTTCTTCCTCTCCCACTCCCCCTGCTGTGTTCCCTCTCTCGCTGGCTGTCTCTCTGTCACATAAATAAATAAAATCTTTAAAAAAAAAAAAAGAAATGGGTGTAATATTCCAAATGTCATCTGAATTTTGTATTTCTGTTACTGCTGCCCATGACCATAATATTATTTTTATAAATAAATGAGGTGGGCAATATATATGGAAATTGTTGGCATGTAAAACCCACTGACTTCTTTTAAATGAGTGATTGTGAAGCTGGGTCTCCTTCATTCTGTTCATGTGAAGTGCATTTATTGAAATTTTATATCTATTTTTAAATTTTATTTTGTTTATTTTAGCACTTTTTTCCAGCTTACTGAGATACTTTTTAACCTTAGCTCTATTACCTAATGCATTTTCTGCTCCTCCCATTTTTGAGTAACTAACAAATTGAATGAAGACCCTGTCTTCAGTGATGCTGATAACAAACACGGTCCTGTGGCAAGCCACTGGAATCTTCCCTCTAGCTTGATCAAAATCCATTAATCAAAACACTTTGTTTAGTATACATTTGACAGGAACTGTTAGAATCAATGCCTAAGCCAAAAAGAAGGGAGTTGGGGACAGAATGGAAAGGGGAACTTTCCTGAATCCCCCAGAAAGTAGCTACCACCTACTCTACCAAAATGAAGGCTGGCCTTCTGATTGATATACTTACATATGAGCAAGTAAATTGATCTGTGATTCCATTATAATGTCACTGCAGCAATGGAATCAGAACCTGTAAAACTTGATATCTGTCTCATTAATTTTAAGGATGCAGAGAATGTTAGAATAGAAGGTGACGTAGAGACAGGGACAGATCTCTTCATGTTGAGACCTGTAGTTAGGCCTGATGAGTGGAAGGACAGTGGAAGCTTACAGAGCGAGCTGATAGCTCGGGAGATGAGCCTCAATTTTCATTCAGGAGAGGTTTCATCTAGACCGGAGCAATAAAGACTTTTAACAGCTTTAATGAGATATAAATTACATATCGTGAAATTTACCCATTTTAGTATACAATTTAATGATTTTTAGTTTATTTACAGAATTGTGCAACTATTGCCATGATCTAATTTGAGAACATTTTCATCACCTGAAAAAGAAGCTTAGTACCTATTAGCAGTTATTCCCCATCCCTACCTCCCATGTGTATACCCAGCTCTAGCTAATGTAGTTTCTGTCTCTAGAGATTTGCCTGTTCTGGACATTTCATATAAATGGAATCATGCAGTATGTGGCCTTCATGTCTGGCTTCCTTCACTCAGCCATTAGGTTTTCCGGGTTCATCCATGGTTAGCAGGTGTCAGGACTTCATTCCTTTTTACTGCTGAAGAATATTCCATTATATGAATAGACCACATTTTGTGTATCCATTCACCAGTTAGTAAACATTTGGGTCGTGTTCACTTTCTGGCTATGATGCATAATGCTGTTATTTGGGTCTAAGTCTTTGTGTGAACGTATGTCTTCATTCTTTGGTAGATACCTAAGGGTAAAATTGCTTGGTCTTATGAGAAATTATGTTTTGACTTTAAGAAACTGCCAACCTATTTTCAAAGTAGCTGCACCATTTTGCCATCCCACGAGCAACACGTGACAGTTCCGATTTTTGTGTGTTTTGGCCAATGCTTGTTCTTATCTAGACCTGGGTGTTATTTTCAATGGCACCAAAATGTCATTTATCTGAGGACCAGTTACTTTTTATTACGTATTTCAGGTAACTGATTTTGGTTAGGGAAGGCTGGAGGTGATAGAAGTTTTGAAAGACCCTTATTATGAATTCCAAGATCATTTGAAATGTGTAAAAAACAGAACGAATAAGAAAAAAATCAGGAAAAACTGTTGATCCACAGAGCATTAATATTGACATAAAACCTATTACAGTGAAGCACCAGTGATAATTGATAGTATAAAAAATATCAAGAAAGTGTGTTCGTGCATATGTAAGATTTGCAATGAGTTCCAAGCGACAAAATCATGGCTACACTTCCGTAAAAATGTGGGGTCATGAGTGGGCTCATGGTCCTTAAGTGAAGGAGAAGAAAAGTGCTCTGACTAGAGCTTACGGGGACTTCTCGTCCCATTTTTTTGGATTGAGTGTTAAGGTAAAGCCAATATCAGATGTGTTAGATCCTGACCCAGGCAACTTTGCCACCCAAGAGAACACTTGGCAATGTCTGGAGACATTTTTTATTGTCACGACTGGGGGCGGGATATTACTGACATCTAGTGGGTAGAGGCCGGGGCTGCTGCTCTGTGTCCGGCAATGCACCGGGCAACTCCCACAACGGAGATTTACCCAGCTGCAGAGCGGCAGTCATGTCGAAGGGGGAGAATCTCTGCTTTAACCAGTGCTTCTGAAGGGGGAGTAATTAGAATCACTTCTGAAGTGTTTTCCCCCCTGATTTTGCTTCCTAAGTGCAGATGCCAAGTCACTTCCTGACCCGACCCAGGGGGTTGGAATCTTGAGCTGGTGGGGGTGAAGACTGGACTGTGTATTTGTGGTAGAGATTTCCAGTTAAGTCTGTGGAGTGTTTCTCTCTCCATTCCTTCTCTTTGCAACCCTATTGAAAACTACGTTTCTAAGTATTTTGTAAATGTCTCTGGCCCATCTTTAAAGGAAATTAATGTTTCGCATAAATAATTGAAGAATGGATATTTTCTTACTCCCATATCTTACTCTTGTGAAGAGCCAGTCATTCTAGTGCCTTTCTCTTTGACAATGCATTGGATGTTTGGGACAAATCTCTGAGTTATTGAAACCCAAATAAGAAAACGTTTATTTGTATTTTCCAGGAAATTCAGGTTAAAATTATTTTTTGACATTCATGTAATAACTCTTCACTGGATCTTGGCAAGTCCAACTTCTCACTAATACCAGCAAACCCTTTTGAGACTATAAATTTTACAATGAATGTGGGCCCTAGTGGAATCTTGATAGGTTCTACTTGAATTATTTGGGCACCATTTATGTTATGCAGCAATTGTGTATTTAGGTGAGTGGAATTTCTCCTCTGAACCATAAACCCTGCATTTAAATGACTACAAAAGGTATAATGCCAATTAACACAACTCAGCGTGGAGGAAAGAACATGAGCTCTGGGACATATGGTCCTCAAATCCCATGCCTGCCACTTATGAGCCGAGTGACTTTGAGCAATAGTTTCTTGCAATAGTTGCTCGAGCACTTTGAGCAATGGTTTCTTCATTTGTAATTTGGGAATAATGTCTAGCTCAGAGGTCAACAGATTACTGCCCGCAAGCCCAATCTGGACTGCTTTTATAAATTAAGTTTTATTGGGACACAGCCATGCCCTTTCATTGCCATATTGTCTCCAGTTGCTTTTGCACTACTGAGGCAGAATGAAGTCGTTTCGGTAGAGATTGTACATCTGCAAAGCCTAAAATATTTATTATTTGGCCCTTTACAGGAAAAGTGCGTCACCTGCATCTCTAGCTCAAAGATTTGATGGGCTTAAGTAGAGTTAGTATATGTAAATCTCATCTCAGACAGGATCTCAGAGAAATATTCGTACCTATTCCTTTCTAGACCCAATAAACAATTTTTAACAACGACCATAATACTAAAGCTAGGGCTTATTCAACACCTGTAAGGACGTACCTACACGTAAGAAGATAGTTCATTCTTACAACAGCCTAGGTAAGTATAATCCTCGTTTCGTATATGAAAAAGTGGAATTTCAGAGAGATGAAGTAACTTCTTCCAGGTCATACAGCTAATTAGGAGAATTGGTGATAAAAATGTAAATATCACAGCTGTTTTGGTTTTTCTTTTTCTCCTATTTAAACAACCCGTTTATACCATGTAAGACCTTTTGCAGGACAGTTTTAGAAGCATCTAAAAAAAATTGCTGACTCTTTCGGCAAGTGACTAAACCTCGAAGCCAGAGTGTATGTTTATTTTGAATGTTTGCCATCAGATGTTTTCTAAAAGCTTTTACATTTGTATTAATTTGTTGCTGTGCTCCTTGTTCTCCATACTTTATCATCCCTTGTTCTCCTCTTTTCCTTGATGTTGTGTTTTCTTCCTTCTTGAAGCTCTCCCCTTTCTTAATTGAGAGGCTTTTTGAAAGGGAGGGCAATGTGTATCTCCTGCATCTGCGAAGCCATAAAGCAGGTGGTTGAAAGGAACAGCTGAGCATTACCATGCAGCTCTTCTGAAGCTAATTGTCACCAGTGCTGTCGGTTCCAAGGCATTCTTCATATTCATGAAACACTGCCGGCCCTAAAGACAGGCCATTGGCTTTGTGGCTTATTATTTTAAGACATATCTCACAGCTCTGACGAATGTCTTTAAGGATGGAGGGGCACCTGGGTGGCTCAGTCGTTAAATGTCTGCCTTCGGCTCAGGGCGTGATCCCGGCGTTCTGGGATCGAGCCCCACATCAGGCTCCTCCGCTGGAAGCCTGCTTCTTCCTCTCCCACTCCCCCTGCCTGTGTTCCCTCTCTCGCTGGCTGTCTCTCTCTCTGTCAAATAATAAATAAATAAATAAATAAAATCTTAAAAAAAAATATCTTTAAGGATGGAAAACCAACTTCATGGTCACTTCTTAAGCTGGGTTGTGGCCAGGAAGAACATTCAGCATGGGGGGCTGTCCGCCTCTTCATATGGCCAGTGGCATCTGGATGTATGTTTCCACGTACGGTCATCCAGCATCCGGAGGCGTGTTTCCACCAAGGTCGTCTAACATCTGGGGTGTGTTTCTATAGATGGTCATCTGGGAGCGCGGGGGCCTGGCAAGCTGTTTAGCACATTCTCGTCTTGGGGAAGTATTTTTGTCTGGTGAGCTTCAGTGAGTCTCCCTNGGAGTCCTGGCAAGCTGTTTAGCACATTCTCGTCTTGGGGAAGTATTTTTGTCTGGTGAGCTTCAGTGAGTCTCCCTTTACTTTTCTACCTAGTGGTCCTCATCGGACTCTCTGAAGCTCCCCAGACTGCAGTTTCATCCCTCGCTGACGTGGTTGTGGTTGTTCTTTAGAGCATTTGATGACTCTTTCCTCATTTCTCCAGAGCCTGCAGTTCTTCCATGATCGGCATTGCACCATCCTTCTGATGTTTCTCAGAAGACAAAATTCTGACCTTTTGTTTTCTGGGGGAGGCTTATATTGATCCATTCTAGTACATCAATGGCTTTCCTTTCCAAATGTAGCTTTTTGTGTGATTTCAAAGATAATGAATATTCATTCTAAAAATCTTGGACAATATATAACTCCAAAAGAAAGGAAGGAAGAAAAGGAAAGGAAGGAAGGGAGAAAGGAAGAAAGCCTCCCATTATCCCACAACCAGACAAACACTTGCAAGCTTTAGTTGTTATTTCCCAGTCTGTGTGGGTTATGAGTGGATCGTGTGTGTTCACCATATTATTCATGAGCGTTGTTCTCAACGACTACATTTTACTCTTTTGTATAGATACATGGGAATTGCTCTGTGTCCTTTTTGAAGTGTGACTGACAGAGGCCATCATAGAACTGACCTTGGCAGAGCTGCCATGAGGCTGGCCCCTCCCCTGACCTGCATCTACTTTTATTCTTATACGTGTAAATGGGGGTCTTTTTTTTTTTTTTAAAGATTTTATTTATTTATTTGACAGAGAGAGACAGCCAGCAAGAGAGGGAACACAAGCAGGGGGAGTGAGAGAGGAAGAAGCAGGCTCATAGCGGAAGAGCCTGATGTGGGGCTCGATCCCATAACGCCGGGATCACGCCCTGAGCCGAAGGCAGACGCTTAACCGCTGTGCCACCCAGGCGCCCCTAAATGGGGGTCTTGAAAGTAACTACATTTTCTTAGTTCTCCAGTCAAGCTTCTCTTTAGCATCTGAGCATGTTTAACCTATCAATCAATAGGGGAGAGGCACATTTGCAAATGTGATGGCATATATATATAAAAGCTGTAAAACATACCGGAGACGGAATGAGATCATTTAAAATGAAAGCTATCGCGATGTTTGATTCAAGTTGTCCCATGATATGTGTGTGTGTGTGTGTGTGTGTGTTTGTACAAATAATAAAAAGGAATTTCAATAGGTCTTAGCACCCCCTTTTCATTTTATTCTGTGTTCCTCCTCAAGGTGATAAACTATATATTTAGATGTTGGCTTTTTCTGCTTGGTGACCATAAATGTGAGCTTTTTAGAAAATTTAGTAGCACAGTTTCTCTGCTGTGTTATAACACGTTTCAGATTCCCAGTTATTCTGTGTGCTCAAAAGAAGTAGGAAATACAGTATGTGTGTTTTAATGCTTTAAAGCAAGAGTTCTTAACCAAGGGTTTATAGCTGCCTTAGAATCAATGGGTATTTTGGGAGTCGGCAGTTTATGAACCACTGGAGTTTTTACCCAAATTTTTGTGTGACCATTTTTTTCCCTTGAAATAGGGCCCTTGCCAGATTTTCTTATGGTGTATGATGATTGCTCCAAAGAGCAACTTAGTGAAACCTTCCTGAAAGGCTTAGTTGGTATTCTCAGAGTGATGCTGTCCTCACAGTGGAACAATGGCTGGGATGAGGGTGTAATTTGAGAATGCATTAAACTTTCAAGGTGATGGCCTTTTTGTTTATATGACTTGTCTCATGGCATATCAGGTAGCAATGTGTACATGAGAATGTGCTTCCAGCATCCAGCAAAGTCTTTTCTCCCAGTGATTTCTGAGATTTTCCAGGAGGTATCTTGAAAGTGTTGAGATGTCCCCCACCCCTACTCCACCGCATAGCACCTGTCGCAAAGTGTCCTCTTCTTTCTGTCTTTCCCTTTTCTCTCTCACAGGAGTCTCTGAGTTTGCCCAGAGGACCAAACTTTCAGACAAACATTTGCTCTTCTTCCACCCGCACCCCCTCCTCTGTTCAGAGAGGGATCTCTGCTTTGCTCGAGACAGGACCCCTGCCACGATAACAGCATGTAACATAAGCACTTGTCAACAGGCCTTCCTCTACCAAAGTCTTGGGGGTTCCACATGCCACCGGAGAGGTGAAGGTGAGTGGCAGCTGGATGTGATAGAATGGGAAGGAGCCATCTGCGCTGGGGTGGGGAGGGCACGCCCACTCCCAAGAATTTAAATTCTAGTTTTTCGCAAGCGCTATGCCGTCCAAAAACATAGCTATGGGAAGACATCACAAGTGGGCCAGGAGTTGATGACTTCAGTCTTAAGGAAACCCAAGGGTTGACATAGTTTTCAAGACAAACATGCCACAACATAAAATCCTAACTTGTAGAAGACTAAGGTGTCTGAGAGGTCGTGCAGTAGGCGTACCGTTTGGCTCAAAGTTGAGCTGCTAGGTTAAGGGCACAGGTTTGGAGCTTAGGTTTCCTGGGTCTGTTCCTGCCAAATTCAACAAATGACATCGGACAAGTCACACTGTCTCCTCATCTATAATATGGCAATAATAATAGAATCTATGCTTCAGGGCTGTCATGACAAGTAAATTAGTTAATATATGTAAGGCACTTAGAGGAGTGCCTAGTACATAGTAAACTCTCAGTAAAGGGGTGCCTGGGTGGCTCTCTCTCTCACTCAAATGAATAAATAAAATCTACTTAAAAAATAAATAGTAAAGATAAACCAACCTTCCTTCTCTCTCCTTCTCTTTTTTTAAAGATTTTATTTATAAATATATATAAACCTATAATATATGTATATGTTATATATATAAACTAAAATTTATAAAATAGCTATTAAAAAATGTTGAGGGGCACCTGGGTAGTTTAATTGGTTGAGTGTCTAACTCTTGATTTTGGCACAGGTCATGATCTCAAGGTCATGAGATCGAGTTCTGTGCTCTGCGGGGGTCTGCTTCTCTCCCTCTCCCTCTCTCTCTGCCCCTCCCCCATTCGTGTGTACGCACACACTCTCTCTCTAAAATAAATAAATAAATCTTTTAAAAAGTGTTGAAAAGTAAAAATCATTTATATTCTACCACCTGGGGATAACTACAGTTTACATTTTGGTGAATATTCAGTGAGTATTCTTCTAGTAGAAAGATGTTCGCAATCTATTCCCTCTGTAGGTCTCTGGGAGCTTGGTTTATTTGTGACTGGCTTAACCTTAAGGTTTAATTATGATAGTTAGTGGGCAGAGCTACTGTCTGGGGCCAGTACCTGTGGCACTAAAGGGCAGGGGAGGGGTGCCTGGGTGGCTCAGTCAGTGAAGTGTCTACCTTCGGCTCAGGTCATGATCCCAGGGTCCTGGGATCGAGTTCCACATTGGGCTCCCTGCTCAGTGGAGAGCCTGCTTCTCCCTCCCCCTCTGCCTGCTGCTCCCCCTGCTTGTGCTCGCTCACTCTCTCTCTCTCTCTCTCTCAAATAAATAAATAAATAAATAAATAAAATCTTAAAACAAAAAAAAAGGCCAGGGGAGAGGTGGAGAACGAAAAGATGATAGATATACTCTTTTCAGAGTTGTCTTCTGTCTTCATTGAATAACAAACTTCCTTAGGTGATTGTCACACTGGTTGCTCCCGAACTACTAACATCTATGNCTTCATTGAATAACAAACTTCCTTAGGTGATTGTCACACTGGTTGCTCCCGAACTACTAACATCTATGGGGCCCGGACTTGTGTCACTATGTTACGTATCTGCCAAAACCTTTTAATCCATATCCCGTAAATTTTATACAGGCACACGATAAATTCTTAGTGGTCTTAAAGGTTAAGGTGGGGGCACACACATGTACTTATCTTCGTTTTTATCACACTTACATTTCTGAGAATTAGTTACTGGGCACTTGCTGTATACTAGACACCATGCTGAATACACGTGTCACTTCATTGGATCCTTCCCCAGACTTTATGATACAGACATTTTACAGGCCAGTAGACTAAGGCTTCTAGAGGTTGAATTACTTGTCCAGGACAACACCGAGAGTAAGTGGCAACCCAGGATTTGAACTTGAGTCTATGGACCCCTCTTTAGTCTGCATACTTGCTATAGCTTTGTCTGGTGCTAATTATCGCCTTCATTTTTATTTCAGATGGTGGTCTTCTTTAGAGTAGGGGAAGTGAAAATTCCAGCTGTGCATTACCTTCGTCACTTGACAAGCAGAGATGCACTTAAGACAGAGTTCAGTTATTTGCATAGTTATTAGTATGCTGGTGAAGTCCCCTCCTTACACTTGTGACTCCTTCCGTCGCATTTGTCATTCAGTTTTGTGCACGAGAAAAGCTGTCTCTCTCTTCTGGAGGATGCTGACTTTTTGTCTCTGCTTTTGTTGATTGAGATGCCCCAGCCCTGCTTTCCTTGGTGCTTTATTCTTCCAGTTATGGTGTTGGCACAAACCGTACCTGCAGCATCATGTTACCCTCCTGTGCTAAAAATAACTGAGATCCTGGGTGAGACTTCATATATAATTCATGGTTTTGATTTATTAATCTCTCCATTAAGTCAGAAAATGACATTTTTGCTGGCTGCATTCCAATCTGCATTATTTTAGACATTTAGAATTTGCATTAACTTGAATACACTCCGTGTTGTGTATGTATATGCATGTGTGTGTGTTTGTGGTTTTAGTAACACCAGAATCATCGCTTGTATAACTCCTTTAATCTTTCACTTAACCCCTGACTTCAGATTCATAACATGAATGTAATATCAGAAAGAAGCGAGCATCCAAATGAATGTTGATGATAATAAAAATGCAGAACCAGGGTGAAAAAGGATAGTTTTGTATCGCCTTAAAGATAAATTTATATTCAGCAAGTGACGAAGGGCGACACTCTGAAGCCCGTTTATTCATTCAGTATGTGTTTATTGAGCTCCTCCTAAGTGGTAGGACCTGTGGTAGGCTGATCAAGATGACGAAGGTACTATAGATAATAGATCAACTTGTATGCTAGCCCCTAAGTCGTTAAAGTAAATTCAAACCCTTTCGTACTCCTACCGGTGCATCAAAGTTGCTTCCATTCACCTGAGATTTGAAGACACCTCGAAAAAAGTGAACACATTTGAATCGCTTTATAAGACATTTCTCTGAGAGCTAGACCCTGAGGGTCGCTCCACCTCTGTGGGCTCCAGCACCTTCCATGAAACCACCAGCGCCACTTTGTGGGCACGACCAGGCTCTTCAAAGCAGGACAGGAGGACACGGTGATAAATGAAGGAGGGGTCCTGATACTCCCCCATCTGATTACACTAAGCATCACCTCTTCGGAACTCTAACACCCTGGTGTCCCAAGGGCCCTTGGAATAGTGACCAAGTCCCACCTTGGATCAAAAACAGTGCCACTTAGGGGCGCCTGGGTTACTCAGTTAAGCGTCCGACTCTTGATTTCAGTCAGGTCATGATCTCAGAGTCATGAGATTGAGCCCTGTGTCAGGCTCCCGCTGGGCGTGGAGCCTGCTTAAAATTCTCTCTCCCTCTCCCTCTGCCCCTCCTTTCTCTCTCTCTCTCTCTCCCCCTTTCCTCCCTCCCTCCCTCTCAAAAAGAAAAAGAAAAGAAAATGATATACTGGGGCAATTTAAGGACATTTATATAGATATTTGGAGTTATGAAGCGTTTTTTTTTCCCGGAAAGATGAAAGAATTGTACAGAGAACATTAAATTATACATATAACTTTAAATGGCTCCAGTATTTTCCTGTCCTTTAATCTCTTTATATCTTTTTAAACCATCTTTTTCAGTTCTTTTATGCTACCAACTGGGAATTTTTTTCACATGCTCTTGTTCTCACTCAAGTTCACCTTTAAAATATCTTGCTTCCTATAGCCTGTTATATGCTACAGAGCCTTTCTGAAATATTTTTTCCTCTTGTTATCCATTTTTCTTTTTCCTTCTCAACTGTCACTTCTCTCATTTTTCAGATTATTCATCTTTTTCTTTCTTAAATTTAAACTGTTTTCCCTTGTTTGCTGTTTCTGTGAATTTATTTTTATTTTTTCTATGTGTCTTTGAGGGTGGGAAATAGGCTCAAAGCTTTTTTTTTTTTTAAGAAAATTGTGTGCTTCTGTGTTCTAAAGAATGTTTTGTGATAATTTTCTTGGCTGGTATCAAATAAACATGAATTCCTGTTTCACAATAAATGAATAAATAAATCTTTCTCTTCCAAAATTGTTCTTATTCTTTCCTGTTTCTGTGTAAATAATATAGCTCTATACTACTTTCCTGAAAAGCTTATAAAATCATATTTTTAGTCTTTACTCATGCATATTGCAATTGCATCTATTTTTAATTGAAATATTATTTTACCAGGCCATTTTGACTTTTTGCTCATAAGAATATGTAAGGGAGGAAGAATTTTTCCTTGAGCCTTTTGGGGTCCCTGACTGGGTCTGAAAAGTCAACTGACAAAGACAGATTATCAAAAGAAAAGCATAAAAATTGATTTAAGTTCTACATGACACGGGAGACTTTTAAGGAAATGAAGCCTCAGAGAAGGTTAGATCTGTGTATTTTTCTGCTGGGTTTGACAGAGAGTGGGCAGTTTTGGAAGAAGAGGCTAGGTTAAGGCGTATGAGTGAAGCGTAGTAAACTGGGGGAAACATTGAGGCCTGCTTGTTGGGGTTCTTCTTGGTGTCCCTTTGTCTTTGGAGATCGGGATTCTCCTTTCCCTCCCTCTCTTACCCAAGGGTCTCAGGGCCTGTTTTAGGGGAGAAGAGCGAGGAGGGGAAGAGGTCAGAGTGATCTTCCTGCTTCTGCTGTTTACTTAAACTCCTTCAGCTTAAAACTTGCAATACGCCAAGGTGCCGTATTTTGGAGTAGCGTGTCCTGAGCCCTATCAAATACATTGTGCAAACTCCTTTTTTACACAATGGAATTTATATTCTCTATGGCAATTTAATCCGATGAATAGATTTTCTTTTCTCATTGTATGAACATGCGAGAAATAACTGTTGTATATTTTATTTTTATTCACCATTTAACCATCTTTAAAATAAACATATAAATATGTTATAGACAACAAAAATACAAAACAAGTTTTTTTTTAAAGATTTTATTTATTTATTTATTTGAGAGAGAGACAGAGATAGCAGGAGAGAGCATGAGTGGGGAGGAGAAGGAGAAGCAGTCTCCCCACTGAGCAGGGAGCCTGACGTGGGGCTCTGTCTCAGGGCCCGGGGATCATGACCTGAGCCAAAGGCAGATGCTTAACTGACTGAGCCACCCAGGCGCCCCCAAAACAAGTTTCAAATGTGATCTTATTTATCTGTATGATGCTATAACTGCTTTCCAATTCTTGTTCTGGTACATTCATGGTTTTATTTTTTTTCCTTTTTCCTTAATCTATGTAAATTTTTTTGTGTATCTACTTAATGTGCAATACAGTATATTATCATACATACGACATGCAGTCGTATCCCAGCTTTGCTCACTTGTCGGGTACCTCTTCTGTTTTGTTTTGTTTTTTTTCCTTCTGCTTTGTTTGTTTATACAGCTATAATCAGTCTTAAATATATTTTTAAGTCATTCCTTGGAATATATTCCTAAAGGTAGTAGACCAGGCCAAGCCATATGGTCATAACTAATTATTTCTAGTAGACTTTTAGTGCTGTCAGAATAAATACCCCAGAGAGTAAATGAGATTTTGATGGAAGGAAGCCTACACAAAGAAGCAAGGAAATGAGGTTATTCTTTGTCACATGAACAATATTAGAAGAAGTGTTTGTTCTTTCTTTTTAAATGAGACTAGGATCTGAGGGATTTGGGGGAAAAGAAACAAGATACATCTCCTTGGGAGGATGTTTCTGGTCTTTGTGATTACTTTCTCTCTCTCTCTCTCTCTTTAAGTAGGCTCCGCACCCAGTGTGGAGCCCAGTGTGGGGCTTGAACTCACAACCCTGAGATCAAGACCTGAACTGATATCAAGAGTTGGATGCTTAACCGACTGAACTACCCAGGTGCCCCCCCTCTTTTTTTTTCAAGATTTTATTTTTAAGTAATCTGTACACTCAACATGGGGCTCGAGCGTACAACTCCAAGGTCAAGAGTCACATGCTCTATCGACTGAGTCAGCCAGGCGTGCCTACTGTCTCTTTTTTAAGTGTCCCTTTTCTCCAGTGTTGTATGCCCTCCCCCATACATGGTGTTGCATCTTTGATACTTTCTTCCTGCTCTTCTGTCCCCTCTGTTGGTTCCTTTCCTCACTTCATCCCCCAATGCTGGCCTCTCCGTTCTCTTCCTCATTTACTCCACACTGTGCCTTCATGTCACGCATATTGAGATAATTCTATAGGATGCGAGATTGACTCACAACCCTTCCCTCAGCCTTATTATCATTCTCACGATGTCTCTTCCTTCCCACCGCCACTACCATTCCCTTTTTTCAAAACCTTACCATTTATCACCTGGGTGATTTAAATTCATTTCTGGATGGTTTCCTTGCTTCCTGGTGGTTTCAATCTTCCCTCTTCCCTTGCAAGCTGTGCTTGTCTACACTAGTCACTTAACATTTTTGAGTCTTGATTCATGTACATAGAGTCATGGATGAATAGCTTATTGCCCCTGGCATATCATATATATACCATCGTTTCCCTACTCTTCTAGCCTTTCCTTCCTATAACTCGTCCCCATCAGTATTCCTGTTGTGACAAACAAGTCTGATCATGTCACTCTCAAACTTTACTAACTTCAGTGACCTTCCCGGATCTAGAGGGTAAGGTCTAAAGTCTGTGAGAACACATCAAGCCCTTCCTGGCTTGTTCATATTTCCCACCTCATCTTCTGCCCTCAGCTTGTCAGAGTCACTATCCCCAGCCCCAGCACTCTTCTCACCATTTCCCAAAAAGGCTGAGCCCCTCCAACCTCTGTCTTTGCACATGATGATCTCGCATGTTTTATAAGTAAGCTCTACCCCCAACATGGGGCTCAAACTCACGGGATCAAGAGTTGCATGCTCTACCGACTGAGCCAGTCAGGTGCACCCACGATGATCTCTTTTTTGCTGAACTTGCAAAATTCCCTGATTTTTTTCAAGATCCATTTTAAAGCATCTCTGTTTAAAGCCTTCCCAGATACTTGAACTCTTCCCATGCTCCTGGGACTTTAAATCTTGAGCAAGTGAAGCAATAATTTCAGAACAAAGGCAGTGAATAGTGGGTGGCCAAGACCATCTTGTTCTGGTGCCTTCTGCTCATCCCCCAGACAGCGTTTTTCAATTGGGGTGCCTCATGTAAGCCACAGAAACAGAAAATGATTTGAGTGACAATTTTCTCAATCCTGCCAGAGATGGCACATAACCAATACCATTTTATTCTTTTTTTTTAAGATTTTATTTTTAAGTAATCTCTTCACCCAACGTGGGATGCAAACTTACAACCTTGAGATCAAGAGTCACATGCTCTGCTGACTGAGCCAGCCAGGCACCCCAACCAGTACCCTTTTAGATGCATAGGAGAGGAATGAGGTCATTATATGTAATGTGTGCTATAGAGTGGTGGAGCTTAATTTTCTCATGGAACTCAGATTGGAGACATTGCTATAGGGCATTTTTGGGTCTGTCATCTTTTTAAGCTTGTCCCTCCAAGCTCTCACTGATGGTTAGAGCACCTAGTATTAGGAGGAATTCCCTTTATGCCTAAGATAACTAGGTTCAGTTTTGGTTGCTAACAAATCCAACCCTTTTTTGATATAGCAGCATCAGAAAATACATATTTGTGGCTGTATGTGTTTATTGAATAATTAGAAGAATAACCTTTGGAATTCCTTCATTTTCATTTTTCCGTATACCACACACATTAATCTTTATTTACAGTGTCACTCAGAGTCTACTTTTTCTTTCTGTTTCTACTACCACCATCCTCGTCTAGGTGTTTCTTGTGTTGGCCCGCATTCCTGCGGTCATCTCCTGATGCCACCATCTACCTCTTCTCCTCCCTCCCCTTCAATGATACTGAACCCATGTCAATTTTTCCCCCAAATAAAAGAGCAAAATACCATTTCTCTTCCAAATATCATGCAACTGGCCTTCATGTTACATTGAAACTCATAGGCTTGTCCTATGACACGACCCCATATTGTCAGTGCAGCCTGCTTCCTTCACTCCACTCTGAGCTGTTTCTCTTCTATGAACACTCTTTTGCTTATGCCATACATACCATCCCTTCCTTTCTGCCGCCTATATTATTGGCTTTTAAAAAATTTATCGGATTTGGGCCACCTGGCTGGCTCAGTTGGTGGAGTGTGTGACTTTTGGTCTCGGGGTTGTGAATTCTGGGCGCCCATTTTGGGTGTGGAGAGCACTTAAAGATAAAATCTTAATTTAAGGGGTGCCTGGGTGGCTCAGTTGGTTAAGCATCTCTTTTTTTTTCCCTTATTTTTAAAAAAGATTTATTTATCTATTCATTCATTCATTCATTCATTTATTTATGTGAGAGAGAGAGAGAGCATGTGCACATCGTGGGGAGGGGCAGTTGGAGAGGGAGAAGCAGACTCCCTACTGAGCAGGGAGCCCAACATGGGGCTCGATCCCAGGACCCTGAAATCATGACCTGAGCTGA
>NC_048238.1:9269338-9348356 GCF_002007445.2 Ailuropoda melanoleuca
ACTCAAATGAATAAATAAAATCTACTTAAAAAATAAATAGTAAAGATAAACCAACCTTCCTTCTCTCTCCTTCTCTTTTTTTAAAGATTTTATTTATAAATATATATAAACCTATAATATATGTATATGTTATATATATAAACTAAAATTTATAAAATAGCTATTAAAAAATGTTGAGGGGCACCTGGGTAGTTTAATTGGTTGAGTGTCTAACTCTTGATTTTGGCACAGGTCATGATCTCAAGGTCATGAGATCGAGTTCTGTGCTCTGCGGGGGTCTGCTTCTCTCCCTCTCCCTCTCTCTCTGCCCCTCCCCCATTCGTGTGTACGCACACACTCTCTCTCTAAAATAAATAAATAAATCTTTTAAAAAGTGTTGAAAAGTAAAAATCATTTATATTCTACCACCTGGGGATAACTACAGTTTACATTTTGGTGAATATTCAGTGAGTATTCTTCTAGTAGAAAGATGTTCGCAATCTATTCCCTCTGTAGGTCTCTGGGAGCTTGGTTTATTTGTGACTGGCTTAACCTTAAGGTTTAATTATGATAGTTAGTGGGCAGAGCTACTGTCTGGGGCCAGTACCTGTGGCACTAAAGGGCAGGGGAGGGGTGCCTGGGTGGCTCAGTCAGTGAAGTGTCTACCTTCGGCTCAGGTCATGATCCCAGGGTCCTGGGATCGAGTTCCACATTGGGCTCCCTGCTCAGTGGAGAGCCTGCTTCTCCCTCCCCCTCTGCCTGCTGCTCCCCCTGCTTGTGCTCGCTCACTCTCTCTCTCTCTCTCTCTCTCAAATAAATAAATAAATAAAATCTTAAAACAAAAAAAAGGCCAGGGGAGAGGTGGAGAACGAAAAGATGATAGATATACTCTTTTCAGAGTTGTCTTCTGTCTTCATTGAATAACAAACTTCCTTAGGTGATTGTCACACTGGTTGCTCCCGAACTACTAACATCTATGGGGCCCGGACTTGTGTCACTATGTTACGTATCTGCCAAAACCTTTTAATCCATATCCCGTAAATTTTATACAGGCACACGATAAATTCTTAGTGGTCTTAAAGGTTAAGGTGGGGGCACACACATGTACTTATCTTCGTTTTTATCACACTTACATTTCTGAGAATTAGTTACTGGGCACTTGCTGTATACTAGACACCATGCTGAATACACGTGTCACTTCATTGGATCCTTCCCCAGACTTTATGATACAGACATTTTACAGGCCAGTAGACTAAGGCTTCTAGAGGTTGAATTACTTGTCCAGGACAACACCGAGAGTAAGTGGCAACCCAGGATTTGAACTTGAGTCTATGGACCCCTCTTTAGTCTGCATACTTGCTATAGCTTTGTCTGGTGCTAATTATCGCCTTCATTTTTATTTCAGATGGTGGTCTTCTTTAGAGTAGGGGAAGTGAAAATTCCAGCTGTGCATTACCTTCGTCACTTGACAAGCAGAGATGCACTTAAGACAGAGTTCAGTTATTTGCATAGTTATTAGTATGCTGGTGAAGTCCCCTCCTTACACTTGTGACTCCTTCCGTCGCATTTGTCATTCAGTTTTGTGCACGAGAAAAGCTGTCTCTCTCTTCTGGAGGATGCTGACTTTTTGTCTCTGCTTTTGTTGATTGAGATGCCCCAGCCCTGCTTTCCTTGGTGCTTTATTCTTCCAGTTATGGTGTTGGCACAAACCGTACCTGCAGCATCATGTTACCCTCCTGTGCTAAAAATAACTGAGATCCTGGGTGAGACTTCATATATAATTCATGGTTTTGATTTATTAATCTCTCCATTAAGTCAGAAAATGACATTTTTGCTGGCTGCATTCCAATCTGCATTATTTTAGACATTTAGAATTTGCATTAACTTGAATACACTCCGTGTTGTGTATGTATATGCATGTGTGTGTGTTTGTGGTTTTAGTAACACCAGAATCATCGCTTGTATAACTCCTTTAATCTTTCACTTAACCCCTGACTTCAGATTCATAACATGAATGTAATATCAGAAAGAAGCGAGCATCCAAATGAATGTTGATGATAATAAAAATGCAGAACCAGGGTGAAAAAGGATAGTTTTGTATCGCCTTAAAGATAAATTTATATTCAGCAAGTGACGAAGGGCGACACTCTGAAGCCCGTTTATTCATTCAGTATGTGTTTATTGAGCTCCTCCTAAGTGGTAGGACCTGTGGTAGGCTGATCAAGATGACGAAGGTACTATAGATAATAGATCAACTTGTATGCTAGCCCCTAAGTCGTTAAAGTAAATTCAAACCCTTTCGTACTCCTACCGGTGCATCAAAGTTGCTTCCATTCACCTGAGATTTGAAGACACCTCGAAAAAAGTGAACACATTTGAATCGCTTTATAAGACATTTCTCTGAGAGCTAGACCCTGAGGGTCGCTCCACCTCTGTGGGCTCCAGCACCTTCCATGAAACCACCAGCGCCACTTTGTGGGCACGACCAGGCTCTTCAAAGCAGGACAGGAGGACACGGTGATAAATGAAGGAGGGGTCCTGATACTCCCCCATCTGATTACACTAAGCATCACCTCTTCGGAACTCTAACACCCTGGTGTCCCAAGGGCCCTTGGAATAGTGACCAAGTCCCACCTTGGATCAAAAACAGTGCCACTTAGGGGCGCCTGGGTTACTCAGTTAAGCGTCCGACTCTTGATTTCAGTCAGGTCATGATCTCAGAGTCATGAGATTGAGCCCTGTGTCAGGCTCCCGCTGGGCGTGGAGCCTGCTTAAAATTCTCTCTCCCTCTCCCTCTGCCCCTCCTTTCTCTCTCTCTCTCTCTCCCCCTTTCCTCCCTCCCTCCCTCTCAAAAAGAAAAAGAAAAGAAAATGATATACTGGGGCAATTTAAGGACATTTATATAGATATTTGGAGTTATGAAGCGTTTTTTTTTCCCGGAAAGATGAAAGAATTGTACAGAGAACATTAAATTATACATATAACTTTAAATGGCTCCAGTATTTTCCTGTCCTTTAATCTCTTTATATCTTTTTAAACCATCTTTTTCAGTTCTTTTATGCTACCAACTGGGAATTTTTTTCACATGCTCTTGTTCTCACTCAAGTTCACCTTTAAAATATCTTGCTTCCTATAGCCTGTTATATGCTACAGAGCCTTTCTGAAATATTTTTTCCTCTTGTTATCCATTTTTCTTTTTCCTTCTCAACTGTCACTTCTCTCATTTTTCAGATTATTCATCTTTTTCTTTCTTAAATTTAAACTGTTTTCCCTTGTTTGCTGTTTCTGTGAATTTATTTTTATTTTTTCTATGTGTCTTTGAGGGTGGGAAATAGGCTCAAAGCTTTTTTTTTTTTTAAGAAAATTGTGTGCTTCTGTGTTCTAAAGAATGTTTTGTGATAATTTTCTTGGCTGGTATCAAATAAACATGAATTCCTGTTTCACAATAAATGAATAAATAAATCTTTCTCTTCCAAAATTGTTCTTATTCTTTCCTGTTTCTGTGTAAATAATATAGCTCTATACTACTTTCCTGAAAAGCTTATAAAATCATATTTTTAGTCTTTACTCATGCATATTGCAATTGCATCTATTTTTAATTGAAATATTATTTTACCAGGCCATTTTGACTTTTTGCTCATAAGAATATGTAAGGGAGGAAGAATTTTTCCTTGAGCCTTTTGGGGTCCCTGACTGGGTCTGAAAAGTCAACTGACAAAGACAGATTATCAAAAGAAAAGCATAAAAATTGATTTAAGTTCTACATGACACGGGAGACTTTTAAGGAAATGAAGCCTCAGAGAAGGTTAGATCTGTGTATTTTTCTGCTGGGTTTGACAGAGAGTGGGCAGTTTTGGAAGAAGAGGCTAGGTTAAGGCGTATGAGTGAAGCGTAGTAAACTGGGGGAAACATTGAGGCCTGCTTGTTGGGGTTCTTCTTGGTGTCCCTTTGTCTTTGGAGATCGGGATTCTCCTTTCCCTCCCTCTCTTACCCAAGGGTCTCAGGGCCTGTTTTAGGGGAGAAGAGCGAGGAGGGGAAGAGGTCAGAGTGATCTTCCTGCTTCTGCTGTTTACTTAAACTCCTTCAGCTTAAAACTTGCAATACGCCAAGGTGCCGTATTTTGGGGTAGCGTGTCCTGAGCCCTATCAAATACATTGTGCAAACTCCTTTTTTACACAATGGAATTTATATTCTCTATGGCAATTTAATCCGATGAATAGATTTTCTTTTCTCATTGTATGAACATGCGAGAAATAACTGTTGTATATTTTATTTTTATTCACCATTTAACCATCTTTAAAATAAACATATAAATATGTTATAGACAACAAAAATACAAAACAAGTTTTTTTTTAAAGATTTTATTTATTTATTTATTTGAGAGAGAGACAGAGATAGCAGGAGAGAGCATGAGTGGGGAGGAGAAGGAGAAGCAGTCTCCCCACTGAGCAGGGAGCCTGACGTGGGGCTCTGTCTCAGGGCCCGGGGATCATGACCTGAGCCAAAGGCAGATGCTTAACTGACTGAGCCACCCAGGCGCCCCCAAAACAAGTTTCAAATGTGATCTTATTTATCTGTATGATTCTATAACTGCTTTCCAATTCTTGTTCTGGTACATTCATGGTTTTATTTTTTTTCCTTTTTCCTTAATCTATGTAAATTTTTTTGTGTATCTACTTAATGTGCAATACAGTATATTATCATACATACGACATGCAGTCGTATCCCAGCTTTGCTCACTTGTCGGGTACCTCTTCTGTTTTGTTTTGTTTTTTTTCCTTCTGCTTTGTTTGTTTATACAGCTATAATCAGTCTTAAATATATTTTTAAGTCATTCCTTGGAATATATTCCTAAAGGTAGTAGACCAGGCCAAGCCATATGGTCATAACTAATTATTTCTAGTAGACTTTTAGTGCTGTCAGAATAAATACCCCAGAGAGTAAATGAGATTTTGATGGAAGGAAGCCTACACAAAGAAGCAAGGAAATGAGGTTATTCTTTGTCACATGAACAATATTAGAAGAAGTGTTTGTTCTTTCTTTTTAAATGAGACTAGGATCTGAGGGATTTGGGGGAAAAGAAACAAGATACATCTCCTTGGGAGGATGTTTCTGGTCTTTGTGATTACTTTCTCTCTCTCTCTCTCTCTTTAAGTAGGCTCCGCACCCAGTGTGGAGCCCAGTGTGGGGCTTGAACTCACAACCCTGAGATCAAGACCTGAACTGATATCAAGAGTTGGATGCTTAACCGACTGAACTACCCAGGTGCCCCCCCTCTTTTTTTTTCAAGATTTTATTTTTAAGTAATCTGTACACTCAACATGGGGCTCGAGCGTACAACTCCAAGGTCAAGAGTCACATGCTCTATCGACTGAGTCAGCCAGGCGTGCCTACTGTCTCTTTTTTAAGTGTCCCTTTTCTCCAGTGTTGTATGCCCTCCCCCATACATGGTGTTGCATCTTTGATACTTTCTTCCTGCTCTTCTGTCCCCTCTGTTGGTTCCTTTCCTCACTTCATCCCCCAATGCTGGCCTCTCCGTTCTCTTCCTCATTTACTCCACACTGTGCCTTCATGTCACGCATATTGAGATAATTCTATAGGATGCGAGATTGACTCACAACCCTTCCCTCAGCCTTATTATCATTCTCACGATGTCTCTTCCTTCCCACCGCCACTACCATTCCCTTTTTTCAAAACCTTACCATTTATCACCTGGGTGATTTAAATTCATTTCTGGATGGTTTCCTTGCTTCCTGGTGGTTTCAATCTTCCCTCTTCCCTTGCAAGCTGTGCTTGTCTACACTAGTCACTTAACATTTTTGAGTCTTGATTCATGTACATAGAGTCATGGATGAATAGCTTATTGCCCCTGGCATATCATATATATACCATCGTTTCCCTACTCTTCTAGCCTTTCCTTCCTATAACTCGTCCCCATCAGTATTCCTGTTGTGACAAACAAGTCTGATCATGTCACTCTCAAACTTTACTAACTTCAGTGACCTTCCCGGATCTAGAGGGTAAGGTCTAAAGTCTGTGAGAACATATCAAGCCGTTCCTGGCTTGTTCACATTTCCCACCTCATCTTCTGCCCTCAGCTTGTCAGAGTCACTATCCCCAGCCCCAGCACTCTTCTCACCATTTCCCAAAAAGGCTGAGCCCCTCCAACCTCTGTCTTTGCACATGATGATCTCGCATGTTTTATAAGTAAGCTCTACCCCCAACATGGGGCTCAAACTCACGGGATCAAGAGTTGCATGCTCTACCGACTGAGCCAGTCAGGTGCACCCACGATGATCTCTTTTTTGCTGAACTTGCAAAATTCCCTGATTTTTTTCAAGATCCATTTTAAAGCATCTCTGTTTAAAGCCTTCCCAGATACTTGAACTCTTCCCATGCTCCTGGGACTTTAAATCTTGAGCAAGTGAAGCAATAATTTCAGAACAAAGGCAGTGAATAGTGGGTGGCCAAGACCATCTTGTTCTGGTGCCTTCTGCTCATCCCCCAGACAGCGTTTTTCAATTGGGGTGCCTCATGTAAGCCACAGAAACAGAAAATGATTTGAGTGACAATTTTCTCAATCCTGCCAGAGATGGCACATAACCAATACCATTTTATTCTTTTTTTTTAAGATTTTATTTTTAAGTAATCTCTTCACCCAACGTGGGATGCAAACTTACAACCTTGAGATCAAGAGTCACATGCTCTGCTGACTGAGCCAGCCAGGCACCCCAACCAGTACCCTTTTAGATGCATAGGAGAGGAATGAGGTCATTATATGTAATGTGTGCTATAGAGTGGTGGAGCTTAATTTTCTCATGGAACTCAGATTGGAGACATTGCTATAGGGCATTTTTGGGTCTGTCATCTTTTTAAGCTTGTCCCTCCAAGCTCTCACTGATGGTTAGAGCACCTAGTATTAGGAGGAATTCCCTTTATGCCTAAGATAACTAGGTTCAGTTTTGGTTGCTAACAAATCCAACCCTTTTTTGATATAGCAGCATCAGAAAATACATATTTGTGGCTGTATGTGTTTATTGAATAATTAGAAGAATAACCTTTGGAATTCCTTCATTTTCATTTTTCCGTATACCACACACATTAATCTTTATTTACAGTGTCACTCAGAGTCTACTTTTTCTTTCTGTTTCTACTACCACCATCCTCGTCTAGGTGTTTCTTGTGTTGGCCCGCATTCCTGCGGTCATCTCCTGATGCCACCATCTACCTCTTCTCCTCCCTCCCCTTCAATGATACTGAACCCATGTCAATTTTTCCCCCAAATAAAAGAGCAAAATACCATTTCTCTTCCAAATATCATGCAACTGGCCTTCATGTTACATTGAAACTCATAGGCTTGTCCTATGACACGACCCCATATTGTCAGTGCAGCCTGCTTCCTTCACTCCACTCTGAGCTGTTTCTCTTCTATGAACACTCTTTTGCTTATGCCATACATACCATCCCTTCCTTTCTGCAGCCTATATTATTGGCTTTTAAAAAATTTATCGGATTTGGGCCACCTGGCTGGCTCAGTTGGTGGAGTGTGTGACTTTTGGTCTCGGGGTTGTGAATTCTGGGCGCCCATTTTGGGTGTGGAGAGCACTTAAAGATAAAATCTTAATTTAAGGGGTGCCTGGGTGGCTCAGTTGGTTAAGCATCTCTTTTTTTCCCCCTTATTTTTAAAAAAGATTTATTTATCTATTCATTCATTCATTCATTCATTCATTTATGTGAGAGAGAGAGAGAGCATGTGCACATCGTGGGGAGGGGCAGTTGGAGAGGGAGAAGCAGACTCCCTACTGAGCAGGGAGCCCAACATGGGGCTCGATCCCAGGACCCTGAAATCATGACCTGAGCTGAAGGCAGACGCTTAACCATCTAAGCTGCCCAGGTGCCTCTTTTTCTTTTCTTTTTTTTTTTAAGATTTTATTTTTATTTATTTTAGAGAGAGAGTGTGTGTGAGCAGGGGGAGGGGCAAAGGGAGAGGGAGAAGGGAAGCAGATTCCCCACTGAGTGTGGAGCTGGAAGCAGGTCTCAACACAGGGCTCCATCTCATGACCCTGAGATCATGAGCCAAAACCAAGAGTCAAATGCTTAACTGACTGTCTGAGCCACCCAGGTGCCCCAAGTGTCCAACTCCTGAGCTCAGCTCAGGTCTTGATCTCAGGGTCATAAGGTATAGCCCCATACTGGGCTCCATGCTGGGCATGGAGCTTACTTAAAAAATAAAATTAAAAAAAAATCTTTAAAAAAATTTATCAGATTTTACCAAATATTCCTCCCAATGTCCATGTTCCAACCATTTTGTCTCCTGAGCATATTAACCTATATTCATTGCTTCTTTTTCTGCCTGATTTGCTTTTTATTTTTCTATTTTCCATACTTCATTTCATCTGGATAATTCTTTTTTTTTATGTTTAAAATTCTTTTACTCTTTTTTTTTCTTTTAACATAACACACATTGGATGATTAGGAAAACGATTAGGAAAAATAAGCAAAGGGTGAATTACAGAGTGTTCAAATTCTTTTTTTTTTTTTAATCATTACTGCCTTCTAAACACCTTAGTACCCCTCAAAATCTACCTCCTTCCAAAAGTCTACTTGACTCTCTTCAATCTAAATACTGTTGGGGCACATGGGTGGCTCAGTCGGTAAAGTGTCTGATTCTTAATTTTGGCTAAGGTCATGATCTCAGGGTCGTGATATCAAGCCCAACATGGGGCTCTGTGCTGGGCATGGAGCCTGCTTAAGACTCTCTCTTTCGCTCCCTCTCTGCCCCATCCCCCCCCCACCCCACTCATGCTCTCGCTCTTTCTCTAAAAAATAAATAAATAAATAAAATAAATGCTAATTTTATTTCTTACACTCTGTTATTGCCTTGTCTGTATACTAGTAAGTGGAATTACCCACTGGAACTCTCTTCATCAAGAACCATTAATTAGCCTGTTAAGTATGTACTTAAGTGGACAGCAAAGAAGAGATTTTTTATAAAATGTTTAGAAGTATTTGTACCCCAGTTTCTTTTCTTTTTTATACCAAATTGCAAAATACAGTCGTTCACCCTTATCAGTGGTTTTGCCTTCTGCCGTTTCACTTACCCATGGTGAACCATGGTCCGGAAGCAGATGATCCTCCTTCTGACGAATTATCAGAAGGTCAGCAGTAGCCCAGTGCTTTGTCACATGCCTATGTCATTCCTCTCACGTCATCTCATCTCAGAGATATTTTATCTCCTATCATCACAGAAGAAAGAGTTGAGTATAGAGCAGTAAGATATTTTGAAAGACAGAGACCACATTCACATAAACTTTTTTTAACAGTATATTGTTATAATTGTTCCATTTAATGATTATTATTATTGTTAATCTCTTATTGTGCCTCATTGATAAACTCTATCAGAGGTATATATGGGTAGGAAAAAAATAGTGTGTGTGTGTGTGTGTATATATATATATATATGTATACATATACATATATATATATATAGTTTGGTAGCACCTACTAGGGGTCTTGGAATGTATCCCCATAGATAAGTGGGGATTACTATACTTTTTAAAAAAGATTTTATTTATTTATTTATTTATTTGAGAAGTGAGAGGAAGAGCAGGGGGAGAAGTAGAGGGAGAGGGACAAGCAGACTCTGCACTGAGCATGGAGCCCCATGAGAGCTTGATCCTATGACCCTGAGATCACGACCTGAGCTGAAACTGAGAGTTGGATGCTTAACCGACTGAGCCACCCAGGTGCCCTGGGATTACTATATTTTTTCTAAAAAATAAATAAGTAATTGAAAGTCCACAGCAGATCACTGTTGACTATCAAGAAACCTAGTAACAGGCAAAACCATTTTCAAGTCACCATTGGGTTATTGGCATTGTCAATGGAAGCAGAAAGACCTTCTGTGTGTGTCTAGGAGACTCAATGAGAACATCCTCTGCCACTGGCAGGGTTGTGTTGGATGTCCAGGGCTGTGTCAGACTTGGAGCATCATGTATCTCATACCTAAATTTTTTGGTGGTGAAGATGGTCTTGGCTGGGAATCATTTGTTGGCAAGAGTTAGAAATCTGCTCAAACTAGTTCATGGAAAGAAGGGAGTTGTAGTACATTTATGCTGTGTAATCATTCAGACATGGGAATCAAAAGGCGGCCAAGCTTCCTGAGAATGGGAGAAGGGAAGGTGCTGGGACTGACTTTCTTTGTCCCTCTTGAACTCTGTTAGCAATCACAGGATCTCTTCCATTTTTGCTTCCCTTGGTCTTTGCTCTCCAACAATGTCGATCATTTGTAAAGGGCTCTAAAGGGCCCAAGTTATGTGACCTTGCAGCTCCATCACCTTTGGCTGGCTGCATTTTGTGACTCTGAGTTTAAATTCTCAAGTGAAAGAATTTGTCTAATCTTTGGTTTGACAGTGGTGGTTGACCTTAGGTCAAGTGATCATCATTGGCCCACAGCACTGTGTTTGGGACTGGGGCCACATATTATAAAAATAAACACGTGGTCTTGTCCTTTCAAGGGGGATTTGAATGGAGTCACACGTAGTTTCCGAAGCGTCCACTATAAAAAGTTCAGTGTGGTATATGTATTTGAGATTTCTCATTGAGTAATATAGAAGAAGAGTACTTCCTTTAACACCCTATGGCTATTTCTTTGCTTTCTTCCAATTTTAGTAGCTAGTTCACTGTGATATAGGAGAGGAATTGTCGATTTAATCTTAAAATTAACATGTTACTGATGACTGATGTCATCAGTATGAAATGAAAAAATTATGAATTAATTCTTATAATCACATATGCTATATGTTACATGGTTAAAAATCAAACTTATTAGAGGCTGGGTTCAATTTGGGCCTGCAAATTTAAAAGAACAGATGGAAGAATTGGAGGGGGTCTATGGAAAGCTAAGGAAAAGATGAAAGAAAATAAAATGTGAGTTTCAAATTAAGGAAGATGATAAGCTTATTTAGCCTGGAGAAGAGAAGACAGAGTAGTGATGTGAGAATTTCCCCAAACATATGAAGGTGAAGCAGGGATATATTGAGCTCATCTCTATTGCCTTGATACAATATACAATAGAATATAGATTTTAATGACAGCATAAACTCAACCTTTCAGACTGCAATGCTACGTGTAGAGAAATTCATGGACTCTTTTTATATATAAGACGTATAAATGTATCTGTTGGAGCAGAATGTGGTATCATAGTCACAGGAGTATAAATCAGATAACTTCATTGAGATTGCCTCAAGCTCTATGAGGCTGAGGTCACTTCTATGATGCTTTAGTAGAAATGAAAGACAGAAGTAAAGAATTTTTGTAATCACATTTTTCTTAATCAGTTATTCCAGGCATGGCCAAATGAATTGGGCTCTCTGAGGGGCATTCAAATGAGCAGCAATAGTCACTGACCTCTGAATTTTCTTTGGTAGAGTGGGAGTTGTAAACTAAGGGTGAAAGCTACATTTTCCTCCATAATAAAGTAGGATTCTAAGTGACTCGGTGAGAAGAGAGAAAGGAGAGATGGAGTGATCAGAAATGGGGAAAAGAGGGGCGCCTGGGTGGCACAGCGGTTAAGCATCTGCCTTCGGCTCAGGGCGTGATCCCGGCGTTCTGGGATCGAGCCCCACATCAGGCTCCTCCGCTATGAGCCTGCTTCTTCCTCTCCCACTCCCCCTGCTTGTGTTCCCTCTCTCTCTGGCTGTCTCTATCTCTGTCGAAGAAATAAATAAAATCTTTTTAAAAAATCTTTAAAAAAAAATTAAAAAAAAAAAAGAAATGGGGAAAAGATGGTGGAAATTTCAGTTCGAGAAATGGACATACTTTCTTGTAAGTAGTATGTGGTANGGGAGAGATGGAGTGATCAGAAAATGGGGAAAAGATGGTGGAAATTTCAGTTCGAGAAATGGACATACTTTCTTGTAAGTAGTATGTGGTATAAGTCATCTTTCTGCACTCCTCTCCCATAAAATTGTCATAAAATATTTGTCTCTGGTTATTGAGTCGTGAATTGGAATCTGTATTAAGACACATAGAAAATGCTGAGTATAGCCTCAAGGTGGGATTGGACGAGAGCTGAGGTCATTTGTGGAAGGTGTACAATATTCACATTATCTATATTTATTAACTTAGTAGTGGACTAGGTAGATATTTCAGTATAGTATCTGGGCCAAGTAAGAAGTTTGATTGGGTAGAAGAAAACCCAAGATTAGGATTGCAGAGAGTTGTATTATATGATCTTGGGTGAAACCAATAAACTCTTCGCGCCTAATTTCTTCTTCAAATTAAGATAATGCATATACTGCATCTATCTTAGGATACAATAAGGTATGATCACTCAGAATAAAACACAGGCCGTTAGTATCGCAAGTCCCACCCAGTAGGGAGAACCATTTAGAAGTGAACAAGCACTGGGCACTGCGAGCCGCTTTACCACTTCTACTGGAAGTGTGGTCTGAGATCCTGGGGTCCCTAAAACTCATTCAGAGGGGTGTCGCAAGGCCAAAATTACTTTTATAATAATATTAAGACTTCGTTTGCTCTTTTCAATTGTATTCTCTCATGAATACCTGGTGGAATTTTCTGGAGGCTGAAGAATGATGGTAAATGACATCTCAACAGATTGAATGCAGAAGCAGATACAATAATTCATCTGTCTTCTTTAAGCTAGATCTTAAAGAGATTTTCAAAAATATAAAGCAGTGCCAGTCCACTTACTAATTTTTTGTTTTGAAAATATAGTTATTTTTCATTAAAAATATTAACTTACATTAACATGTAAGGGTTATTCTTATTTTTAAATAATTCATAAATATTTAAACATTTTCAGTTTAATTTCTAACATAGTAAATATCAATAGATATGCCTCATGCAAAAAAATTTTGGGGGGAGGTCTTCTATTATTTTTAAGAGTGTGATAAGGATCTTGAAATGAAATTGTTGGAGAACCACTGGTCTGCCCCTTCACCTTGGCAAAGTGACCTTGCACAGGGTGATCCATGCATATTCTAACTTTCTCTCCTCCTCCCATGGTCCTCTGATGGCTGGGGGGACCCCCAGGAGAATCCTTCAGAGAGTACATATATTTGGGATCCCTCTCCAACAGACACAAAATGAAACAAACTGTGTGCTTGGTTCCCTAGGCAACCCCATCCCATCCAAATCTCATAACATATCCTATTTCTGTGCTGTAGGGGTTCTGCAAGGTTACTCTTCTCTGAGTGATGGAGATCGATGGCATTTTAGACTGAAGGAAGGGTCCTGGGGAAGATCTGGACTTGGCAACAGGCCTGGTCTTGGAACATTAGCAGTCTTCTTCTGCACATCTCTGAGCGTATGCATCTTCAGAATGTTCTAGTCTCAGCCTCGGAATAGATGCTATGGACACTCATGCCATTTGAGACATTGGTCTAGGCAATTTATATGTATTAAATCTTAAAACGCGCTTAGGAGTTAAGTATAATTATTGCCCCAATTTGATGTATGAAGAAGCTGAGGCAAACATTTAAGTAAGTTTGCCCAAAGTCTCACAGCTAGAAAATAGCAGAGTCGGATTCAAACACAGGTATTCTGGCTCCGGGTTTTATGGCATTAAACACTATATTTTATTACCCTCCCTATAGATTTGTTGGCTATATAAGACCCCCTTAGCAATGAACTAGAAAGGGTAGGCTAACTGCTTTAACAACCAACCTAAACTTTACAGAAGATTAATATAAGAGTTGTTCCTTTGTGTTCCAGTGCAAAGTGGGTTGGTAAGTGCTCCATCCATATGGTCACTTAGAGGCCCAGGATCTTTCTATCTTGTGGCTCCGTTTTTCTGCAGGCCCTTGGAGTTTTCTATCTTCAGCCAGTTGATGGGAAAAGAGAGTGTGGAAAACTTCCCATAGGAGATTTTTATATGCCAAGCCAGCACCTCCACTAATATTTCATGGCCTTAAATCACTCAGATGGCTATACCCAATGGTGAGGTATGCTGGGAAATATAGTCTAGCTGCCCACAAGGAAAAGGGAAGAGTTGAGCACAGAATTACATGAGCATTCTGAAGAATTTTATGCTAAGTAATAATGTGGAGACTCCAGGAATATTGCCAGGGTCCGAGCTCACAGGTCAACTGATACTGTAGAAGGTCTACCAATAATTCTGTATCCCCAACATGGAAGTTTCTTTTTCTTTAAGGCCTCCAGGGCCTAGGTCCTCAAATATAACTATATATGGGCCTGGAGTTAGCTATCAAAAAACTTTAATATGATAGCTAATGCTAAGCAGCCCATATAACATCTCAGTGAAAGTTAGAAAAATAACTTATTTTCGTAAGACACCTCAGTCCTATGTTCCAGAAAATTCTCAGAGCAAATATACAAATCTATAATTAATATAATGTGAATGATGCCCTCTCCAATTGTGCTGTGCACATCCTGCACAACTGTACAAGAATGGCCTGCCTTTACACTTTAGTCCTTACAAGTCACCCCAGCTGTGTAGGTATATGCATATAGTCTTTATGTCTATAGATTATTATATATAGATATAAAATTTAAAGTACAGTAAAAAATTGAATGTTTTACTCTGAACAAAATTCAATACAAATATTTTGAAAATCCTTCCAAAAATTGTGTAACGTCTATTTAATGTGTGATGAGGGTGCATTTTAATATTCTTGATGTACTGTGGGGTGCTGGTGGCAGCAGTGGTGGAGCTCCAAAGCGGAGCACCTCTTAGAGGGTAAAAGTGCTAGAAGCTGCCTCTCTTTCTTTCTTTCTTTCTTTCTTTCTTTCTTTCTTTCTTTCTTTCTTTCTTTCTTTCTGATTTTATTTATTTATTTGACAGGGAGAGAGAGAGCACAAGTAGGCAAAGTGGCAGGCAGAGGGAGAGGGACAGTGAGAAGCAGGCTCCCTGCAGAGCTGAGAGCCTGATGCGGGGCTAGATCCCAGAACCCTAGGATCATGACCTGAGCTGAAGGCAGACGCTTAACCAACTGAGCCACCCAGGCGCCCGCTGCCTCTGTTTCTTACACAGTGTCTTACACAATGCCTTCCGTGTAGTAATTGCTCAATAAAAATTATTGAATGAAAGAATTAGTGAATCCATGAATCAGTGAATGTTCTCTACTGCCAAAACCCACTGCTCAATTAATTTCTGCATTGCATAGTTTGTTTTCTAGCCTGCATATCAGCTGAAAACCTTTTACCCTCATTGCTGTTGACAGTGACCTACTCCAACAGTCCCACAGCCTCGCTGGCTTCTTAAATCATTGTGTAAACGATACGTCAGTGATCTTCAGACCATACTTGGGGCCCCAGGGGCTTTATCAAAGTGATGTCAGCTCTTCCTGTAAGTCCATACTGAGGGTCCAAAGCTCTCCTCCACTGTGTTAACACCCTGTGATATGGCCAGAGCTTTTGTTTGTGAGCCAGAGTAGGTCATACCAATTTTCCAAAAGATTCTCTGGGAGCCTAGTCATCCTGAGAAATCAGACATCTGGAGTTAGAAGGATATCCCTTAGGTTTTACAACACTGGAAGGAAATTATATCTGGAAGGCTTTCCAGGGGTATTTTCAGAAAGAAAGTAATCTCATTATTGGCTAATCTCAAATATACAGGAAGTCCAGAGGACAGTGCCCATTACTATTCTCAGTGAGGAATCTTTCCAGCTTGATAGTCACCCTCTGATAGGCACTTGGGAGGTTTTCCCTCCCTGGTATCCCTTCTCTTAATTCTTCTACCCCTGATTCCTTTCTGGAACCTTCCTGGCAAACACATTGGGATCAGGTGGGTAGAAGCTGTCTTTCCTAGCTCTCTTCTGGAAGGGAACCAACATGTCCCTCCAGAGGTGAAATCCTTCACAGGAATAGATTTACGTCCTTGTCAAACAATCCTAAAACAAACTTTCCACTTGTTACCATTGATAGCCCCTCATAACAAGAATATAAATGTTATTTTTTTAAAGATTGTATTCATTCAAGAGTGCGCACATGCACACACACACACACACACACACACACACACACACATGCATGAGCAGTGGGGGGGAAGAGAGAGAGGGAGAAGCAGACTTCTGACTGAGCAAGGAGCCCGAAGCGGGGCTTGAACCCAGGACCCCGGGACCACAACCGGAGCCAAAGACAGACGCTTAACTGACTGAGCCACCCAGGCGTCCTGAGAATACAAATGTTATTAAGCTTAGGCAAACACACACAAAGTTTTCTCAGGGTGAGAAAGGCAAGGATTGAGTAGGGCAAGGGGCACAGAAAACGGCCATGCCACACTGAACAGCCCTGAAGAATCCAGCTTAGTGGCCCATCTCCATTCCCCACACTCCTGTTCTCTCAGCTCTCCCCTCTTACCTAGTATTTTCCTCTGGCCCTTGCAGCAGATCCCTCCCTAGAATCCAAGGACATTCCCAGGACCAAGCATGCATGGGCGAATTTACATCATTCCTTATACCAGTTCCCTAACAATTGCGATGACATTTCTCTAGATTACTTCTGGGCGATGACAGACAAGGCCTCAGTAATAATACCTTGCAAGTGTAACACGTCTGTAATTAGACTGTCCTGTAATTAGGGAGCTGACAACTTAGCCACTGCTTGTCACTAGCCAGTGACACAGCAGGACACAGGAGGAACTGTAGAGAAGGACATCTGTCTGACGATGGATGATGAGGCTCCCAAGGAAAGCCACGAGGAATAACATAAGAACAACTATAACAAAAAGCCATAGAGAGCAGATCACATTTCTGGATCAGAGACAAAGCTCGTGCCTCGGGAAGAATGGGGTCATGATCTCCCTCCATCCTCCTGCTCTGGAGGATAAGGTGTGAGAGGTATATTTTAGCGTCTTCCAAAGTCTGGCACACAGCCAAGGATGAATCCGAGATTTTGGTGGTGACTTTGGGCAGCGTGAGAGGGAGGTTGCACGTCGCATGCAAACTGGACCATTTACGCCAGTGGGCCGATATGTCTGCCATTTCCCTAAACTTGGTTCTGTTGCATTTTTTTGAAGTCTTGTTGGGTTCCTCCATTCCACACCATCTCCCACAGCCAGTAGGCAAGTCGGACCACTGGCCCAACTCCATCTCATCTCTCCCACTGTGGGTGTCCTAGCCCCAGTTTGGGCCGCCGCACACTCTCTTCTCTGGTCTGACCACCACAAACCCCCGGCTTCCTGGTTGCTGCCCTCTGGGCTCTCTTCTCTCCACCATCTACCTAGAGCTGTATGGGAAGAACCCAGTGTCCTATTGTGACTGTCCCCACAGTCTCTCTTCTAGCGTTGCTGACGGAGCCACATTGCCTACTAAAATAGAGTCCTTGGCATGGCATTTAACACCTCGTTTCAGAATTCTTATGTCCCTTCTGTCTTTTGTTTCTAACAACACACTTGTACTCCAACTGAAATACTTGTTCAGTATATCCTGCATCCTCCTATTCTCATCTTCGTGATGCTCTCTTTCCACGGACTAGGCTTTCCTCTGACCCTTTCCTGAGTTCCCAGCCATCCTTTAAGGCCCAGCTCAAAAGGCATCCCTTCCTTGGGAGGCTTCTCTTGTTTTACCACCTGATATGTTTCCCTCTTCTCAATATTGTTCGCCCCTCGCCACCCTCTTACCACCCCGTCCACAGGGCTGCCTCAGGCCCCACGGCCACTGTGCTGGCTGAGGTAGGTCCAGGATAGCTGAAAGCTCAGGCTGCCAAAAATAAGAAGCCCTCTGTTTGAGGGCTGCTGCTTCTATTGCTTGCCACGCAATCTCTGGCAAATGGCTTCACCACCTAGAACCTCGGTATTATCATTTACGGATGGGAGGTAAGAATCCCTGCCTCATAGGATTGTTGTAAAGCCAGATGTGATATGTACAGAAACCTTTTCTAGCTTGGAAAGCATTTTACCAATGTGGGATATCATCTTGATTTATCTTATAGTTATTTATATAGTTGCCTTATTGTATCTTTTATACTATAGTTATCTGAGAAATTTTTTTTAAGAGATTTTATTTATTGGGTGCCTGGGCGGCTTAGTCGGTTAACTGTCTGCCTTCAGATTGGGTTGTGATCCCAGGGTCCTGGGATGGAGCCCCACATCAGGCTCCCTGCTTGATGGGGGGGGGTCCTGCTTCTCCCTCTGCCCTTCCCTCCCCACCCCCCACCCCCACCCCCACTCATGCTTGCTCTCTCTCTCTCTCTCTCACAAAAATAAATAAAATCTTAACAAAGATTTTTTTATTTATTTGTCAGAGAGAGAGAGAGGGAGAGCCCAAGCAGGGGGAGCTGCAGGCAGAGGGAGAAGCAGGCTTCCTGCTGAGCTTAACCGACTGAGCCATCCAGGCATCCCTATTTGCGAAATTTTACCTCATTCTCCCACAACCAGTGTTAACTCCTGTATCGATTAGGCGTGCATTCAGCTCAAGGCGTGATGACCTCAGTCAGGGGGAGTACTGGGTTGGAGGTGGGCCCTCCTGAAGCCGGCAAGATGGGCTTCATCCATATGAAAGGAGAGCCTGCCTGTTGAGCAGGCAACTTGTCTACTAACAGCCCTTGAAGACAGGAATCAACTCTTGTTCATCTGAACTCCTCTCTACAGTACCTAGTATATAGTAGATGGCATATGGTAGGTGTTCAATCAATATTAATTGAATGAATTAATAAATAATCAATACATGAATGAGAGTTCAAAAACCTGAAATAACTGGTCTCAACTCAGCCATTTTTGTACATACATCTTCCTTAAAGTTCACCCTCATAATAGCCTTCAGGATTAGAGCAATTTATCCTTCAAGCAGAAGTGCTGTTATTCAAAGTGATTTGATTAGTTTTTGTCTAGTCAGGGGCTAAGATGTAGGAACATTATGTTAGAAAGACAGCATAAAAGTGAGTCTGGATCTGAGAGGTTTAAAATGAGTCTGAAATATTAAAATATGTCTCAGACAATATGAACCTTTATGGTTTTCTTTTTATACATTGTTGCATAGGAATTCAAAATATTGTTACAGGGTATATCACAGTAAGAATTTATATTCTGAAAATTATACACCAGCAGAATCTTTTAAATGACCTCCCCTTTTCCTTTCAATACCTCATCAGACAAGAGGAGATTCAGTGGGAAAGCAGTAATTATAATCCTTGCCACATTGACAGACTTTTAGTATATGCCTGAGCAAAATGGTGAGAGAGGGTGGGGATAAAGATATAAAGGAAATTAGGTGACCTAATATGGCCTAATGTAAGGTACATGTAGCAAATGTGGTTCTTATCCTTGAATAAAGTTCAGCTAAAAGGAGGATAGACTAATAATTTTCTATCTTATTAATATACAACTGACTAGTAAAAGTCTCTGATCTTGAATTTGTTCCTGTAGAACCTAACCTTCTTCTTTTTAAATTTATTTAAAAAAAATTTTATCTTTAAAAATTGAGGTATAGGGGCGCCTGGGTGGCTCAGTCATTAAGCATCTGCCTTCGGCTCAGGGCATGATCCTGGCGTTGTGGGATCGAGCCCCACATCGGGCTCCTCCACTGGGAGCCTGCTTATTCCTCTCCCACTCCCCCTGCTTGGGTTCCCTCTCTCGCTGGCTGTCTCTCTCTGTCAACTAAATAAATAAAATCTTTAAAAAAATAAAAATAAAAAAATAAAAATAAAAATTGAGGTCTAATTGACATAGGACATTGTTTTAGTTTTAAATGTACAGTGTAATGATTTGATATATGTACATGTTGTGACATAATCACCACAGTTTAGTTAACGTCTATCCCCATATATAGTTGCAGTTTTTTGTGTGATAAGAACTCTTAGGATCTATTCTTTTAGTAACTTTCAAATATACATTACAGTATTGTTAACTATAGCCATCATGTGGTACTTTATATTCCCAGAACTTAGTTATCTTATAACTGAAAGTTTGTACCTTCAGGTGCCCTTCACCCACTTCACCCACCCCCAACACCAGCCCAAACTGCCAATCTCTTCTCTGTATCTATGACTTAGTTTAGTTTTGGGTTTTTTGGGGTGGGGTTTTTTTTTTTTAAGATTTTTTTCAGAGAGAGAGAGCGAACACATGAGTGGGAGGGGCAGAGAGAGAGAGAGTCTCAAGCAGACTCCTCACTGAGCACGGACTCTGTTGCAGGGTCAGTCTCACAACCCCGAGATCATGACTTGAGCCAAAACCAAGAGTTGTACACTCCACTTAACCGACTGTGCCACCCAGGTGCCCCTGGGTGTTTTGTTTTGTTTTTTAAGATTCCACATATAAGTGAGATCATAGAGTACTTCTCTTTCTCTGTTTGAATTATTTCACTTACCATAATGCCTTCAGGGTCCATCCATGTTCTAGCAAATAGGAGGAGTTCCTTCTTTTTTATGACTGCATAGTATTCCAGTCCATATATATATGTACACCACATTTTCTTTATTCATTCATCCATCAGTGGACACTTAGGTTGTTTCCACGTCTTGGCTACTGTAAATAATGCTGCAATGAATACAGGGATGCACTATCTTTTCTTTATTACACAATTAGCAAAATACGTGGGATCTCAAAATATGATCCATCTCTTTAGGAAGACTCTCTTGTATATGTGCATTGCAGGAGAGGGGAAAGGAAATGGGAAATACAAACTTATTCTAAACCACAAAGCTTACAAATGAGGAAGTTAATATCAAGAAAAGGTAAGTAATATCTCAAGGGTCACTTCTATTTATGGACTTGGGAATGGAACCAAGAAGTCCTAGTGCCTTGTCTGTTGTCTTTTCTAATGTCCCATACAGCATCTTTAATTTTTGAATCTCATGTAAGATAATCAGATATGAGAGGAGAAAAATAGAACTTGAGCAATTTTCATTTATTCATATTAAAGATTTGATTTATTTATCTGAGAGAGAGAGACAGAGAGAGCAAGAGCAGGGGGAGGGGGGAGAGACAGGCTTCCTGCTAAGCAGAGAACCTGACATAGTACTCGATCCCAGGACCCTGGGATCATAACCTGAGCCGAAGTCAGACGTTTAACCAACGGAGCCACCCAGGCACCGTGACCTGAGTGATTTTTATTCCACAAATCTTTTTTTTTTTTTAAGATTTTATTTATTTATTTGACAGAGATAGAGACAGCCAGCGAGAGAGGGAACACAAGCAGAGAGAGTGGGAGAGGAAGAAGCAGGCTCATAGCGGAGGAGCCTGATGTGGGGCTCGATCCTGTAACGCCAGGATCACGCCCTGAGCCGAAGGCAGACGCTTAACCGCTGTGCCACCCAGGCGCCCCTCCACAAATCTTTTTTTTAAAAAGCTACCTACTGATGCTAGACTTATCCTCAGGAACCAATGCTTCTTATACTAATCCCCATAGTTTGTAGAAATTATTATCATCACTGAGCTTTTCTGGTCTCACCCTTTGTCATCACTAAATTGGGATAACAGTAACATTCCTGTGTAACTTGTAGGGCTATTTCAAGGACTGATGGAACAAAAACATTTAGAAAAATGAAAACTTACAAATGTACAGCATGATTCAGCTCCTTATTTAATATTAATAAGTGTAATCATCTTTCTTTAAAGTTTTTTTTTTAATTAGGTAATCTCTACACCCAACATGGGGCTTGAACTCACAACCCTGAGATCAAGAATCACATGCTCTACCAACTGAGCCAGCCAGGTGTCCCAAGCATAGTAATGTTTAAAACCAGCTTGTCTTGGCTTCCAACCTCCAGTCCCACCCCCACACCCACCCCTGTAGGATACTGAGATATGCAAGCAAGGTATAAAGTAAAAAATGAAAAGAAAGAAAGAAAAGAAAGACAGAAAATTAAAGTAATTCTTCTTTTACTACTTTTATTAGTTTTTTTTAACCTCATTTCTCAAGAATCCCATTGTCTTTATGTTTCTGCATTTTATTTATTTTTTATTATTCTTGAAGTATATTTGACATATATTAGTTTCAGGTATACAACACAGTGATTCAACAACTCTATACATTACTCGGTGCTCATACAGTAAGTGTAGTCACCATCTGTCACCATACAATGTTACTACAGTATTATTCACCATATTCCCTATGCGGTATTTTCACCTCCATGACTTATTTATTTTATAAAGGAAGTTTGTATCCCTTAATCTCCTTCACCCATTTCATTTATTCCCCCACCTCTGCCCCAAGTATCCCACTGTCTTTAGATGCCTAGTCCATCTCCGAGAATATTGCTCCGTTATTCACACCCAATGTGAAGATGTTTGGTGGCTCACTGACATATCACAACTGCTCTTCAGGTTCAGGCATGTACAGATATCATCCTATGGACATCACTCATTCAAATTCAACATGTCACAAAGTGAACTCATCATCTTTCCCTTCAAAACTGTTTCTGAGATACCTCCTATCTCAGGGGCATCTCCAATGGCAGAGACATTCAAGTTAGACACCTGGAGAGTTCCTTGACCCTCCCTGACTTCCTACTCTCATATGTGATCAAATATGTATTCCTGGGTTTTTTCCCCAACACAGTTCTCCTTCCTTTCACCTTCTGCCATAGACTCCTTGTATATTCTCTTAACTAGCCTTCTTATGTCCCTTCTTCTTCTCATATCCTTAAGAAGGACCCAGTTAAAATAACCATCTGATCAGATCATCTGCTTCATGACAGGCAGTAACTCCCATCACTGGCACCATGGTTCTCAAGCTGAGTTCATATGGAGCCTATGGGAGTGCCTTAGTTGGAAAGAAGGAAGAAGGCAAAGGGGATGCTATTTGGGCTGGGGTCTACATTCCCACTTCAAACAGGGAAATCCCACTCTATACTTGCTTTCTGCATTGAGGTTCTTGGAAATAGTTGCTTAGGGATAAAACATTTTGCTATAAAGTTGGAAACCCACTGACCATAAGGTACAGTCTATGACCTGAACTTTGCCTGCTTCTCAAGCTTTATCTCTCTCGTCTCCCTTTTTCTCACTGTAGAATCAAGCCACACTTCCTGCATTTACAACACTGTTTCGTGCCTCTGTTTTATGATGTTGTGTCCTCCACCATGTAAGCCCTCTGTACCTACCCACATCACTACTTTTAGGGGGGGTGGTGATGTGGGGCAGAGGGAGAGGGAAAGAAGTAGACTCCCTGCTAAGTACAGAGCCCGATCGGGGCTTGATCTCAAGACCCTGAGATCATGACCTGAGCCAAAACCAAGAGTCAGACACTTAACGGACTGAGCCATCTAGGCACCCCTCACGTACCTTTTAAGGTACGTATTACCACCTTCAAGAAGAATTCCCTCTTTACCTCCAGTTGCCCTTTCTCTCCCTGACAATCTGCTATCCATTGTGGGCTAGTTCAGATATGAGAGATGTTAGATGGTATAGTGCAAAGCACACCGGGTTCTTCTGGTCCTCACGCTGCTACTAACTATATGTGTGATTCTAAATAATGTCACCTATATGGAACATCGTTGATTCAATCAATCATTCATTTATTCCTTCATCCAACAATGTTTGTTGATCCCCTTTCTCACCTTAATGGAGCTTACATTCTGATAGAGGAAATAGGAAATTAAAAACAAATTAAAATTATCTTAGGGTATGAAGCACTACGGAGAAAAATAAAACAAAGAAAGAGGTGTGAGTCTGGAGGGTAGGGTATTTCTATTTGAAATGGAATGTTATAGAAGAAGGGCCTTTCTGATATCTGGGAGAAGAACTTTCCTGGCAGAGAGAACAAGTGCAAAGGCCTCATGGCCAACTAGTGCTGCAACCAAGTGCTTGATAAGAGCAAGGGAGAGAGGGGCAGTTTATGAAGTCAGAAAGGAACAAGGAATCATATCACCTATGCCCTTGTGAGTGAGAAGGGGAAAGTGTTGGAGGTTTTAAGCAGAGAAATGGCATGATCTGCCTACTGTTTTAAGAGAAGCCTGCTCGTTGTTGAGTGTAGGAGCTCTGGGGGAAACAAGGGGACCCGTTGGTAGGCCACTGCGATTATCCAGGAGAGTGACGATGGCTTGAACTTAGGTGTTGTGGTGGATGTGTAAATAGTGTGCATCTTTTTTTTAAAGATTTATTTATTCATTTGTTGGGTGCCTGGGTGGCTCAGTCGGTTAAGCATCTGCCTTCAGCTCGGATCATGATCCCGGAGTCCCTCTGCCCTTCACCCTATTTGTGTTCTCTCTCACTTCCTCTCTCTCAAATGAATAAATAAAATCTTTAAAAAAATAATAAAGATTTATTTATTCATTTGAGAGAGAGAGTACATGTGAGCGGGGGGGAGGGGCAGAGGGAGAGAGAGAGAATCTTGAGCAGTCTCCCCACCAAGCGTGGAGCCCAATGCTAGGCCTTGATCTCATGACCCTGAGATCATGACTTGAGCTGAAATCAAGAGTTGGATGCTCAACCGACCGAGTCATACAGATGCCCCAACGTGTGGATCTTTTTTGAAGGTAGAATTGAAAGATCTGATGACTGGTTTGATGTGAGCTTTAAGAGGGGAAAAAAAGGTAAAGGTGGTACCAAGAATTTAAAACTAAGCATCTAGAAGAATAGAGTTAACATTCACTGAGATGGGAATGACTGTAGGGAGGAGTATCCTCTAGGGGGATTAGTTTCCAAATATATTCAGTTCCAGGTGCCTCATAGACATTGCATGGAGATGTTAAGTAGGTGGTCTGGAGCTGAGGGATCCGGGCCAGAGATATAAATGTGGGAGTTGTCAGCATATAGATAGCATAAGAGCTCATAAAACTCAACGCGATTACCCAGGAAGTAAGTATAGACATTCAAAGAGAAGAAGGTCTAGGGCTGAATCCTGGGACATTCCGATGTTTAGAGTTTGGCAAGATGAGGCACAGTGACAGAAGAGTAACAAAAGATATTGAGAAGGAGCAAGCAGCAAGGAAGAAAGAAAACGTGGAAAGTGTGATGTCCCCAAAGCCAAGTGAAAAAATTGTTTCCAGAAAGAAGGAATTGTCAGCTGAGTCAAGTACAGGCACTGAGCCACTGGTCATTGGACTGAGCTCCATAGATGTCCCTGATTACCTTAAGAAGCATTGTTTCTGTGGCCTGGTGATCATAAGGGTGGTGAGAAAATGCAGGTGGATTAGATTCGGGATGCACTGAGAGATAGCAAAGAGAGACAAGTGTTTGGAGGACTTCTGCCATAAGGACGAGCAGAATGAGACTTGGCTGAAGGGGGCTGGGGGTAGATGTTAAGAGTGTGTTTAAAGGATGGGATAAATTGCAGCATGTCTGTGTGCATATGGGAATGATCCAGTCGTTCAGGAAGAAGCGCTGATGTACGTGGTGGAGGGAGGACCTTGGGCAGGCCAGGGAGGCAAGGTCACACATCCGAAGGGTCGGCCTCTAGAACATGGCAGTTTATGGAGAGGAGCAAGAAGGAAGACAGGGTACGTGCGCACAAAGGCAGAGAAAGCCTTCTGGTTTTTACGTAGTCAATACCTGGTGAAATGAAGCGGTATTTTTAAAATAATCTTCATCACGGAGTCATCCTTGATTCCTTGCTGTCCTCACATCCAATCCATCAGCAGATTCTGTTCAAAACATATTCTGAGCCTGGCTACTTTTCACCATATCCTCATCATGTTCCTTTCTGAGCCACTGCCATCTCTTGCCTGGATTATCACAATAGGTTTCTAAGTTGTCTTTCTGTCCCCTTGCTCACTTCCCTGAAGAATGGTTATTCAAAGGACACCTGGGTAGCTCAGTCGTGAAGCATCTGCCTTCAGGTCAGGTTATGATCCCGGGGTCCTGGGATAGATACCCACATTGGGCTCCTTGCTCAGCAGGGAACCTGCTTCTCCATCTGCCTGCCTCTCCCCCTGCTTGTGCTCTCTCTCTCTCTGACAAATAAATAAATAAAATCTTAAAAAAAAAAAGGGTTATTCAAAATATAAATCCGATTTTGCCACTTCATGGTAAAAACCCTTTTATGGATCCCCATTCCACAACAAAAAGTAGATAGCTTATTATGGCGTTCTCTGCCCCATGTGATCACGCCCCTGCCTACCCCTGCAAATTCTCCCACTCTCACTCCATTTGACAGAATATCCTTCAGGCACACTGGCTGCCACCACCAACAGTTGTTCCTGACTCAGGGACTCTGTTATTGTTTTGTCCTTGCTGATCCTTCCGTGTGGAATGTGTTTCCGCATGAATGCTGAGTGGCAATCTCCTTCCTGTTCATCATATCTCATTTTAAATGTCACCCACATAGAGGGACACCTGGCTCACTCGGTGGAGCATGCAACTCTTGATCTTGGGGTTGTGAGTTCGAGTCCCATGTTGGGTGTAGAGATTACTTAAAAATAAGATCTCTTAAAAAAAAATGTCACCTACATAGAGAGGTCTTTCTTGACCATTGGACATAAATAGTCACCTAGTCACTCCTTTTCAATAGAAATGACTTTAATTCTCTGCATATCACTATCTGCTATTTTTTTATTTATGGTATTTCCTTATTTTGCTGTTTATCATCTTATCTGTCCTCTTCAAATGTGAACTCTATGAGAGCAGAAACTTGTCTTGTTCCTGATGTATTCTCCAGTGCCTATAGCAGTGCCTGCCTCATAAGAGAAATTTCTCTTGGGGTTGAACTTACGACCCTGAGATCAAGACCTAAGCTGAGATCAAGAGTCTGGCGCTTACCCGACTGAGCTACCGAGGTGCCCTTCATAGGAGAAATTTCTTAAATACTTGTTGAATTGATAGATACCTTCTCTTTGTTTAGTCACTTCTGTTTTCAAGACTGCAATCCAGCTGAGAAATGCATGGGGCTCTATCTACTGCAATTTGCAGCAAAAGAACCCCAAGCTGCCATCCTGTACAGAACATCTGGCCCAGTAGCAAATTCCTGACACCAGCTTGAGATAAGGCCTTACCAGCGAGGAAGAAATTCTTCCCTCTTTACCCTGAGCCCACAGAGAATAAAGGGTACTACTGTTTGGGCTTCGGTGATTGACCAGGCAACAATGAGGTTGATTTTTAGGCAGAACACCCGACCTCTGATCAACCAAGGCAAATGTTTCCACGTTCAAAGTAGTGTTCTTAGCAGCTGAAACTTTTCCTAACGGTACAGATGGTCCCTGACTTATGATGGCTTGACTTGAGATTTTTCAACTTTACAATGGTGCAAAAGTGATACGCACTTAGTACAAACTGTACTTTGAATTTTAATCTTTTCCTGGACTAGCGCCTGGTACAGTCCTCTCCTGTGATGCTGGGCAGGAGCAGCGAGCCCCAGCTCCCAGTCAGCCACACAGTCACGAGGGTCAATAAGCGATACGCTGACAACCATTCTGTCCCCAATCAGTCTCTTTGTCACTTTCAGTACAGTATTTAATGAATTACGTGAGATACTCCACACTTTATTATAAAATAGTCCTTGTCTGAGGTGATTTTGCCCAATCGTAAGCTAATGTAAATATTACGAACATGTTTACGAGAGGCTAAGCTACGGGGCGCCTGGGTGGCTCAGTTGTTAAGCGTCTGCCTTCGGCTCAGGGTGTGATCCTGGTGTTCTGGGATCGAGCCCCACGTCGGGCTGTTCCGCTGGGAGCCTGCTTCTTCCTCTCCCACTCCCCCTGCTTGTGTTCCCTCTCTCGCTGGCTGTCTCTCTCTCTGTCAAATTAATAAGTAAAATCTTAAATAAACAAAAAAAGGCTAAGTTAGGATGTTTGGTAGGTTAGGTATACCCCATCATAAGTCGAGGAGGATGTGTACCGCCAAGGCTCAAGACAGCTGTGGATCCTTCTGGAGTTAATACCCATGTGACTCAGTTCACCTGTGTACAGCTCTGAATTGGTGTTCAACTTCAACTGCTCATTCTCTGTAAGGTAGGAGTAGATTACCATTTCTATTTTCTAGGTGGGGAAACTGAGTCTCAGAAGTTAAATGACTTGCTCTGGATGTGATGCCCTTGAGTCTTATTCTTATTCATGAATACATTCAACAGTGTTTGAAACTATGTTTGGTTTTCAGAAATGACCAAATGTCACTTGGATGCAAGTGAAGCAAATTAAACAGATTCTCCAGGCTACATAATACAGTTTCCAATGAGTAAATCTCTACAAGTTCTGGAAAGGGCCCTAGAGATTATCCAGGCTGAAAACAAAACTTGTAGAAGATCACATATGTACTCAAATGCCATTCATTGTGTTTTGTTTGGTTTAGGCAGATCCATTTCATGCTAGATAAAGAAACGGATCCCAACCTCGGCCACACACACCTGGCACACAGAGGGAACAGAGCTGGGAGACCAGCTACTCAAATCTTCGCCTCTCTGCCAAGAGGGCTTAAGGGTATAAACTGGCTGTGTTAACATGTTTCAAGGGGGCAGATCCTTCCATTTGTGTGTTAGTGAAAAACAAAGGAGAGGGATAATCTCTGCCTTAAAAAAGAGACATCAGTCCATTAGAAAACATAATAGGTAATTAATATATCAGAGGAGTATAAAGACCTGGAGGAGCCAGTTGTTTCTCCTGGTAGCTATTAAGGCTGTGGAGAGTCGACATCCGCACCATTCATAACTGTAGTGTGCAAACTGGCACAGATCGAAGCCCAAACAGCAAGCTGTTCCAGGTAGACCAGATGTCTTAAAGGGAGGCTGTCTCTCTACAAGTAAACACAATGCCTGTTTCCTGTCATTTTCACTGTTGAATAACTAGCTATTTGATAACTTGAATAATTCTTGATTGATAGTGTTATCATTTTTTTTTAAGATTATTTATTTATTTGAGAGAGAGAGTGTGCACGAGAGAGAGCATGAGCAGGGAGAAGGACCAGAGGGAGAGGGAGAAGCAGGCTTCCTGCTGAGCAGGGAGCTCCATGCAGCACTTGATCCCAGGTCCTGGGATCATGACCCAAGCCAAAGGCAGATGCCTAACTGACTGAGCTACCCAGGCCCCCCAATAGCATTAATTTTTAAAGAAGGTATCCAAACTGTTCTCAGAAGGAAGCACTTTTTCAAAAACACATTCTCCAAAGGTATTGCTTTATCTCCTTTCCCCATCCAGAGCTGGTCTTGTGCTGCCAGATGTGGACACAGAGATGAGGGACTGTGTTGGTGGCCCCTCTCTTGGAAAGGCAGAAAGTGTGAAGGGGCAAAATAGCTGGCGAATGTGAGAGGGCCTTCACTGTCCCCATGAGAAATCTAAAAGAGGAAGAAGGAAGTTGGGGTTGGAGGAATGGTGGGGAGATGGACAAGTATCAGTGAGGAGGTCAGAGACAGAGCAGTATCCACTGGAGATGCTTGGCCAGCATTGGGTTGAGTGTGAATCTCATGAGCATAAAATGCATTCATTCAACAGATATTTAGTAAGGTCCTTCTATTTCCAAGGAACTATTCCAGGCATTGAAACAAACAAACAAACAAACAAAACCAAAAAATCCCTGCCCTTGTGGAGCTTTTATTCCAGCATCAACAGGAAGTAATAAATGGTAGACATAAAAATAAATTATATAAAGCGTTAGTGGGTGATAAGTGCTATGGAAACAAGGAAAACACACACACACAAACCAGTTAATGGGCCCTGGAATCCAGGACAGGGGGGCCTTGCAATTTTAAATAGGCTTTTCAGAGGTGTTTCGTTGGAAGTGGTATTTGTGCAAACGCTTGGTGTGGTGAAGGAGCTGTTTATTCCAGCATCTGAGGGAAGAATATTCCAGGCTGAGGCAACAACTATTGCAAAGAGCCAAAGGTGGGAGGATACCTGCAGAGTTTGAAGAACAGCAAGGAGGCCAGTATTGCTGGGGTTCAGTTAGTGTTGAGGGGGAGCAGAAGTGGGAGAGAGTGAGGTGGGGAGGAAGAGATAGGTCAGAGAGCTCAAGGGCTAGGCATCTAGGGCCTTCTCGGTCATGTAGGAGCGCCAACTTCTGCTCAAAGGGGAAAGGAGTGCTTTTGCGGAGTTTCAATTGGACAAGTAACCTTATCTGACCCACATTTAAACCGCATCTCTCCGTGGAGTACATGGAGTATAGATGGTGGCATAAAAAGAAAAGATTTCTCTTTTTTAAATGCGTTGCCTTACTTATATGACAGGGTTGCTATGAGACTCAAATGCAAAAATGCTTTAAAAAAGGTACAGGACAGTGCAGACCCAAACTACAGTTATTTTACACAGACAATAGGGGTTTCAAAAGCCCAGGTCCCTCTTGCCTCCTCTGATGATGCGTGGTGACCCCATTCATGAGATGAAACTAGCCTGTCTGCAAGAAGCTAAAGGAAAATTGATTCTATTTATTTTTTAAATCATGTAATTTTGTGCCCGAGTTTCACATCATTTAGATTTTTTCCGATTGCTACCAATTCTATGTTTCCTTTTTGAAAGAAATGCCTTTAAAAAAACAAAATGCAAGCACTAGGCTCCAATACCGAAGACTTGAAATACAGCAACAGACCCGGAGAGGAGCAGAAGTCTGGGAACTTTAAACCTATTTCCTTTTCCCTAATCCCCTCCGAGAGCTAAAAGCGCACTGGCCAGATCCTCCAACATTTCGGGGGTGGCATCTTTTCTTTGCAGTGGCCCTGCCATCAGGTGAACGCTTCTGGGTGGGAGAACACACACTTTGTGCAGCCATCTGACCTTCAGAGAGTCTGGGGAGAGATTTTAAGGGATTTTGGAGAAGAGGCCTTGAGACTCCAAGAGAAAGAACAAGAAAAAGAGGCCCGGAGAAGCCTGAGGCTCCGGGGAGAGAGAACTGAGTTAATGAAGAGGGCTGATTAACCAAGATAATTATGTAAAAGAGAAGGCTGGGAGTTCTACATGGCTGCAACTTGGAGTTTACTCTGCCTAAGGTGAGTGTTTATGTTTCCGTGGTTTTGTTTTTATGAGTAAGGTGTTTTTTTTTGGTTTTGTTTTTTGTTTTTTTTCCTTTTGTACCGGCTGCTCAATTTGAGAAAGCATCTCAGCTCTGCCTTCCAGACCCCCGTTCTCGTCCCTTCTCTTCCTTTAGATTCTGAAGCCCATTCATAATCCTCTCCCGGCTACTGGCTTCTGGGACCCTCATCTCCGTACCCCTGTAGTGAGAAGCAGCCGTGTGTACCCTCGCCCCTCCAAATGCCTCCCGTTCTTATTTTCTTATTTCTCCAACGCTCCCCCGGTGCTGCTGTCCAAAGACACACCTTCCCAGCCAGCCCAGCTGTCGCGTCTAGCTCCAGTGGTTGGGGGAAGCAGTGGGACCTCTGTGCTCTCCAAACCGAGCCCGCTGTGCTGGGCATCTCCCTCCCCTTCCCCTTGACAAACCATCCAGCCGGGATCATCCCTGCTCCTTCCCAGTCGCTAGTTTTGTTTATGGAACATACCAAGGCTTTGGGCAACCTGCGGTTGCACGGCTCTCCTTTGGTTTGGGGAGGGAGGGGGTAGCATTCACCGTCCCCGGTATGCCCGAGACTGTTAGATCAATCTTTCAGATCTGGAGGCACACGCAGCTGGTGACAGGAGAGCCCCCCCCCCTTCCCCGCGGGTGGGGGTGGGGAGAGGAGAAGGGACTCAGCTTGGGGAAGGAGGCAGGGAGGCAGCTGCAGTGCCGCGAGGGGTGCGTGCGCGTGTGCCAGGCTCGCCCGCCACCTCCCGGCTCAGTCTGCGCTCCTCCGCACGCGGGGCAGCCGGGCCGGCGAGCTGGGGAGCAGAAGCAGCGCCCCTCGCCCGGGCCTCGCCTCCCCAGGGCGCCCGGCAGTCCCCCAGGCCAGGGTGCACCACCCGGGCCACGCTCCCCACCCCCGCCCCTCGCACCCTCCCTGGCCCCCTCTCCATTGAGTTTTCCAACACGGGCGCCCGTCAATGGTCCTGCTCGGGGATGCACACGCAGCTCACGGCCGGAGGGGGGTAGCAGCCACCGCCTCCAGGTGCGGGCTTTCCAGGTCCGCCGCCGCCACCCGCTGTCGCCGCCACTCGAGCCCCGGGGCGCGCTGAGGTCCCGGCCGGCCATGGGGCTGCCGTTGCTGGCGTGAGAAGGGGCGCCGCAGCCTCCGAGCTTGGGGTGCCCGGCTGCCTGCATGGATGTCTTCAGCTTTGTGAAGATTGCAAAGCTCTCGAGGTAGGGGCTGCGCCGGTTCATTTGCACCCAGGGCCGCCGCAGCCGGCAACTTGGTGCTTTATTTTTCGGGAGGCTTGGGGAGAAGCAAAAGCTGGAGAGAGCAGCGGGGCTTAAGAAAGGACTGAAACGAGGTGGCCAGGGGCTGCTGCATTCAACTTATCTCCCACTGGCTGGTGGGGCTTGTGTTTCCGCGGCTGTAGACCACACACAGACACACACCCTCAGGCTCACACCGATATTCCTGACAGTTTGTTTCCCCTTAGGAAAAGCCCCAGTGGTGCTTGGGGTCACATGTATAATGCAGGGCCAAGAGAAGGTGGCTGTAATTGCTACTGCTAGGGAAAGCCAAAAGTGCTTAGAGTTTGGGTCCCTGCTTCCCAAGCAGCTGTGACCGAAAGTGGCCCCCTGGCCCCCCATCCCCTAAATGAGACCTCCACACCCTGAAAACTCAGCTTGTCGGTTGCCCTGGGAAGTTGTCCCGTGTTCCCAGCAGTGACCTAGATGCCAAAGAAAGGGAGCCGGAAGAGAAAGACCTTTAGCCTTTCTTCGGGTAACTATGTAGTCCCAAGCCATGAAAGATTTAGAAATTTGCTTCCAAGTGGCCATGTTGTTGAAATGGAAGAAAAATCATCTATTCAGGCCGATTTCTCTGGCAGTGCTGATAGAGGAAGCATATTTCCACTTTGTGGCTGCCTAGGTATTGCCTGGTTAGAGCACTGGCCTTAGGTTTTCTGCCCTGCTTATGCTTCCAAAGTCTTCATAGAACCCAGGAAGTAGGGCTGTGCTTCTGGCAGTGTGGCATTAACCGGGACGTGCCTGGTATGAGGAGTCTTAGGAGACCGTGCTCCACCTTCTTCCCCCACATCTTAGGACGGATGAGCCTTCTGCTCCTTGAGCTTGGTTCTTTGTAGCAGTTACCACCATGGCCTTCTGAGGTAGACACTAAGAGTTTTCCAGGATGTTTAGACTTCCTTGCAATTGCAAGAGAATAATTCTAGGACTTACTTTATTCCTTAGTGTCAGGGTGGGCTGTGTTGATTGCACCAGACAAGGATGAGAAGCCTCCGATTGCCACAATGAGAAATTCATGTGGACTTCGACTGGCTACATTACATTTGGGCCATTTCAGAAGCATTCAGTCTGCATGTTGCCTTTCAGATGTGCCTTTTGCCAGCATCCACAGGTCCTTATTTGTTCTTCTTGCCCATCTCCACCTTCCCTGTGTACTCACGTGAGTCAGTCTTAATGTCACAGCAGATTTTCCAGGGAAAGGGCCCTAGTGTAACTTAGTCTGGGTAGACATGAGGTATATAGCAGATGGGTAAATTTGTCTGTCTTGGAGCAGCCCACGAAGAGGTGTTGCCCTGCACATCAGAAGACTGATATGTCCAACAGTGGGTGATTGTAGCGTGGCACATGGTTTGGTTTCATGTCAATATCATAGAGGGCCATGGCTTCACACCTCCGTTCTGTTAACTTCCTGCATGCTTCTGCCTATGGCTGGTTTGTAAACAGCTGTCAAATCACAAACCATGGATGGTAAACGGCCGTGAGCAACAGTTTAGTGGTTTCCTGGTGCCATCTGTGTGATGGACAGAGATTGCTGAAGGGAAAGAGAAGTTCACCGGTATCATTGAAAGTAACCAAGATAGGTTTTGGTGGCCTCAAATGCTTAAAGTGATGAATGTTTAAAAAAAAAAAAATCTAGAGCCTAGATTTAGTCTTTAAACTTTGGTGTTTGGGGAGGAGAGTACTGTATGTCAGTGAAAAGATGGTTTATATTCATTTTACTAAATTCCGGGATGCCTTTGTGATATTCACAAATCTGAGTTTTTGCAAAACCCAAGCCAGGCTGTGGGAGATTAGTATCTTATTTTAAAGAGAGGTTAAAATTTAGTAAATGAGTGTGAATTTCACTTTCTGTCCTTAACGTGATCCAAATAGAGTGTTTATTCTAAAGAGAGAAGCCGCACATGTTCTGAGCTTATGTGCCCATTAAGAAACCTTTCATCCACAGGCATTCTTCTTGTGGCTCGGTGTGAGCTCGGCAATGGTCCCCACACTGAAAGAGCAGTACGAGTAGAGGGTCATCAGCACGCAGAAACACGTTTACAGCTGCTTCTCCCTGCCCTAGTAGGAATTGTCTTGTGCGTGTGTTTTAAACACTGTTACAGAAATCNCACAGATGTTTACAGCTGCTTCTCCCTGCCCTAGTAGGAATTGTCTTGTGCGTGTGTTTTAAACACTGTTACAGAAATCAAGTTCTTTTCTCAAAGGTGAAGTAGAAAAGTGCTTACACTGCAGGATTTTCCTGATTTCGGAATGGATAATCTTCCTAAAGGATTTAGCTTTGATCAGCGTGGTTACTTGAGTGCTTAAAATTCTCGTGGTTTAGAGGTGAACACACACAGTTACCCCGGGCCTTAGCCTTGTCTTTGGTTCCCAAGAACTTGAGTTTCTAAATGTCGATTAGGAAAGCATTTGCTGTAGAAAGCATACCTGCTGTTTGCTGAATGTCCCGTCTGTGAGTAAAGACACTGGTAATTACAGAGAATTATTGAGAGAATATGAGTCCACACTGGAATTAACAGAGTATTTTGACTTCTCAAAGTACCCACTTTTAACCACTTTTTCCCAGGATCTCTGCCCTTTTAATCATGTGAAAAAAAAAAGCAGAATTCACATTGCCCCTCGGAATCCAGTACCACCTATGGTCATCATTTTAAACTAATGCCACCGAGCACCGGAATAGCTGGTGAGTTGTGACGCTCTCCCTCTTTTTGAGTTGTGACCCTTGATGGCATCTGTTGTGCGTGGCACGATGTATCGTGGTTCTATCTGGAGATGTTTTTTCTTGTTCTTCTAATTTTCTGGTTATTAAACTGTTTGATAGTTTACATGCAATTTTACTTCACTGTTTCCTTGGTAACAGTTATATATCATTTTTCATCCTTGTAGATGAGAGCATTACAGATGATTGCCTTATAAACCAGTAATAGTATAAAAATAGGCATATATTTTTATTGTTACTGCCCTTTGTATCGACTATTTCATTTGTAAAGCAGATGCACTCTTTGAAATGTTTATTGGAGAATGCAGTTCAGTAGAAAAACATATGATTATGCCCCCTTCGCCTGAGGGAAGTGATGTGAAACCCAAAACTCATAGGGGTGTTATTAAACTGAGGGATGCTTTCAGAGATTGAATAGCTTAACTTCGTGTCTCTTCTTGACGCAAAATGGCACACTTTGAGATAATGATTGGGTCCCAACTGTTAATACGAAGATTATTCCTTATAGTGGTAGGTAAATTTGGAGGCTGCTTTATTTCACATTATCATGTGGTTGCATGGGCTATTTTGTGGCAGACAGTGGTAACTGATATCTGTAATAATAATTTCGTTGCAAGTATCGTATGTTTGAGGAAGAATTAGAGCTTCCTCACCTTCTTCTGTAAAACCTATTTAGAGACTACTAAACTTCTATTTTTTACTTTTACCTTATTCAGAATTAAATATTTCCTGGGGGAAAAAGGGAAGTTAAGGAAGCAATGCAAAAGGTCATATTTTTCGCATCTCCTCTCTTTTTACCTGAATAATTGCATCAATATTGCCGATAATAGTGAGCTCTCGAGGCTAGCAACCAAAAACCCCCAAAGACTCTGGATTTGAATTTTATTAAAAATGCTACTTGCTCATCATCTGAGTCCTTTCTGAGTTCTGATTTTTGTGGCTGTCAGGAGGTGAAATGATGAACAGTTTCATAACAGAACTAGATTCCTGTTTTAGGAATATTTAACTCTAGTTTCCCAGGGGTTGCTGGTTTGCAGCTGTGAAAGTCTAGTTGCTAGCAGTTCTGGGGGGAAGATGTCTAGTTCAGGCTATATACCATTTCAAGCATCTCTCTCTCTCTCTCTCTCTGTTCCTCCCTCCACTCTCCCTCTCCTTCTCTCTCTTTCTCCCTTTCTCTCTCTCTCTTTGGGGCAAGTAAATTTCACCTCCTTTCAGAATTTGATATAGATAGTCACCTGCAGTGAAATTTACTTGTACTTTAAATGCATGACGTCAAAATTTTCACTTTCTGCTTATGGACCTTTCAGCTATTCTTTCTCTCTTTACGTACACAGACACAGATGCACCGTTCAACTTTATTACTTTATTATTCCATTTAGAGTTTGCCATGGAAGTTTAGCTGTGAGAGAATATACATTATTGACGAGCTAGGAATTTATCTTTAAGAATTGACTGAAGGGGCACCTGGGTGGGTCAGTTGGTTAACTGTCTGCCTTCAGCTCGGGTCATGATCCCGGGGTCCTGGGATCGAGCCCCACATCGGGCTCCCTGCTCAGCGGGGAGTCTGCTTCTCCCTCTTCCTCTGCTCCGCCCCTGTTCGTGCGCTTGCTCTCTCTCGCAAATAAATAAATAAAATATTTTAAAAAAAGAATTGACTTAAGATCACTAATTTCATAGTTGTCTCAATAAGAAAAATTGAGAGCGTTTTTGAGAATATAGCCCCCAAGTCTACTAACCTTACCATTTAAATGATCTTGAACTTTCGGAGCTAATCATAGCAAGGAAAGAAAAGTATATAAATAGGTTAAACCAGGGGTTGGCAAACTGTTGCCTGTGGGCCAAATCTGGCTTGTTGACTGTTTTGGTATAGAATGTGATCTAAGAATGGCTTTTAAAATTAAAAATTGTTTTAGTGGTTAAAAAGAAATCAAAAGAAGAATAGTATGGAATTAAAGTGTCAGTATTTGTAAATAAAGTTGTATTAAAACACAGCTAGGCTGGGTGCCTGGTTGGCTCAGTTGGTAAGTGTCTCCCTTCGGCTCAGGTCGTGATCCTGGTGTCCTGGGATCGAATTCTGCATCGGGCTCCCTGCTCTTCTGCCTTTGCTTCTCTCTCTCTCTGTCTCTCATGAATAAATAAATAAAATCTTTAAAAAGGAAAACACAGCTAAGATCATGCATTACATATTGTCTGGGGCTGCGTGTGCTGTGCAACAGCAAAGTTTAATAGATACTAACAAGACCTTATGGCCCACAAAGCCTAAAAGATTTACTATCTGGTCTTTCATAGAAAGTTTACCAACCCCAGGGTTAAACAATACCTTTTCCTATTTTTTCTTCTTTACATTACCAGCACATGTGTGTGGGCACAAGTATAACCAATTACACGCTGTCAAAGAACAGTGAAGCCAAACACTACTTAAAGCAGTAAGGACAGATTTGAGTCAGTAATACAGTATTGTAATAGGGAAAGGAGTCTGGTGCAAACTCAACACAACTTCAATTTGTACAGAGGGGACTGGGCATTTTAAAGGGACAATGAGGGAATAGGGAAGGGGATGAGCTGGAGCTCGGTAGAGGCAGGGCAGTGAAAAAAGTACCAAAACTGTGGGGGATGTTGGTCCGTGTAAACCCCATCTGAGTTTGTTAAGTGGCACTTATCCAAGGTAGGCTTCTACCCTCCCACTGAAGCTGGGAGACAGGGGCCCCTATCTTCAGGTGTTGGCTGGAACAAACAGTAAATTCTTTTGGCAGCCTTGATCTTTCTCAGGCAGGCGCTTTAAGGGGGTGGGCACTTGCATCCTAGGGATGTGTGGACTTGAGCTGTTAGAAACTGATTTAGTATTTGTTCAGGTCTTGATAGACCAAGGTCGAGGCCTAGTTGAGAAAGGGCTCAAAGGAGCCTGGCTGGAGTTTGGTTAAGGAAAGAAACTTTGCCAATAGAAAATTTAGCATATTGAGTACATGAGTTCACTACTGTACATTCACCTTTAATGTAGACCTTATCGTTATTTAAACTTCTGATCTCAAATTACTTATTTAACCGTTGGATGTCAACCACGAGAAGTGTACATAATTGCCCAACTGGTATTTGTTGCACTGGGGACAATTTTGCATACTTCTTGGTCACTAGGTTGGCCTGCTTTCTTTGCGTTGGGAAATTACTTGTGAGAGTGATGCTTGCCTCCCATTGGCCTTTCAACTTCTAGTTTCACATGGATGGAAAAAGAGTGGGCAATAATATTTGTACAGCCTCAACTGACATGTGCCCATGAGCTGATAAACAAGTCCATGGGAGAATGCCTGGTATTTCCTTACAGTACACTTGAGCCATCTGGTCCTAATGGCTGATGACCTTCATTAATCTTTTTCCAAATGGAAAGAAAACTAGATGAGTGGGTTTAGTTGTAGACCAAGGACTGGAAGTCGGCTGTATTAATTTGGAGTTGAGTTTAACCCAACTTTTTTATGATTTGATTGAGAGCATTATAATGAAAAACCAGAGGCTACCTTCAGTTCAGCACAGCAAAAACATCTCAAAAGTATGCTGCCTTGCTTGTGAGCAATTCAGGTCATTATGTACTAAAGCTGCAAAAACTATCTAGACGAAATCTAAACCTTAGTTTTAGATGACAAAGTTAACATTCCCATTTTTTTCCTGGCAAAGAGATGAGAAGGTTTTCCTGCCTGAATTCTTCTTTTAGAAATATATTTTCAAGTATGGTTTACAGGATTTAGCATATAATAAGTACTCTGTACTAAATAATGAGTGAGTACAGTTATACACAACCCATTCTCATACCTCTTGCAAATAAACTCTCATCATTTGTTTAGCTGAACAATTATCATGATCAGTAACTCAGAAATGTAAAGGAGTACATACATTAAAAACAAATGGCCTGCTTTGGGACTAGGTCTTAGAGAATAAACTTTTATTTCTGTTTTGACCTTTGGAGCATTTATTTTTTCTGTGACTGATGGTTACAGAGTCACCAACGTGAACTTCTAAGAAATCTTTGTTTTACTGCTATCAGCTCCACAAGCAAATTTAGGATTGTGCTAAATGGGTTTTTGTAGATGTCAGGAAGTTTTTATTTTAGGAACTCCTTTTTGAGTGATAGGAAAATACTATCATTTCCATGAAAGAAATGTTTCTCAAGTTTAGAAGGAAAAGCGATTTTCCTACAATTACAGTTTACTATAGGGTTTTAATTTTTTATTGTGGTCGTTTTCCTATGTTCCATAAATCATGTGAGGTTTGCTTAATGGAAAATAAGGATGTGATAATCTTCTGACAAAGATAAGCTTTAAAGAAAACAATAGGCCAAACTTGGTAACAGGTAAAAATAGGTAAACTTGGTGCAGCACACGTAGGAAGGAATGTATTTCCAGACTTAGCCGGCACGACCTTGGACTGGCAGAGGTTGGACCCTGTGGTGGAGAATGTAAGGCCATCTGGCTAATTTAGGGCAGGTGTGTTCGTTCTGAATGGGATCGGACAGCTAACTGGGAGACTTTACAACCGCCCTTCTAACTGGAGTCCAGGGCGCTTGTCTCTTATGAAATACACAATCCTCATTGCAAGCCCCTCAGGTGTCCAGCTGAATTGTGGCTCAGGCCACCCAACTTGTTTACCTTGCTTTTATTTTTACGTGCTTATTTCATCAGAGCTTTGCTACCAATTTTTGTAAATAAAGTTTTATTGGAACACGGTCACGCACATTTGTTTGTATATTGTCTGTGGTGGCTTTTGGCAGAGTTGAATAGCTGTGACAGAGACCGCATGGCTTGCAAGGCCTGTAGTATTTACTCTCTGCCCTTAACAGGAGTATTTTACTGTTCTTCCTTGAGCTCAGTACTCAAATTCCCCTTTGGGGCTAGAGTTGTGCCCTGGGCGTCTGCCTGTTTTGCTGGGATGGGGAAGGGTGGATATGGTTGGGGAGTGTACCCCATACCCAGGAAGCCTGGCCATCTTCTCTCTGGGGATCTCTACGTCTTATCACTCATCATACCACTTGAGGGTAAATCGAAAAGTTTTCTTTTAAAGATTTTATTTATTTACTTAGAGAGAGAGAGAGAGTGCTCACACTAGCAGGGGGAGGGGCCGAGGGAGATGGATAAGCAGGGGAAGCCCACTCTATCCCAGGACTCCAAGATCATAACCTGAGCTGAAGTCAGGCGCTTAACCAACTGAGCCACCCAGGCACTCATAGAAGTTTTCTAAAGTACAAAACTGACCCTCTATCTCTGTACTCCTTAATGTCCTTAGAACAAAAGTCCCCATTCTTTATCTCCACCCTACTGGGGTTGGCCCTGTCTTCTTTGGCCACCTTATTTCTGGACATTTGTGATTTTTCTTTCCCAGCCTTAACTTCCTACTTAACCCCCAAACACACATGTGCACACATTTTTACACATAGCCCCCCCCCACACCCCTACCTCTAGCTGTGTTGAACTTTTAATTTATTTTTTTATGTATTTGTTTTTTATGTTGAACTTTTTAGAAGTCCTAAATGATGTCATGTCTCTGTGCCTTTACATATGCTCTTCATTTTTTCTCGAACACTCTTTACCTTGACTCCTTTTCACCTGAAAAAGTACTATTTGACTTTCATGTTGCAGGGTTTTTTTTTGTTTGTTTTTGTATGTTTGAGTTTTCAATCTGAGATCGTTCCATGTAGCCTTCTCCAACTTTCCAATCCTGGGTTAAATGGCTGACTAGCATCTTTCGTTAGTTTACATAGTCTAACTGCTTTAACAGAGCAACCCCTCAGTTGTTAGTGGCGTATCTCTGTTGACTTGGAGCCCCAAACAGGTGTTCCTGATGGAGGGAGGGATTCTGCGAGACACACTCACTTAGAGAACCTGCGAGATGGAAGCTCTCTCCTCTTCAGCTTGAGATTCAAGGTGGCGCAGCCTGTCAACATTCAGCTGACAGATGAGGAGAGAGAAAAGGGGGAAGATTGGCTGGGAGGTTTTGAAAGGCCCTGCCTGGAATTGAGTCTATCATTCTGCCCACGCTCCACTTACCAGGACCCTAGTTACACCTAACTGCAAGGATCGCTGGGAAATTTAATCCAGCTGTGCACCTGGTCTCTATGGCACGTCTTGGGTCCTGACTTCATTGTAACAGTTATTCTCTATGTGGTTGATTGCTCTTTGTTCCCATTTCTTAAACCCTTCCTAAATCCAGGCCTCTTCTATGTGGCATAACAGTTCCTCCTGCTACAGGTGGAGTGACCTTCCCTGCCTGATTGCTGTTGGGCTGGTGACCTGCTTTGGCCAACAGAAGGTGGGCCGGGCTCACAGAGTATCAATTTTGGCAGAAGGCCTTAAGAGGACGTGTGCATTTCTTTTTTGCTTCTAGCATTGCCCTCGCAAGAACTGCCTGGGGTAGTATGTTGGTCCCAAAAGCTAGATTTCGCACGGCACAGCACCATCCTGCAGACCCGTGAGCAGGCAAACATGCTCACTGTTGGCTGGCACTGAGTTTCAGGAGGTTTGTTACATAGCATTATTGTGGCAATGGTCAACTAGGACGCATTGTATTATAATTCAGTCCAATTTTGCATTTTTGAGGGCAAACCCTCTTTATGGGACACGCCCTCGGTTCAGAGGAGATACTGAGGACTTGGTGAGTTATGAATGAAGCGGAGTGAGACGATGCTGCATTGCACATGGCGTCCGGTGTTGACTGTCACAGCTATAGCTGCTCTTGCACTTCATCCAGCTGCTCTGACAGCTCCTGATTTTGAGGATCTGCCTCTAGGACTTGTGCCCGTTGGACACTAGGCGGGGAACCACTGCGCACGGCGGTGACTCCAGCCTGAACCTCTCCTTCTGACACTTGTTTCCTTTCCCTTCCTTCGAGGGAGGGAGTCCTAGTCTTTTCAAATCATACACATTGTTTCTCTACCACCACAAGAGAATTGTCCATAATGTTTGTAACGTACCTAAAGATCTGATAATGAGACTTTTGTATACTTAAGTGTCATAGTAAAGAATCGATGATCAGGGTATCTTGCATACAGTACATTGAGTAAATGAAATCACTGGGAAGTGGAATACTCACTATACTAAATGAAAGGCACTGTCTTGCTAAAGTGCACGTGTCTAGGGGCGCCTGGCTGGCTCAGTTGGTGGAGCATGTGAGTTTGAGCCCCATGTTGGATATAGAGAGTACTTAAAAATCTTTAAAAAGATTTTTTTTAAGATTTTATTTATTTATTTGACAGAGAAAGAGACAGCCAGTGAGAGAGGGAACACAGGGGGAGTGGGAGAGGAAGAAGCAGGCTCCCAGCATAGGAGCCTGATGTGGGGCTTGATCCCTGAATGCCGGGATCAAGCCCTGAGCTGAAGGCAGACGCTTAACGACTGAGCCACCCAGGCACCCCATTAAAAAGATTTTTTTTTTAAATAAAGTGTACAGGGGCGCCTGGGTGGCACAGCGGTTAAGCGTCTGCCTTCGGCTCAGGGCGTGATCCCAGCATTATGGGATCGAGCCCCACATCAGGCTCCCTTTGCTATGAGCCTGTTTCTTCCTCTCTCACTCCCCCTGCTTGTGTTCCCTCTCTCGCTGGCTGTCTCTATCTCTGTCGAATAAATAAATAAAATCCTTAAAAAAATAAAAAAATAAAAAAAAATAAAGTGTACATATTTGACCTAGAGTTAGTTTTTATATCGCCTTTTAAAATATCATACTCAGGACACCTGGGGGGCTCAGTCGATTGGGCATCTGCCTTTGGCTTACGTTATGATCCCAAAGGTAGACACCCAACCAACTGAGCCACTCAGGTGCCCAGTTATCTACGTTCTTTAACCTTTCCACTTGTTTTCCATAGGATAATATATACACAATTCTATACGTAGTATTTTTACAAAATATGTTTTCATATTATTAAAAATTCCTTTTTTAAAACAGTTTTTATTTATTTATTTGAGAGAGAGTGAGCAAGAGAAAGAGCAGGAATAGGAGCAGAGGGCAGAGGGAGAGGGAGAAGCAGACTCCCCTGCCAAGCAGGGAGCCCGACGCGGGGCTTGATTGCAGGACCTGGGGCTCCATCCCAGGACCATGGGATCATGACCTCAGCTGAAAGCAGACGCTTAACTGACCGGGCCACCAAAGTGCCCCTCATTAAAAATTCTTTATAAATAGGGGCACCTGTGTGGCTCAGTTGGTCAAGCATCTGCCTTTGGCTCAGGTCATGATCTCAGGGTCCTGAGTCTCCTCACCCTCTCCCTCTGCCCCCACCCCCACCTGTGCTCTCTCTCTCTCTTGCTCTCTTTCTCAAATAAATAAATAAATAAATAAATAAAATCTTTAAAAAATTCTTTATAAATATAAAATACATAGCTACACATGCTACAGTTTAGTGAATGACTTCTTATTTAATTAAGATTTAGATCATTTCTAGTGTTTTGCCTTGGATGAATGCTGTGATGCAATAAATATCTTTACAGCTAAGTCTTTGGATTATGGACATTTTTTATGATATTAATAATAGCATACTGAATATTTCAAAACTCATAAAAGTCAGAAGGTAGTTTGAGATGCCATTAAGTGATATTCAAATTTTATGCTCAAATTGTGGGCATTCTGGTTCCTCATAGGTATTAAAATTGACAAACAGAATTTGTCCTGGATGTGAGCCTCATGACAAGACATGAAGTGGTTGGTGATGGGGAAAGCTTGAGTAATGGTGGTTGGAGCTTCAGGTTGATTTTGAGCAAGTCAAGCCTTTGTTTCCTCAAATTGTACAGTGGAGAAATTGTGCGATATGCTCTCTAAATTTAATTCTATTTCTAAAATTTCATCATTTTTCCATAGAATAAGTGAATTCTAAGAAATACATCTATGAGAACTTGGATTAAAATAGCATGAAACATTATGCAGTTGTAAAAAATAAAGAAAAAAAGAACATTCTATGCAGTGATTTAAAATGATCTCCAGAATATATTAAGTGAAAATAATAAATTACACGACAGTAAGCATGCTTGTATTCATATAAAAAATACTGAAAGGATACATAAGAAAATTGGGAGGTTAAGGGGCACTTGGCTGACTATAGAGCGTGGGACTCTTGATCTCAGGGTCCTGAGTTTAAGCCTCACATTGAACATAGAGCTTACTTTTAAAAAAAGAATGGGGGAGATAGGGAGAAAAGAAAGTTTACTTAGACAAAAGAAATAAATTGGGTAAATATGATCCCCCCAAATATGTTAAAATGTTGAAAAATTTGCTCTGGATGAAAATATAAATTGCTAAGTTAGGCCATTCTAACTTATAAGTTCCTCATTTTCTCTCTTTTGAACTAATGAAATAAGAGATAATTTAATATATTAAGAATATATATCTGAAAAGTATAATAGAAATTTCAGATTTATAAAATTTTCATGGTAATTTTTAGTAGCAAATGCAGATAAAGCTGAGAGATGGCATCATTTAAAAAGTGGTATCTTTTTGTATAGAATTGAGTACTCTGAAGCAAAATTTCTTCCGTTTCTCTATCTAGATCAGCTTTTCTCTGTTAGGAATATAAACAGAAAATGTTTTTCTTTTTACCCTACCTCCCAACAAGGAATGCTTATTTTATATGTTTTTAAACTTAAATTTTACCGGCTTTTGACAGCAATACTAAAAATCCTATCTTCTGATAATCTTCCACTCATCAAAGGGGACATCCTGGTGTGTTTTGGAGAACCACTTTCTGGGGATGTATTGATGGATGTTTCCTTTAGGACTGTAATTTGATTATGCTGCCATTAGTTCATAATTTGGCTTTCCGGTTGAGATCATGTTGACAGGCTGAAGAATAGAATGCTATTTAACTAAGTTGATGGAACACACACAGGAGGCAATAAAGTGCCTAATCCTTCTCTACTGGTTAATTCTTCAGTTGACCTCACTTTAGTACTATTGTGGTCATGTGTAACTCCCTAAACTTCCATTTATCTACAATATAGTGATGTGTTCAATCAAATCGTCTATTATAGGTATATAATACTGAGCCACCCAGGAGTCCCCACAGTTTTATTTCTGACCTAGAAATCATTTCCGATTTTTTTCCTGTGTCCTAGTTAGGGATCAGGGGCTGGCAAGCTATAGCCTATGGACCAAATCCAACCTGTTGCCTGTGTTTGTATAAAGCTAAGTATGGTTATTACAGTTTTAAATGGTTCCCCTAAATCAAAAGAAGAATAATATTTCATGACATGCGAAAATTATATGAGAATGAAATGTAAGTATCCATAAATAAAGTTTTATTGGCACACAGCCATGCCCATTATGTATTGTCCATGGCTGCTTCCTTGATACAATGGGAGAGCTGAATGGTTGCTATGGAAAATAGATGATCCACAAAAGCCTAAAATATCTCCCCCAAACAGAAAGCTTGCTGAGCCTTGTCCTATGTCATCAAATATCAAGTGGTGCTTGGTGAGATGGGAATTAAAAATAAATATGTAGATATAGATTTAGATATATAAATATTTTTATCGTTCTGGGTTTTTGGAAATTCTGCATAAATGGGATGCTAGACAGTATCACTTTGCACTTACAGATGATTCTCTGTATAATTGTTCTTACTGTGGACAATCCTGTCTCTTCTCCAGTAGATTTTAAAAACTTGAGTAGAAATCATCTAGCAGGGGCACCTGGCTGGTTCAGTTGGAAGAGCATGCAACTCTTAATCTCGGGGTCCTGAGTTTGAGGCCCATGTTGGGTGTAGAGATTACTTAAAAAAATATTTCAAAATTAAAAAGAAAAGGAAGAAGAAAAGAGTAATCATCCTGTAAATGGTTAAATCCTCTTGCCGTGCTTGCTTTCTTTCCCACAAGGAAGAGGTAATAACCCACACGTGCTATGTAGTAAAGGATTCGAAGCAAAAAACTGAGAAACTGTTTCCCCTTTGTCCACTGGTTGTTTTTCTATGACGGGTGGATGCTTTGAAGGAAAGTGTAGAAACCACACTGGAAAAGTAGGTGTGGGAGGATAGAAGAAATAGAAGAGGATGTTGACCCCCCCCCCCCCGCCTCCCCGGCCAGCCCTACTTGGTTATCTGACCATGTCTACAGCATGGCTTGTTATTTAGGGGCACCTATACCTAGTAGTTCTTGTATAACCTAAATAGCGCTATGTTTTAAGGTTAAAAATGTCATCCTTATTATGCTTTTTTATTTTGTGTATCAGGATATTTTAGCTGCAAGTAAAGGAATGCTTTCCTAAAAGTGGCTTACAGAATATATTTCTAGAGGTCGGTGGTTCCTGGATTGGGCTCCATTGACTCAGGCTCTTTCCTTCTTTCTCCTCCACCAGCTTTATGCTTGTTAACCGTATGCGTGTAAAGTGATTGCCACAGCTCCAGGCATCATATCATTGTATGGCTGGGTTCAGAGGCAGGAAACGGTGGCTGGGGAATTGTGAGCATTTTCTTTGTCTCTCTCTTTTGTCATGGAAGAACATAAAGCTGAGGTTCTTCTCTCATAGTATCCTTGACCAGAATGTGTCCCATGGCCACACCTAGCAAAGGGCAATCAGATGTTCATTTCTGACCCACCTCTGCAGAGATCCTAACACTCAGAATCAGAGTTCTAACAGCATAGAAGAAGAAAAGAAGAGAAGATGAGAAAGCAGTCAACATGCTATTCCTCTTCAATATTTTCTCTTTTATTCAGAGCTGCACTTTTGGAGAATAGCAACAAGGCTATTGTTTGCAGAAGAAACACTTGAATTTGGAAGGTAGCTATCAAATGTCCATTCAGACACTATATGCATATTCTGGTAGAATTTTGTGACCCTTATTGCTCTGTGATCAAATGGCAAGTGTATTATTTAGGATGCTGTCAGCAGCAAGTAGTAGAAAACGTAACCACAGGGGCACCTGGGTGGCTCAGTTGGTGACGCGTCTGCTTTCGGCTCAGGTCATGGCTCCAGGGTCCTGGGATCGAGCCCCCCATCAGGCTCCCTGCTCAGCAGGGAGTCTGTTTCTCCCTCTCCTTCTGCTTCTCCCCCTGCTGTCACAAGCGCACACACACACACACTCTCTCTCTCAAATAAATAAATAAAATCTTGAAAAAAAAAAAAAAGGAAAAGAAAAAGTCCAGAGGTAAAGCCATTTTAGAGTTGGTTAACTGGATTCAAGGGTTTTGTCATCTTTTTCACGCACCATCTCAACATGTGGCCTGAACCTCTTGTGGTCACAAAGTGACTGCGGTATCTCCAGCTATCATATCTTCACACACAAAAAAACAAAGATGACGGGGCGCCCAGCTGGCTCAGTTGGTGGAGCGTGCAACTCTTGATCTTGGGGTTGTGAGTTCAAGCCCCACGTCGGGTGTAGAGATTACTTAAAAATAAAATTTTTTAAAAAATGAGAGGGGAACAGAATATGTTGTTTCTATGCCTCTCTTTTGAGAATGTGAAAAAAAAATCTGCCAGAAACCTCATAGCGGAGTCCCTTGATCTTACGTTGTCTAGGACTATCATTGTGTCTCATGCCTTTCTTAAATCTCCCTGGCGAAGGGAATCACCGTGGCCGGTTTAGGCTTGCAGACACTGGCAAACTGTGATCTGTGGACCAAATACAGCCTATCACCTGTTTTTGTAAATAGAGTTTTATTAGACTACAGCCATGCCCGTTTGTATACTTAAAATTTATGGCTACTTTTTCACTATAACAATTGAGTTGAGTAGTTGCAACAGAGACCGTAGAGCCCATAAAGCTCAAACTATTTACTCTCTGGCCCTTTCTAGAAAAAGGTTGCTGACCTCTGGTTTAGAGAATCAGTGGTTCTCAAATGGGGAACCGGTGGTGGGCGATGCCCCTGAGTGTTCTAGTTGTTTATGATGTTGGGGCCGGGGGTCCTATGGGCATATAGTGGGAAGGGACCAGGGATACCAAGCATCCTAACATGAGCAAAATAGTTCTGTATAATGAAGGGTTGTCCCACTCAAAATAGCAGTGGTACCTTCATATTGACAAACACTGACTTATTAAGAGTCACTTTCTAGCATGGCAGAGGGCCGCAGCTCCTGCTACCCCCATCTTAACCCCAACCCAGTAGATGGCCATCTGATACCTCTGTAAAATTGAGACAGGGAGGAAAGAAGGAGAGGAAATTGTTGGTTATGCAACCAAAAGTGCTGGCTGCGGAGAGCAGAGAGGATTTGCTAAATTGATATCCAGAAAGGGATTGTTGCATGGGTATCTGATAATCATGGACTGACTCATCGGCTGGGGACAGTGGTGGCCCTGGCGGGGAGCAGCTCATGGAGCTGGAGTTTTACATCTGTGGGAAACGTGCTTTTCTGTGCTCCAGCCACTACAGAGTTGGAGTTCACATGAATGCAAAGGCCTTTTCTTTCCTGTTGTTCTGTAATGAACAAAGTATTTCCAACAAGAATGTGTGAACCGTATGATTGAAAGTAAGGTTTGAAAGACAATTATAAACAATTTAAAATAATTTTTTTTGCATTTATGATAAAACCAATTAATGTATTAGGCACTTTTCATTGAAAAGAAATTTATAATCGTGCATTTCTTAATCCTCACCATTTTCTCACTGATTGAATAACGTGTAAGAGTGCATAATAAAAATGTCTCAGCTATACTTTTTTTATACATCTATAGCCATAATCATGTTAAATGAAGGCATGGAGATAGAGATGAAGCATATTGGAGCATTCCCATTATTGGGTAGGTGTAGATGCTTACATGTTAAACAAATTTCATGTTTGATGATTGCCTAGAATGTTGTAGTAGTCTGAGATTTTTTAAACCAAAACTCATAGTAAGAAATTTGTTTTCCACTGTTACCCAATACACGCAAATACCACACACGTACATGCAAATACATACACACACACACAACTAAAGCAGGTTTCACAAAATAACGATTTGGACACAGTCTGATTCTGTTCTATCATTTGTTATTTTTTTATTCTGCTGATTGCAGCTCACTGAAGTACAGTTGATTTTTGAACAATGCAGAGGTTAGTGATGCCAGCCATGGCCCCATGCTGTTGAAAATATGCCTATAACTTTTGACTCCCCCAAAACTTAAATACCAATAACTACTGTTGACCAGAAGCCTTACCAATAACATAAATAGTTAGTTAACATGTATTTTGCATGTTATATGTATTATATACTGTATTCTTATAATAAAGTAAGCTAGAGAAAAAATGTTATTGGGACACCTGGGTGGCTCAGTCGGTTGAGCGTCTGACTCAGGTCATGATCTCAGGGGTCGTGGGATCAAGCCCCACATCGGGCTCTGCATTCGGCAGGGAGTCTGCTTGAGATTCTCTCTCTCTCCCCCTCTGCCCCTACCCTGTTCATGCTCGCTCGCTCTCTTTTTCTCTCTCTCTCTCCCCCTCAAATAAATAAATAAATCTTTATTTTTAAATTATTTTAAAATTCTTTTTGATTATTTATTTATTTTTACATCTTTTAAAAAAAGAAAAAATGTTACTGAGAAAATCATAAGGGGGGGTGCACCTGGGTGGCTCAGTCAGTTAAGTGTCCCACTCTTGGTTTCAGCTCAGGCCTTGATCTCAGGGTCATGAGTTCAGGCCCCATGTTGGGCTCCATACTTAAAAAAAAAGAAGAAGAAAAAAAGAAAATCATAAGGAAAATACATTTGTAGTACTATACTGTATTTATCAAAAAAATCTGCATATAATTGGACCCATGCAATTCAAACCCATGTTGTTCAAGGGTCAACTGTATTTCTATTGTGCATATTCCTAGGAGTAGAACTGCTGGCTCTGTAACTGTCCTTTGCAGTCACTCATGTTTCTCGTCTCGCTAGACTGTAAATTCCTTTAATGGAAAGACGTCTCATTCACTGTCATCTAACCCCTACACGTAGCAGAGAAGCTGTTGCACAGAAAGCGCACAGACTTCTCAAACACTCCTGAGAGGCTCCTGCATTAACTCTTTAACATTTCGGCTGGGCGAGACACAAGTGCTCAGGCTGGTGCTGTCGTCTAGCCTATCTGGATTTAATTCGTGGAGGTAAAGCCGCTATCACAAAATGAATTCATATGTGTAGTGTCCAATACCAGAATCATTTGTCTTGCTCTCACAAGGTCTCGTCCAAATGGTGATACAGGGACCTAAATTCCTTCTGTCTGTGGCTCCGTCATCTTTGGTATGCAGCTTCCAAGACATCGTGCTTGTCTGCATAAAGCAGGCCGATTTGGAAAGGGGGACAGGGTGGACAGTAGGGTACGAGTACCGCCTCTGCTTTCATCCATTAGTGAGAACTTGTTCTGAGGCTGGGCTAACCACACTAGGTGCTGGCAGACGCTGGGAATGATAGTCTCATGGGTATCCTGAATCAGAGAACCTGCTGTGTTGACCAGCTGGCCAGTCTTAGCCAGAGGCCTTTCACACTTATCTAAGAGCTCGTCACCTTCCCAATACTCTGTCCTTCTCTGAGGGTGAGAAAAGTCTTGGTCTTAAGGACTATTACAGTTTCCCTCTGACGGTTACTCTAGGCCTCACCATAGTCAGTCTCCATGCTCTGTGTTCCTGCACAGAAGTTTGGCCGTAACATCTTAGTCTTATGCTGGGGAAGATTTGAAAGATAGATCCAGTCAGTTCTGCTATAATGCACATTGGCATTCTTGAAATTACAGCATGATTGCAAAGTCCTGTAATAAAACCGCCAGGCTTGTAGGGAAGATGGGTGAAGGGCATGGCACTGAAAATATTAAAAAATGTTGTTAGTGACACAATTTTTTTTAAAGATTTTATTTATTTGAGACAGAGAGAGAGAGCACATGCACAAGCAGGAAGGAGGATCAGAGGGACAGGGAAGCAGACTCCCCACTGAGCAGGGAGCCCGATGTGGGGCCCGATCCAAGGACCCTGAGATCATGACCTGACCCGAAGGCAGACGTTTAACCGATTGAGCCACCCAGACACCCCTAGTGACACAATTAAAACAAAAGATGAGAACCCAGTAAAAATGATAGCACAGTTCTACACAAGTTAAGTGGTTAAGAGATAGAAATACTATGGTACACAGTTCAGTTTCCCTTGAAAAGTCCTGAAGTTGGCTCATGTAAGTGGGAGTAGGGAGTGCCACTGGGAAGGGGTGGAGGAGGGTGATCTCAAGTCAGGGGGAGGTTGTAACAGCGGGTGGAAACTGGAGGAGTCTTAGATACTGAGGGGGGAGGGGCGTATGCACGCACACACTTGTTGTGTTCCAGTGCATCACTGTTGGGCTGGATGCAATTTTCCAAGTTTAAAGTGCTTCTTCTAGATGAAATTGTTCTTCAGCAGACAGGAAATTTGTACTGTACTCAAATCCCTCCCTGATGTATCAATCCCATTGAAACAAATTCACACTTATAAAACAAGTGCTTGATAGCAGAACTGACTCTACCGGGGTAGTGCAGGTGGTTACAAGTAGACATAAAGTGGCCTTTATTTGTTGCAATACAGTTCCTGTGACCACATATCTTCTTATACGTGCATATTTTTGCAGAAGTTTTTTTTAAAGATTTTGTTTGTTTGTTTGTTTGTTTATGGGGTGGGGCAGAGGGAAAGAATCTCCAAACAGACTCCACAATGAGCGCAGAGCCAGACCCGGGGTTCAATCTCACGACCCTGAGATATGACCTGAGCCGAAGTCAAGACTCAGATGCTTAACTGATTGAGTCTCCCAGGCTCCTCTGCAGAATGTTTTTGACTGCCATCATCCTCAAACCAGGTGGCTTGTTTCTAAGTAATCAATAATTGTCTATAGTTTGGAAACTTGTTGCTAGAGGAATATGCTAATTTCTTCCTTTCAGGTGTGTTCCTCTGTATTCTTTTCAGAGTGATGTTTTCTCCTCATTGGTAATCAACACAACTCATAAATAACCCTTACTTTAATGGTTCCTCTGTGGCTTTCATTCCCCTTTACCTACATGAAGATTGCTCTCTGTTTTCCTAATGCTGCTCCAAGATACAATTATCTTCTTTGAAGGGAAGGCAGAAGGTACTCTTTAGAATACCCCTGTGTTCAAAATAAATGCTAATCTTTGGTACAAAATAGGTCAGTTTCATATTGCATTATTTTTATTGACTCTGCAATGATTTCAGGGCCTAGAAATATTAGTATAATTATGAGTAGTAGCATTTTAGTGCTCTTTGTGTTACTAATCACCAATGATATTATTAGAAATGTTACTATTGGCATTAATAAGAGTATTACTAATATTGTTACTAATATTAATATTAGCATTAATATTGTAACTTAGTTGTACAGTTTTACTTATTACTTATGGTACTTTTTACTCTTCATATTAATTAAAACCTGTGGGTGACAGTACTCGTAACTACTACCTACTACTACTGCCTTCTACTGCCATGACTACCTAAAATGTATTGAGGGTTGATTAAGTCCCAGGCACTTTGATAAGCATTTTAGCAAGTATTTAATCTTCACAACAACTCAGTGAGATAGGTTCTATTATTATTCCCATTTTGCAGAGGAGGACACTGAGAGAAGGTAAATAACTTAGCCAAGGAAGAAGAGTCAGTGTTGCTTGTCGCACGATGGTCAAGAAAGAATTCTTGAGACATTTTATGGTGCAACTTAGTAAGTGTATTTAAGTAGCACGGGGACAGGACCTGTGGGCACAAAGAGCTGCACTTTTGCTGTATGCAGCTGGTCGTTATGTGCTTAGCGCATTAATGTCTTTGAATTTCTACTCGTAAACTCCTTTTGCAAGATTTCTCTGGTGCTTATCTTTCAGTTCGATATTAATTATTGGTGAAATTTACAGGCAGTCATGAGATCCATTAAGAATGTAGCAACTGGGGCACCTGGCTGGCTCAGTCGGAAGAGCAGATGGCTCTTGATCTCAGGGTGGTGAGTTCTAAGCCCATGTTGGATGTAGGAATAAAACTTAAAAAAAGAGAGAGAGAAAGAGAGAAAGAAAGAAAGAAAAAAAGAAAGAAAGAAAGAAAGAAAGAGAAAGAAGAAAGAAAGAAAGAGAAATAGAAAAAGAAGAAAGAAAGAAAGAAAGAAAGAAAGAAAGAAAGAAAGAAAGAAAGAAAGAAAGAAAGAAAGAAAAGTGACCAGTCTGTGTTTGATACTTATCACAAACATGCAGGCCATAGGTCAGCCTTCTGGGCTAAGAGAGGACATTTTCTGCTTCTCTCCCTCATCATCAGGATCTGACCATTGCTGCAGAGTCCCTACTTGAAACCACCTTGCATTCTGAGCAAATTAATGCCACTTTGATGTCTTTCTCATTTGCCTCCTGTGATCACATGGAGCTGCCTTTTTAGATAATACTACATTATGGCAAAGAGAATATTTATATTTTTCGTTGTATTTTATAACTGTTCAGAGCTATGGAATCAAACACTAATAGTCCCATTTCCAACAATGTGGGCATTAATGAAAATGGTTTCTTCCCTCTCTTTTAAAGCAGAATGGTTATAATTACCACCAAAGGATATAGAGCAGTTAGGCATTTCACAAATCCCGAGTAACCCTCTTTATAGATAAGCTTCTCCTTGCATATTCCCTACTTTCTTTTGAACCTACACTGCCTTTGTACATTTTGTTTCTGAGTTAGATGAATGCCGTCTACTCAAAAGAACCATAGCTGTCATGAGATGTCAGAGAATGTAAAGAAGTCTGCACTGTGGAGGTAATCTGAAATTGTAGGTAAAACTAGTTATTTTCCTCCTGGAATAATTGTTGGAGGGTCTGATTAAGAATTCCTAGTGGCGGGGTGCCTGGGTGGCTCAGTCGTTAAGCGTCTGCCTTCGGCTCAGGTCATGATCCCAACGTTCTGGGATCAAGCCCCACATCGGGCTCCCTGCTCAGTGGGAAGCCTGCTTCTCCCTCTCCCACTCTCCCTGCTTGTCTCTGTCTTGCTGCCTCTCTCTGTCAAATAAATAAATAAAATCTTAAAAAAAAAAAAACACACACACACACACAACTCTTTAAAAAAAAAAAAAAAGAATTCCTAGTGGCATGCATGTTAACTCTAGGGTGGGAACAGGCTTCTCATACTCAGCAGTGCTTATCCAGTTGTGTGGTCCATTTTGGGCAGCACCATATCGAGTTGCTGGTGGTTTTTAAGAACTAGATAAAGGGCCTTGAAGGAACAGAGGCTGTGAAATTACTGCAGCAACTTCTTGGAACAGATGTGGTTGCATGAGGTGTGTGAGTTGGGAGACCAGATTCCCCACTCAGAATGCAATAGTAAATTGAATCCAGACTGTTCTATAAGGAGATGAATTTTTTTTTTTTTTTGGTGATTTGCTTCCTGTGTATCATTTTCAATGACATTTACAATTAGTGCCCTTGAAACTGAGGACCGTGAGTGCCAGGAAAAGTTGGTGTGTGTGGCAGTGAGTCACAGTGGTGATAGCATATGCTTTGGGATTCACTGCCCCCCACAGACACACTGATAGCAGCATCTGGGATTGAGTCCCAGGCAAACCTGGGAGGACTGTTCTGCTTCTGTCCCTAGTGGGTGGCATGTCCCCTTCCCTGGGGTGAATGTGGCATTTTCAGGTCAGGGAGTTTCCTTCTTGACCCAACACACGAGCTGATACTTATGTCACAAAAATGATGAAATTTGATAGATTTCTTTTCCCTCTAATTTCAGATGCTATGATGAGCCATAGACCTTATTCAACTACATTCTTCAACTTCTGTGAATTTCTCTACTATTAAAATGTCCAGATTGATTGAAAGTGAGCATTCTCCTTCCTCTACCTGTGAATAGCTCACTTGTAACATATTTCAATGCCTCCTCCTTAGGTCACATCATGAAAGGAAGAGGAAGGAGGGAAGAGAGGGCACATTTTTTTGTGCACAGGTAAAAATGAAATAGGTGATGGTCAGAACATGGTTTCCAAACGATAGATGGAGCTATTATGTTCCAATTAGGGACTCTAACCTCCCCAGTGCATGGGTAACTCACCACAGAGATACCCAAGATCTAAGGATATTTATTGGTGACATTTTCCCAGACTTTGAGCAAGATAAACTATTCCAGTTATTCCTTCTCCTTTTTTGGAGTGGTGTTTCTCCCTGTGTTGCCCACTCTTTGGACCTAACATTATTACTATTGTTATTTTCATTTATATGGTCACTATTATCTGAGCATTCTTTTTTTTTTTTTTTTTTTTTTTTTTTTTTTTTTTTTTTAAANTTTATTTATTCGACAGAGATAGAGACAGCCAGCGAGAGAGGGAACACAAGCGAGGGGAGTGGGAGAGGAAGAAGCAGGCTCACAGCAGAAGAGCCTGATGTGGGGCTCGATCCCACAACGCCGGGATCACGCCCTGAGCCGAAGGCAGACGCTTAACCGCTGTGCCACCCAGGCGCCCCTATCTGAGCATTCTTGATTGTCACAATTGGATGTATTGGTTCCAGTGACCTTTGTGGGGGAAAAAAAAAAGTGGTGCTTGAGACCTTGGGATTTCAAAGTTTAGTTTTGTGGGCAGCCTAAGTCCCCTGGGCGATGTGAATTGTAGCCAGTAGGGTTTCAGTGCCAACCAGGCAGTGTTTACACGTACCAGTGCACTATGCCTTTAGCCTCTGAGATTTCCAATGAATGACTTCATGGGCTCCAGCATGTGACCGTTGTAGGCAGAACATTAGCACTTTATGCTACTCTTTCCTAAGCAACCACTAAATGTTGATGGGAACATACAAAAGACACAGGCCTGTCTTTGATTGCTTTTAGCAGCTTTGCATCAGCAAGAGTGAGAGGTAGGACTATTTCAAGGGAACTGGATCATATAAGTAGTTATTAGGGGTTCCAACATTTGGCTTCCAAGAGCCATTTTGATACGCTTGTGGGATTTGGTCTCACTTACGGAAGTGGTTTTGTGCATGGATTATGGCCTTCCGTTGGAGAGAAGCTGGTAGGGTGGTGGATTTTTAAAGCGAAGAGGAATGAATATCAAGTGGTACTCACTGATGTCTGGAAAAACAATCATGGGAACCCATTTTACTCAGACTTTGAAAGACTTTCTGTGGGATTCATGGATAGATGTTGTTCCTGAAATGCTTATGAAGTAATTCAAGGTGGGAAGAAAGGACACTTGGTTGGTTTTTTTTTTTTTTAAGATTTTTTTTTAAATTTATTTGAGAGAGAGAGAGAAGCAGACTCCCCACTGAGCAGGGAGGATGACATGGGGTTCAATCCCAGGACCCTGGGATCATGACCTGACTTGGAGGCAGATGCTCAACGACTGAGCCCCCCGGGTGCCCCAGAAGGACTCTTGCTTTTTATGGGAAGATAACATGGTGGGCTTTCCAGCTGAGCACCTTGTGCCCAATAGCTTTTGGAATCATGTGTCATGCGTACTACATAACCAAAGATAACATGATTTAATATGAAAAAAACTAAAATTAACAGATTACTAGTCTGGGAATCAATGGAACACATAATCTCTGATGAGTGGTAGTAATGTTTTTGAGTAAGTCAGTGGTTCTCACTGTTAGGTTGTGGGTGGTGGGGGTGAAGACTGTTGTGCCCCCAGGGGATATTTACCAATATCTGGAGACACCATTTTTGTTTGTTTGTCACACCCTGGGGAAGGGGGGCTACTGGCATCCAGTGGATAGAGGGCAGGGATGCTGCTAGTCATCTTCCAATGCCAGGGACAGCCCCCGACAGCAAAGAATGACCTAGTCCAAAAGTCAGCACCTCCAATATTAAGAAATCCTGGTCCAAAGGTTTAGAGGACGCAGAGACCACAAATGAAAGATGCCTGGGACCCTGAACGACTGTGTAGAGCAAAACATGCCCACATAATCCATGCACAAACCTCTCCGTACTTTCACTGGACTAAGATAGTGAAAACTAGCTTTGACTGAGTTCATCCACGGACAGTCTGGGATTGTTTTGTGGTAGCAAGTAGCCTCTCCTGCTAATAGAAATTCGAAGCTAGGCTGAAGAGAACATTCTCTCTAACGTGTAGTGTGATCAGAATGCCATATGCATGCAACTTAAATGAACAGTGCACAACCTTGTTGTCATGCCATCAAAAACAAAAGAGTAAAAGAATGCTCATGGGGGAAGCAGGGGAAACAGATTTTATTAGAGAATAAGGAAATGTAGGTTTCTGAAAGTTATTTTGTACCCTTTTGAGACTCTCAGAAGGAAGACATTGACTCTTTATCACCTTATTTCACTTCAGAGTGTTTCTTTCATCTTGTTTGACAAAACACATCCTAATACAGCTATTAAAGTTATTATTCATGATGACGCCCGCATTTTGACTCATGCGGAGGTAGCTTTCTAATGCCACTAGACAAGAAGTTTAGAAGAGAGAGTAATAAGGAAAGAGGCTAGGAATACATATATGTGCAAAGATGATTGCTGAAGCAGTGATTAGTGATACCCAGAAGAAAGAAGAAACACTTTGCATGTATGATCCCCCTAAATAGGAAGGAAAGCGGTGGTGGGAAACAAAGATGTAGGTTTTTTCCCTTGACTAGCCACAATTGGTGACATTGGCATATATATCGAATTTTACGGAATCTAAGAGTTCATCAATTGCTAGGCATCTTTTTGTGTGTACCACTAGAAAATTAAGACATAATGCTTTATGACTTTGATCGTAGGCTGGCAAATTGGCCTATACACCAATACTAGCCCACTGCCTGTTTTTATAAATAAAGTTTTGGGGCACACGGCCACACCCATTCATTTATGTATTTTCTAGGGCTGCTTTTCAGTAACAATGGCAGAATTAAGTAGCAGCAAAAGAGATTGTATGGACTACAGGGCCCAAACTATTTACTATATGGCCATTTACAGAAAAAGTTTGGCAACCGCTTATACTTTTATATTTCTTGAGCTAACTTTTAGAGTTAGGGGTCGATTTTAATCAATAATGCTCTTGAGCACACAAAAACTGACATATAAGCAAATGACTTAGTTAAGGTGTTCCTCAGCCTTTTGTAGATATAACATATGGAGCTTGGCCCATTTGAATCACTTTTCAGTGCAGTAAGTGGTAGCCATGATTTTCCGTACGGTATTTTCCCCGGTGCCATGGAAAGCATCAGTGGTGAAGCATTTCTTGAACGGGTACTTCATTATTGCCTCTAAGGTTTTCTTCCAAGATGCCGAAACCTATTCTACGAGCTTTGATGCAGACACTTTCTTGATCTTCCCAGAAGTTTTCAAAAGAACTTTTTTTTAGGGGGCGCCTGCGTGGCACAGTTGTTAAGCGTCTGCCTTCGGCTCAGGGCGTGATCCCGGCGTTCCAGGATCGAGCCCCACATCAGGCTCCTCCGCTATGAGCCTGCTTCTCCCTCTCCCACTCCCCCCTGCTTGTGTTCCCTCTCTCGCTGGCTGTCTCTATCTCTGTCAAATAAATAAATAAATAAAATCTTTAAAAAAAAAAACAAAACAACTTTTTTTGTTTTCAGGGACAACCAGGTCTCCTATTCCTTCCTCAAATGGTCTTTAGTCTGTTGGCTGAATCAGGGAGGAATTGCAGTTGTCAAATCATGACTCAAGAAATAACCAACCGGTTGTGCATGCTCCAAAAATGCCATTCGTTGTAAGATGAACCTGGAGACTAAAATGTGAAAGGCATGTGCTTCTTAGAATTCAAGAAATACCTTAGCTTGTTTGTTTCCCAGCAGGTGGCCAGTGGCTTAGTTTCTGGTTAATTGAGGGGAGGGAAGGAAAAAAGGATCTAGATGGTTCTACTGGTCTTTTGTAAGCCAGGCACTACTTGTATACTTGAGGTTTTCTGTTCATTCTTTGCTTTATTTTATCAAGCTAAATAGACTTCCTGCCAAGGCTCAAAGTGAAACCTCATGGAAATGGATGTTCTTCCTGAGTCTCTAGATTTGAAGCCACCCCACTCCCCTGGGGCCCCGCAGTGATTCAGATTGATGGCAGTGGTGCTTGGCGCTGCTAGGGGGGCTCAAGTGCCTCCGCTCAGGAGGCGTGGCGGCTTCTGCCTGGGCAGCGGCAGGATCCGATGTAAAAACGTTACAATTTTTTTTTTTTTAGATTTTATTTATTTATTTGACAGAGATAGAGACAGGCAGCGAGAGAGGGAACACAAGCAGGGGGAGTGGGAGAAGAAGAAGCAGGCTCATAGCAGAGGAGCCTGATGTGGGGCTCGATCCCATAATGCCGGGATCACGCCCTGAGCTGAAGGCAGACGCTTAACCGCTGTGCCACCCAGGCGCCCCAAACGTTACAATTTAACTGAGCCCTCTCCGCTTTCCTGTGTGGAACATGGGTGTCCTGTAGAAGTCTGGAAAGCCCTTGTTGGGTTAATAGGATGAGGTCATTCTTTGAGTGGCTTTCCATTCACTGGGTGTATTTAAAAAGAATTTTGCCTAACGCACAGGTGTTCCCACCCCTTCTCCCAATTTCTAGCTGCTGGTGCCGCGCTTCAGAGAAGTTGCTCACAGCGAATGTTAGAAAGCATTTGAGGGTCTGTCAAGCAGAGCTGTTTTTTTCAGTCTCAGGACACCCCAGTATTTGGGGTCTAGAAACCCCTTTTTAATTTCCCTGACAGTTGGGGGTCGTAATGCTAGGGAATTCCAAGTACATTGGAGGGAAGGCTACTAATTTCTAGAACTCTCCCCTGTGGATGAGACCCTGCACACTGAAAAGGCAAATGATTCAAGGCAACAGGGGGCCTAGTGGGAGGAGCCAGCCTTCAGATGTGCCAGGTAAGGACCAGGGGTTGATGCTAGGGCCTTTCTACTGATTGTACAGCCCAGTGTGGGCTGTAAGTTCTATTTTTTTTTTCTTTATGCCGGATATGGTTATATGAGCAGCCTTCAAAATGAGAAATAAAGCCTTTGCTTTTCCTGTACTTTGCTTCTGTAGGATCCTCAAGGCCTTTCAAAGAGCCGAGGCCGTTTCCCACAGCAAAAGAACAACAGATAAATCAGTTGTACTTTAGCGCTTGGTGTGTGTGTTTCTAACTTGTTCAGGTTGAAGAGCTCCCTTACAACTTGGCAAGATACTGGAGATAAAAGGCGGTGTTGGAGGAATCTGCACTGGTTGCAGATTCATTTTTCTAGAGCCCAACAAAACGAAGCAAAAGCCGTCACAAACTGAGAAGCCAAAACCTGGTTGAGCTGTTCTCCCTGTAGGCCAATGCGCATGGGTCTTTGCTCCTCCCAGTCACCCACGACTCTGGTAACCCAGAAATTTCTTGGGTTCTTTGACTTGTGGAAGCAAGGAAGGTTGTATCAACAGTTAACCAGAGACTTGGGGATGAAAGAAGGGACTAAAGATGGTGCAGCCCAACCTGGCTCTTGGTTAGGGCCATTCTCAGAGCCCAAGAGGCTGACCCCAGAGCTACCCTCCCTGCTTGGCAGAGACCATGAGTCCTGATTGCCTCCGGAAGTGGGATCAAAAAGCTGTGGACACAGGGCAGCCAAATCTATCATAGATAAGAAACCTTTCTTTAAAACACATTATCTGCAGGGATGCACTCTGCCTACAACCATTACCTCCGCCACCACTAATGCAGCTTTAGCATTTTAAACCTCTCGTTTACTAATTATAGTCTCCACTTTCTATTTGCTTAACTAAGTGGTCCACTCAAGCAGCTTTTGCCGAATAACACAATTGTGTCTCCAAAGCATATATCCACTCTCTACCCAGAAGAAACCCAAACTGCCCTAGCTTTTGGTTCCAAACGTATAAAATGCAAACTTTGGGCCAAGCCCAAGCTCAAGGTCTCTGACCTTTTTTCTCACCAGAAGTTTCTGGAAATGGGAAGGTTTTCTATGATGAGGAAGCCTTAAGTGACTTCTGCTTAAAATAGCTGTGGTTGTATGAGGCAGGTAATTGGAAGATATTAACAGATCCTGCACCCGGAGTGTAGTAGTAAATTAAATCTGGGCTGTTCTCCAGCAGGTATATTTGGAGGAAGGCATAGCCTCCTTGCAACCAACCGCGGTGGGGTGCGGCACTGAGGTGGAGGCCACAGGTGTGCTTGTCCCTCTTGCTCCGGGGATCACCAGCTTTTCCCTCTGGCTGTGTGTCAGTAAGATCAGAAAGAAAAATGGCTTTTAATATATTCAGATTCAAGGAGAGCCAACTGAAGAGAAGGTCATCTGAAATCTGAGCGAGTGTTGGGAAACTAGGGGGTATCAGGAAATGCCACATTTCTCTTTTCCTAAATCAAGCTCAACGTGGCTTAGCCACCACCTGCCTGAGTGGAGGAATGTACGGGGGACGGAGTCCCTGCTCCCACACTTGGGCTTATTAGGACCGTGCAAGTGGTGCCTCTAGTCTGTACTCACCATGACTGCTGTTGCAATGCTCAGGGTCTACGATGGTGTTGGAAGGTGGGTGCCTTGGCCGATGGCCTGCTCTCCCTCCTGATAAGGTTGGCCTCTGCACCTTCCCTGCAGCAGATGCTGGTGGCCTTTCTCTAAGCCCTTGACCAGATGGTCCCAGAAAACATCTACTGCGTCTGGGGCCCAGACTGCGGCTGAGACCAGGTGTCTGGATCTCTAAGAGCTCCATTGTGTATGGAAGCCACCAGCTGGCTGGCCCAGGCTGGGGGACTCTAACTCTTCCTGGTGCTGGGACACTCCCTTCTCCCTCACCCTTTAGAGCCTTCTCCAGCTCCAGACCTTCACAGGCTTAGCCTTTCGAGTGGGGATCAGCCAACTGTTCTGTAAAGGACCAGCTTTGCTGGCCATAGTCTCTGGCACAACTGTTCAGCTCTGCCATTGTCACGTGAAAGCAGCCACAGACAACTGGTAAATGAATGAGTTTGGGTATTCCAATAAACCTTTTTTATGGACACTGAAATTCAAATTTCATAGAACTTTCATGTGTCACCAAATATTAGTTTTTCATTTGTTCCAAGCATTTAAAAATTTAAAACTATTTAAAAACCATTTCCAACCATTTAAAAACCATTCTTAGCTTTTGCGTGGTACAAAAACAGGTGGTAGGCCCCATCTGGCCAGTAGACTGCAGTTTGCTAACCCCTGCTTTAGAAAACCAAAGCTTTTTGTCTTTTCTCAGGGGCGGTGGGTGCTCGGATGGCCAGGAGAAGATATAAACGATTCCTCCGCTTTCAGTTTTGTCTGTTTTTGTTTTGTTTTGTTTTTTAAGATTTTATTTTATTTTATTTTATTTTTTTAAAGATTTTATTTATTTATTCGACAGAGATAGAGATAGCCAGCGAGAGAGGAAACACAAGCAGGGGGAGTGGGAGAGGAAGAAGCAGGCTCATAGCAGAGGAGCCTGATGTGGGGCTCGAACCCATAACGCCGGGATCACGCCCTGAGCTGAAGGCAGATGCTTAACCGCTGTGCCACCCAGGTGCCCCAAGATTTTATTTTTTTTAAGATTTATTTATTTGAGAGAGAGTGTGCATGCATGCACAGAACTGGGCAAACGTGTGTGAGAGTGGGGGGAGGAGCAAAGAGGGAGAGAAGTCGACTCCCCACTGATCTTGGAGGCCGATGTGGGGCTCGATCCCACGACTCTGACATCATGACCTGAGCTGAAATCAAGAGTCAGATGCTCAACTGATTGAGCCACCCAGGCGCCCCTAAGATTTTATTTTTAAGTAATCTCTACACCCAATGTGGGACTTGAACCCACAACCCCGAGATCAAGGGTCGCACACTCTACCAAATGAGCCAATCAGCCCCCCGGTTTTTGTTTTTGAACATAATTTCTAATCCCACTTTGCATGCTGGTCCCGGCCTCCTCTCTACTCCAGCTCCTCCTTCCTTCACGGACCCTTGGTGCTGCTGTAGCACATCCTGTCTGGTCAGGATGGTGGGTCAGTGGTCCTCCAACTCTGACATAGAGCAGAATCACTTGGAGAACCAATAAAGAGCACAGAGCACTTGATCAAGTTCCCCCAAGTAATTCTGATGCTCTCCCGATTTTGAGACTCCCCCTGGCATCAGTATGTGGTTTCATAAGGTCGTGCTCTTAAACCAGCTATTTGCTTTGCCGGGAATGGTTTAACTCCATCCTTCCTCTGGTCTACTTTACCTACTCTTATCTTGTAAAAATATGCCAACTGGCAGACTCCCTGACCCCTATCTTATTTTGAGCTCTTAAAGCAAGCTGCATATAACTTTTTGATGGCACAATTACCAGACCTTACTTTGAATGTGTGGCTGCTTATCTTCCCAACCAGTATGTAAGCTTCTAGACTGGACCTGGTCTCCTTTGTATTTTTTTTTCTCTTCTTTTCTTTTCCTTTCTTTTCTTTTCTTTTCTTTTCTTTTCTTTTCTTTTCTTTTCTTTTCTTTCTAACCTTGTATCATACCAGACATAATATGGACTCAATAATAGGTGGTGGGATGAGTGAATGAATAAATGAATACACCCAAAGAATGGAGGGCAAGTGATAAGGAATGGGCAGGAGATGAAAGGCATGAATAAATAGAGATTTCTAGTATTTAGGTCTTGTTCCCCAGATTTTACTGTGAGCAGTGATCTGTCTGGGTTTATTTTGCTTCCTCTCAATGTCTGCGGTCCTCTTGTCAGTTCACACTCGTTGAATGACCTGGACCAGTGGTTCTCAAAATGCGGTCCCTGAACCAGTTTCATCAGCCTCACCTGTTAAAAATGCACTTTTGGTAGCTGCACCCCAGCTTCCCTGAGTCAGAAACTCCATCAGTGTTTAATAGCAAGTCCTCCAAGTGATTCTGATGAGCCCCCACGTTTAAGGACCACCATGTCTGGATCACTGGTTCTCAAACTTGGCTGCCCATTGAAACCATCTAGAGAGCTTTAAAAAATGCTGATGCTTGTGTCTCCATCCCCAGCCCAGTGATGTGCTGCTAAGTGTTTACCAACCGACTCCCTGGAAGGTGAAGAGCCCTGAGTTATAACGTGTGCCCGTTTCTGTAGTATAAATACTCCCACCGTCGTCACTTTCAGGTTACTGACACCAAAGTCGCTGAGCCCGGAGTTGGGAAGATATTTGCATATTGGCTCTTGGGAGCTACTAGGAGCAAGCTGGCTTCAGCACCCATTGGTTCCATCCGCAGAGCTCCAGCTTAATCAGTCCAGGTTGTGACCTGGGCATCAGGGTGTTTTTAGAAATGGCCCAGGTGATTCCAGTGTGAAGCACAGTTTGAGCTCGACAGCAGTAGAGTACATGTGAAATAAATGAGTGAATCGAATTCCTCTTGCCCAGTTGTAGGCAAAATACTTCCTGCTTTTTCTATTTCATCCTTTCCATACCATGACAGAAGCAAGTTCTATAGGGAAGCCACTGATTTTCAAACCAAGATAAAAAATTTGTGTAAAAATTTATGTATTTCTTCAAATTTTCTTCTCAGAAAATGTTTGTGTAAATGTAAGACTAAGTGTGATGCTAAAAATCTATATAATTACAATCAAATTTAGTTTACATTCAGTAATTTAAATCAAATTTTTTGGTCATCAAATATTATATTTTAGACAAGAGAATTTTTTCCGCTTTATACACGTGTATTTTAAGACCATGATTGATGTTGTGTCTGTTTTAAAATCGGTTTCAGGGGCGCCTGGGTGGTGCAGTCGGTTAAGTGTTGACTCTTGGTTTCGGCTCAGGTCGTGATCTCAGGGTCACGAGATGTAGCCCCACGTTGGGCTCAGTGAGGAGTCTTCTTGAGTTTCTCTCTCCCTTTCCCTCTGTTCTTCCCCCCCACGCTTGTATGCGCACACTCTCTCTCTAATAAATAAATAATTCTTAAAAAATAATAAATAAAATAAAGTCATTTTCAAATATTCTAAACTTAAGGAAAAGAGCAAAGTTTTGTATTCTAAACATTAGAATAAACTACAATATGTAGTTTGACTAAAAGGCACAGGGAATATAAAGACATGTGGCATTTTGAAAAATCTAATACTAGTAAAAAAGATGAACCATAAGGTGATTTTCTTTTATGTGGCTTGTCATAGTCATGTTTGAAAAAATGCAATTTCTTAGATCCTCCAGAAGAAAAATGGCTTAATAAGAACAACAAATATATAATTGATTAAAATAAAGCTGAATAATTTATTCTAGTGTGACATTTGCTTTTCTGTGGATGAATAAAAATAAAAAGCCATGGTGCATGGGGTATTCCTCATATACTTAGATGAAATCACCACTAATGAAAAGATGCTATTAATTAATATCCATTAAATACAAATAAATCTGGAAACCTCACCTACTGGATTATAGGTGATAGTGATTAACTGGATCTTAAACCAATTATTCATTCCAAAATATTCATATCATATGGGATCAGGGAAGGTAGATGTGGTTTTCCTGAAACAAGGTTGACCAAAAGCAGATGATTATTGAAGCAGAGTGACAGTCACATGGAGATTCATTAAATTATTCTCCACTTTTATGTATGTTTGAAATTTTCCATGATAAAAGGTTTAAAATATTCATTTCAGTTTTATTGTTTATACCTGGTGTGCTAGGCAGAGTGGAAAATATAGAAGGAGCAAGAGACAATAAAGATACATTCTAACTCACTTGCCTGGCGGTCCATATTCATACATTTTTCAGATGATTGGTTACCGCTTATGTATGCAAACTTTGAAAAGCAATTTTAGTAGAATTTTTTCCAAAATGTTCCCTCCTGCCCTGTGTTCTTAAACTTGAAATAACGAATATATTTTTACCTTGTCTTGATAACCCAGGTCCATTCTCACTTCAGTCTGTTCAGTGCTATCTATGGTGATTGCCTTGAAGGTTGTTCATTCAATCAACAAACATGTACTGAGCGCTAAAGATGGGTTAGGAACTGGGGCTGTACCATTGAATAAAGGAGACAAGAGTCCCCACCCTCATGGCACTTTTATTCTACTGGCTGTTGGGATGCTTAGGTGGGGTTAGGTGAGAACTTTGAGTAAGAAGATACACCAAATAGCTCAGAGTCCTGTACTTTTTCCGGCTCTTTTGTCTGTTATTTGTAGTTAATTTCATTCATCTCATTTCTCTTGCTGAGTTGTCGCTTTTGTTACCTCTCAGCCTACCGCAATTTTTTTTCCTTTTAGTTAGTTAATTTAGACTTTCTTGCCTAGTATTTGGGTCATTGCTATTGTAATCTGCATGATATGATCACTACGTTTGTTATAAACGTGTAAAAAATAAGACACCCTTGGGGCGCCTGGGTAGCTCTGTCGTTAAGCATCTGCCTTCAGCTCAGGGCGTGATCCCGGAGTCCTGGGATCGAGCCCCACATCAGGCTCCTCCGCTGGGAGCCTGCTTCTTCCTCTCCCACTCCCCCTGCCTGTGTTCCCTCTCCCGCTGGCTGTCTCTCTCTGTGTCAAATAAATAAATAAAATCTTAAAAAAAAAAATAAGACACCCTAGGCTTTGAGTAAATTCCTGAGTTGTGGGTGAGTGGCTCTTGCTTCTTTGCCTTGCTGTATTTTCCACCCCCGTCCCCCAATTATTTTTGTGTTTCTAGATAGCTGAGGTCCTTAGATGCGTGAGTCATTCATTTGGCATTTAATAAATAATTACTAAGCACATATTATGTGCCAAATACTATTCTAGGAGCTACAGGATACAGGATATAAAAGGTGAATATGATGTATGCCCTGATAGCTAGGAGAAGGTACAAGAGTTTGTAATACCCTGTGCTAGACAGAGAAGCATTTGCAAGGGCACCTCATGGGGTTGGGGGGGGGTAGGAAAGGGTGTGGAATCTGGAAGGGGATGAGGGCACATTTCACTGTGAACTCGTAACATTTGACGTGCTTCTGAGATATACAAGTGGAAACATCCTGGAAATAGCTGGCATTCCTCTTCTCTCTCATTGCATAACAAACCACCCTAAAACTTAATGGCTTAAAATAACAACAGTGTATTATTTCTCACAATTCATTGGGTTTTCTGGACGGTTCCACTGCTGGTTTTGCTTGAGCTCACTCATATGGCTGCATTCATGCAGGACGACAGCTAGGCTGGAAGGTCCAAAAGAGCCTCACGCTTGTTTGGCAGTGGCTCTCTGCTTGGCTGGGGTAGCTCGGTTCTTCTCCATGTGATCTCTGATCCTGCAGGACAGCAGATTGGCTTTCTTCCTTTCACAGTCTCTGAGCAGCATTCCAAGGCTGTGGAAGCAGAAGTGGCAAGGCTTCGTTAGGCCCAGCTTTGGAAGGCACACATGTGATTTCACCTACAAGCAATTTTCAAGACCAGCCCAGCTTTGAGGGATTGGGAGGTAGACTTATTTTCTTACAGGGAGGAGCAGCAAAGGCACCTTGCAAAGGGTCTTTGCACACAGGATGGGAAGAAGCCATGGCCACATTTTGTAATCTATCACAGTCGCAGAGACGCTTCTGAAGTGCAAGTGATTCGGGTAGAAGATAGAGATTTGGAAGTTATCGATGTTCAAATTAAAGGCTTCTAAATCCTGACTGCACATATCAGATTCCCCCGTGGAACAGGGCGGTTTTCCATATGTTCCACATGCAATGATGGTGATTTTTTTTTCTTTTTTTTTTAGAAAGACTCCATGCTTGGCGTGGAGCCCAACACAGGACTTGAACTCATGACCCTGAGATCAAGACCTGAGCTGAAATCAGGTCAACTGCTTAACTGACTAAGCTACCCAGAAGCCCCAATAATGGCGATTGTTATGCAAGAAAGAGATGTCCCCCTGGGGCACATGGCTGGTCAGTGGTAGAGCATGTGGCTTTTGATTTCAGATCTGTTCTGAGTTCAAGCCCCACATTGGGCATAGAGCTTACTTAAAGAGAGAGAGAGAGAGAGAGAGAGAGAGAGAGAGATGCCCCAAAATGTTGGGTGGGAGAACACAGGACTTCACCGAATAGTGAAACTTACTAGATACCAACAAGTGAAGAATCCAGTCTCACTTCCTGTGGTGATTCTATGGAAACTAGGCTAACAAATTGGCTTTCATCCCTAGTCCTAACCACTTCATTGCCCACACGGGGATTTATTGTGTTCAATAAAAAATTTGTAATAAAATTAAAACTTCATGGATTCCTAAATAGCTTCTTTAGTGTTCTAGTTTGCATGCTGTTTTGCTAACCTCACCTTTAAAAAAGGAAAAAAAAAAGTGGTGTATTTGTTTCTTTCCCAGAATTCATTCAGACGTGAGCTGGGTTCAAAGCCCTCATTTGCCATGAACTATCATGGACAAGGTAGACTTCACCCTGCTAGTCATCTGTTGGTACTGGATACCAGAGAAATAAGGGAATTCTCTTGAGGTAGTTAAAGGAGAGTCCAGAAGAGCCCTGAACAAGAAAATGTTGCTTAGAGGAAATGGAACTTTACTATTTCTTAGTGTTCTTAACTCCCAGGTGCTGTCCTATCCAACAGTAGCCACTAGCCACATGGGTGTTCATATTAATTTTAAATTCATTACATTACATAAAATGAAAAATTAAATTCCTCATTTGTACCAGCCATATTTCTTTCTTTCTTTTTTAAAGTAGGCTCCACACCCAATGTGGGGTTTGAACTCACAACCCTGAGTTTGAGTCGCATGCTCCAGGGGCTCCTGGGTGGCACAGTTGGTTAAGACACCCGACTCTTGGTTTCAGCTCAGGTCATGGTCTCTGGGTCGTGAGGTTGAACTTTGGTGCTCCATGTTCGGCACAGAATCTGCTTAGAATTTTCTTTCCCTCTACCTCTGACCCCCCTCCCCTTCTCTCTCTCTAGAATACATAAATAAATCTTAAAAAAAGAGAGAATAAAACAGGTAATTCCAGTGTTAGATTCGCATGATGTGGATTAAAATTAAGAGTAAAGGATAATTTCCTATGTGATCTAAAATACCCATTGCAATGCATTATGGATCAATTAAAAAAGATTTTGGGTAGAGGCTGGGGATCGGGAATACAATATGATTATGTTCAAGACCATTTGTGAATAAAAAGAATTTAGATATAGGTTACATACTGATGGACTTAGAGAAAATCTAACCAAGCTGGAATGAAGGGCCCAAACTAACAAAATAAGATCTAATAAGGCTAAATATAAATGCTTATATTGTTGACTTAAATCAGGACTTGACAAACCTCTTCTGTAAAGAGCCAGTTAATAAATATTTTTTACTTTGCAGGTCAGCCAGTTTGTGTTGTAAATACTCAACTCTGACATTGTAGCATGAATGCAGCCATAGACATTCTGCAAAAAATAGAACGGGGCTGCTTTCCAAGAAAACTTTATTTACCAAGAACAGTGGTGGGCTGGACTTGGTTTGCTGGCTGTAGTTTATTGGCCCCTGCACTTGGTCAGTTGTTCAAGTGCAAAATGAGGAAGTTTGGCCTAACAGCTATTCACTTGACAGTGTCCTGGGGGTCTTTGGTTGGCTGGGAGCATGACTTGAGCCAGTTGCCTTAGGGAATGCCATTTAGGTCTATGTTAACAGACATGTTCCATCCAAAGTCAGGCAATGAAGAATTCTATTGTAGTTTACAATAGGAGTTTGCAGTCAGTGTGGATATTGACTATCTGCATGTTGCATGGCATGTTCAGGGATTTCGAAAGTGAATAAAAGGAGAATGGAAGGAACTGGGGTCTAACTTAACAATGGTGAATTATTGCCAGAGGTGAGTATAGCTGTCCTCAAGTATGTGAAGTCCTACCATGTGGCAGGAGGTGTGATTTATCTGAGTAATTCTAGAGATTAGAAATAGAACCAATAGCTACAAGTTTATAAAAGGAGAACTTTAAGAATATTATAGTTGTTTCGGGGGCACCTGGCTGGCTCAGTCGGTAGGGTTGTGAGTTCAAGCCCCACGTTGGGCGTGGAGCCTACTTAAAATGAATGAATGAATGGATGAATGAATGAATATTATAGTTGTTTCAAAATGGGCTACCTTACAAAGTAGTTTTCCGCAACCGAAGCGTTTTAGAAAAAGGATGTGTAGTTTTCTGTGAGTTGATTGGAGAATTTGTTCTAAGAATGGGCGGAAGGTTATAATCATCTAAGTTGTTGTTCTACTATCAGATTAGAAGTAAGTTGCATGTAGAGAAATCTCAACCCTAAGTAACTTAAAAAAAGAAAATCTAGGGGCACCTGGGTGGGTCAGTCCATTAAGTGTCTGACTCTTGGTTTCAGCCCAGCTCATGATTTCAGGGTTGTGGGATCAGGCTCCATGCTCAGCGCGAAGTCTACTTCTCCCTCTCCCTCTGCTCCTTCCCCTGCTCGTGCTCTATCTCTCTCAAATAAATAAATAAAATCTTAAAAAAAAAAAGAAAAGAAAAGAAAGGAAGAAAATCTATTGGCTCACACAAGTAAAAGTTCCCAGGATAGGTCTGACTTCAGACATGGCTGGGTCCAGAGGTCTTACCAAAGTCTTTAGGTCGGGCTGGCTACATAATTTGTGGGGCCTAGTACAAAATAAAAATGCAGAGTCCCTTGGTCAAAAAATAAGAATATCAAAATAGTGACAGCATAGCATTAAGTTAAGGGTGGGGACCTTCCAAACGGAAGGCTCTATGAAACTTCACAGGCTATGGGCCCATGAGGCCAGCCCCATCTTCAGGTCGTGGTCTCTCCTTCTTTGCCTCTCGCCTCTAGTTTTCTCTAGGCTAGTCCCATTTTTCAGCAGCCTTTGTTAACTGGCAGCTCAAGGCTTGTATTTTTTTTTTTTTTTTTAGCTGTAAAAGAGTGTTCCTCTCCCATGGTAATAGCAACAGATGGTACCAGATAATTTCGAATAACCTTTTCTTATCTCTGATTTTGAATACATGGTGGTGCTCCCTTTGGCCAGGGCTGGGTGACCTGTTTACCCCCAAAGCTGAGAGTAGACTCAGCACTACTCAAACCATAAGGACATGAGAGAAAGGGATAATTCCAAAATGAAAAACATGGAGGAGTTACCTGAAGAAGGGGTAATGCAAGCAGAGTAGTCCAATAATAAATGTCTACTCTGTTTAGCAAACAATCATGAGCAATAATGAGGTGACTCAAAGTGAGAGAAAGCCTTAATTCAGAAATCTTGCCAATAACTGAGCAGATTCCTTTCACTCTAAAGAGTTGGCTAAATTTTAAAATTCTGTGTTCTCAGGTATGCAAGCAAGATTTTTCCTGTCTCATGTATTTTCAGTATAACATTTGTATTCTTAGCCTTATTCTTACTTAAAAAGCTATGTGTCAGGATTCTGAGATCCAACACTTATTGCCGTGCCTTGAAATTATTTTAATCAAAGAAAAATATTCCCTGGAACCCTATTATATTTCTCAGGCCCATCTTTCATTCAAAACTTTTTTCAGTTTCTTAGGAGAGGAAATATATATATATATGTATGTATGTATGTATGTATGTATTAGTCATTACTTTCTGTATTGGTCAGTCCTGCTGCTGAGCCAGCACATTGTTTAATAAGCTCTGCTCAAAACTTGACATTTTTGGTGAAATCATGAGCCTGAAGCCTGGAAGGGTGGAGAGAACCAGGCAGCACCAGGACCCTGTAGAATTGTCGTTGTAATGGAATCACCACACGTCAAATCAGGTCAGCCAGGATATCCATGCTAATCCAGTGGTGTCTGACCTTATTTTTCTTGTCAAATTTGACACTTTGGGGCATCTGACTTAACTAACAATTGTATTTCGGTCACTTTATCGGGAGGCGGGGGGATAGTTGATTGGAGTCGGCCCGGCTGTAGCTCCCCGCAGCTCCTGGAGAACGCTTTTCTGAAGTCAGCTGTACTGAGGCAGAAGTTAAACACAAGCTCTCTGCAGCCCGACTTCTGGGGTTTGACGCCAGGTCCTGCCATTCACAAGCTGTGTTTCCTTGGGTCAGTTTACCTCTCTGAGCTTTCTTTCTCTTGTTTGTAGAAATGTCATTGTTGCTATCTGTGTATAAAACCACAGCATGAAAACATTAGAGAGTACTTGCTTTCGGGGTGCTGGGGTGGCTCAGTCGGTGAAGTGTCTGCCTTCAGCTCAGGTCATGATCCCAGGGTCCTGGGATCGAGCACCACATCGGGCTCCCTGCTCAGTAGGGAGTCTGCTTCTCCTTCTCCCTCTGCCCCTCCACTCCCCCTGCTTGTGCTCACTCTCTCGCTCTCTCTCAAATAAATGAAATCTTAAAAAAAAAAAAAAAAGAAGGAGGCCCACCACACCTGCTGAGACTCATAGAATACATTTTTCTGGGTCATTCAACTAGGATGCTAGCATAGAAAATGAAATGGGAATGTCTTGACTTCCTCTTAATATAAACAAGTTATCAATTACGAATATGCTTGGCTAAGCAGACACTGGCATGCGTTTACATTGGCTGACTTCTGCCCAGCATCTGTCCTTTACCAGCATGGCTCATCCTCCCCAAATCCATGAGGCATAAATCTACATTAATTAAATGTTTGAGATGATAGTCTTTTTGCCTCCTTCTTCCTATCTTAAAGATCCTCACTAGAATAGAGAAGTCCTAAAGCTTTTGGGAAAAGAAGAGCTATTTCAAGGAAGACTTAATTTTCTGTTCTTTAACCTAGACTTTGAAATCTGGCCGAATAATTACATCAAATAATTTTCTCCCCAAATATTCAGATTTTTTTCCCACTGTACAGGTTTGTGCTTAGCTTTGGTTGGTCTTAAAGATTTTTAATATAAACTGTAGAGTAAAAGGGCTTAATCCCTTCCTTCTATCTTCCAAGGAGATAACTTTAACATTTCTCCCCACGGATAGGCACTCAGAGTCCATGGCTTTTTAAGACAAGCACACCAGTCTAGGGCTCTTCAGAATATAAATAGAAGCATTGAAAGCACATTTGGAGCTTTCTATATTGACTTCCCTGAACTAAGTTAGAAATTAAAGTTGGGCTGAGGTGCCTGTTTTGGGCTCATTAAATCTTGTAGCGTTTTCTCCCAAATGGCAGGTCCCCTGGAACAAATCAAGGCTATTTTGTCTTTAAATTCCCTGAAAATCAGAAGGGCTCAATTTTCTGATAATCTTTAATTATTCTTCACTAGGACTGCATATTGAAAATGGAGCACATCACCTGGGTAGATAAAGGAGACACGTGAAAGAAAGAAAAGAAGGAAAGAAACATTTATGTGTGAATTCACTTGCAAAGCAGTCCGTGGCACAGTTGGGTTTTTTTTAGAAGTCCCAAGCTACTTTCCTATCTTTTCTTTTTTTTTTTTTTTTTTTTTTTTTTTTTTTTTTCTTTCTTTTTTTTTTTAAAGATTTTATTTATTTATTCGATAGAGATAGAGACAGCCAGAGAGAGAGGGAACACAAGCAGGGGGAGTGGGAGAGGAAGAAGCAGGCTCATAGTGGAGGAGCCTGATGTGGGGCTCGATCCCATGACGCAGGGATCACGCCCTGAGCCGAAGGCAGACGCTTTAACCGCTGTGCCACCCAGGCGCCCCTCCTATCTTTTCTAACAGAACTACACTGATTTAAAACATACCACAGCTTTAGGAAACAGGAATAAAAATCCTGAACATCAAACAAATGCATGTTTGGAAGCAGCCTTTTGAAAAATATTTGCCGGACTAGACCTACAGAGATGGCCCTGAGTGTCCCGTGAATTCTACACTGCGTAGGACACTATCACCGAGTTTGATTCCCAAGTTCAAGTCATTGTCTCCAGGGGCCACCCACATACTGAAAAGGATAAATACCTGCACTACATGCTCGGCCTTGAAACAAATTGTAATAAAAACCATCACCCATAGCGACAAAAAATTATCCATTTTCCCTCCATAAGCCACCGAGGGCACCAACATCGTGCACATTTTCCCCAGTAAGTGCTCATGTAAAAACTAAAGTTTGTGTTATATAAGGATGTCTCATGGCAGATGGGTGAGGCAACACGCAACTCCTCAGCTCCTACTTCAAAGGACTCATTCAAGTTTTAGGTAAAGGATGGGCATAGTCACCATGGAAGTGGTTATTGACCACAGATGAGCAAAGGACTCCCGTGTGGGGATTTGATAGAGTATAGGTGCCCAGGCGCCACCCACACCTACCAAATCAGAATTCTGAGGATGATGTTCAGACATGGGTACAAAATTAACTCCCCACAAGTGAATCTCATTAAGAATTAGTGGAGCAAGATGAAACCAAGAACCTTCTGTTGCACCATTTAGACCAACAACCCTTCTACACCTGTAGTCACCCATCCTCCCCACTCCGTCTTTCTTTACCCCTCGGCTCACTCACTCTCACAATTCCTGGAATGCAAAACACCTCAAAGGGGCAACCCGTTCACTGATTCATTTTTAAAATGTCATTGCATGGGCGCCTGGGTGTCTCAGGTGGTTGAGTGTCCCACTCTTGATTTCAGCTCAGGTTATGATCTCAGGATTATCAGATCGAACCCCGCTTCTGGCTCCATGCTCAGCGGGGAGTCTGCTTCATTCCCTCTCCCTCTGTCTCTCCCTCTGCTCCCTCCCCCAGACTCCTGCATGTTTGTGCTCTCTCTCTCAAATAAATAAATCTTTTTTAAAAAATTTAAAAAATACAGTGTCATTGCAAATGTAAGCAATTCTGGCCTCCATAAGTTACAAAGGGGAAAAATGGAGTGCTAATGGTGGTGATAGTTTAAGGAACTCAGTTTATTCCCTGGGGCTCCATTTATCAAATCCCACTATAACTTTATTGCATATTCACCAGAAATCATTACATTTTGGTAGTTTTTGAATTACATTACCCCCGGTCATAAAATTCCCTCTAATAAGAAATCACAGCTGTCAAGTCCAGTCTGATTAAAGGGAGTGACAGATGATCTGCAGCCTTGCAGATGATGATTTTGGCTGCCCATTACTTCACATTCGAAAGATGATTAAGTGATTATAAAAGGAAACCCATAAGTACAATTACAGGGCCCCACACCATAAATAATTTTAAAGGCAAGTAATCTGTATTTTTCATGTGTTTTATTGTTTGCATACAGTTCCTTGCATTGCTTCTACCCCAAGGCATTTCAGCTCTGTACTTCATATAAAACACCTGTTAAAAATCTCACCAGCAATGCACACCATGACCATAAGACCAGAATTAGAGTCCTCCCTGCTGATAATCTAGAATGCCTGTGTCTCGTGAAGCACAGCACTCTCTTCAAACAAGAAAGCAGAGGTGATCTGTTCTTCCTTCCTACTGTCATACTTTTATAGTACTTGAGAGTGGCTGGGATCTTTGGTTTTAAAAAATGACTCCATGTAATAATTATTATTTTTTAAATGGAATCTCTCCCAGGGCCTCCTGGCTGGCTCAGTCGGTGGGGCATGAGACTCTTGATCTTGGGGTTGTGAGTTTGAGCCCCACGTTGGGTGTAGAGATTACTTAAAAATAACCATCTTTAAATGGAATTTCCCAAAGTGCTTGTTGGTGCTGTTTTCTGTTTTCCTTACTGTATGTCATGTGACAATATGACAGTAGCCCAAAGAAAGGACTTAAATAATTTTTGGTGATGACAGCCATAGTATATTTTGATAACTTGGCTATTCAAAATTGGTAACAGTGACTTCCTAACAACAAAATACTAAATAAAGCTGAGGCTCAAATGTGTCTTTGGTATGTGACATGATGATAGAGAATTTCATTAAGAAGAAAATAAATAATAATGTTTCTGTTCATAGAGTGAAAACTGGGCTGTGAATTCTTTTTTTTTTTCTTTAGGATTTTTTATTTATTTATTAGAGAGCGAGTGAGCACAAGGGGAGACGGGTGAAAGGGAGAAGCAGACTCCCCACTGAGGGCTTGATGCCAGGGCCTGAGCTGAAGGCAGACACTTGACTGACTGAGCCACCCAGGTGCCCCGGGCTATGAATTCTGGGAAGGAAATAAAACTATGTTATAACTGTCTTTTTATATGGTCTTTTCCCACTCTCTCTACTTGCACCATTGCACAGTATCTTTTTTCTCCAACAGTTTCTTTCTCTCCAACTATTTTTTTAGGGAAAAATATATCCACAAATGTGTCAATACATCTTCATATTTCCCCCCCCCTTTCTTGTGTATTTCCTCAAAGACCATGCACAGCAGTGGGTATAGGGAGCTAAATTAAGGAGTTTCTGTGAGGGGCATCTAGAAATCTGAATACATCTTACCTGTATGTGAAAATGTAGCATAATATTCTCTCCTCCGATTATTGAAAGGAGATAATAGAGTGGAAAAGGTGGCAGTAATGTAAGTAAATAGGAATTTTGGAGGAACTGTTTTGGAAGACACTGGCTGCCTGATAATAAACAAGATGTATACCCAGGTCCTTATGCCTTGAATGAACTTGCCCATGTGCCACCATTCCTATTTGTCCTTCTCAGCCAGATTCCATTGGTTTTTATGAGGCCTTCCCCTATTCCTCCCTATCCCTTCATAAATATTATCACATTGTATTTTAGTTGTCTCCAAGTCAGTCTTCTCTAAACAAGTGGATGACATTTACTTTTGTTTCCAAAAAAAACCAAAAACCAAAAGTTAGTTCTTTGAAAACATCAATAAAATAAATAAGCCTCTAGCTAGGCTAACTAAGGAAAAGAGAGAGAAGACGTAAGTTACCAATGTCAAAATTGAAAGAGGGCACATCACTACAGATCCCATGGACATTAAAGGAATAAATAAAAAATATTATGAAAATCTCTGTGCTTACAGATATGAAATGGACCAATTCCTTGAAGGACATAATCTGCCAAATTTCACACATGATGAAATAATCTGAATAAGCTTATAACTGTTTTTTTAATATTTATTTATTTATTTGAGAGAGAGAGCATGAGTGTACATGCTCAAGTGGGGGAGGGGCAGAGGGAGAGGGAGAGAGAAAATCTCAAGCTGACTCTGTACTGAGCATGGAGCCAGACGTGGGGCTTGATCTCACGACCTTGAGATCATGACGTGAGCTGAAATCAAGAGTCGACGCTTAACCAACTGAGCCACACTGGTGCCTCTGAATAGGCCTATAACTATTAAAGGTGCCTCTGAATAGGCCTATGACTATTAAAGACAGTGAATCAATAATTAATAACCTTCCTAAATAGGAAGCACCAGGTCCAGATGAATGGTGAGTTCTACTACCAAATATTTAAGGAAGAAATGATACCAATTCTCTACAATCTCTTTCAGAAGACAGAAGCAGAGGGAATACTTCCTAACTGTTTCTTTTTTTTTTTTTAAAGATTTTATTTATTTATTTATTTGACAGAGATAGAGACAGCGAGAGAGGGAACACAAGCAGGAGGAGTGGGAGAGGAAGAAGCAGGCTCCCAGCGGAGGAGCCTGATGTGGGGCTTGATCCCATAACGCTGGGATCACGCCCTGAGCCGAAGGCAGACGCTTAACTGCTGTGCCACCCAGGCGCCCCCCTAACTGTTTCTGAGGCCAACATTACCCTAACATAAAAACCAGATAAAAAAAAAAAAAACCCGCCAAAACCCCACAAAAACAAACAGAAAACCAGACAAAGACATTCTGAGAAATCCGTAGACCAATAACTCTCATGACCATAGATGCAAAAATCCTCACCAAAATATCAGCAAATTGATTCTAACAGTGTATTAAAAGAATTATACCCCATGACCAAGTGGGATTTATCCCAGGTAAGCAAGGGTGCCTCAGTGTTTCCGAATCAATGTAATCAATCACATCAATAGGCTAAAAAGGAAAATCACATGATTGTTTTGATAGATTCAGAAAAAGCATTTAACACAAACCAGCACCCATTTATATGGGAACTCTGGGTATCTTCCGTTCAATTTTGCTGTGAACTGAAAACTACTCTAAAAACTAAAGGCTATTGGCGTGCCTGGGTGGCTCAGTGGGACTGAGCCTCGCATCTCAGTGGGGAGTCCCTTGAAGATTCTCTCCCTCTGCCCCACCCGTGAGTCAGGCGCATACGGGCAGCGCTTGCTCTCTCTTTTTCTCTCTCTCTCAAATAAGTGTTAAAAAAAAAAATAAAGCCATGCCTTATTTAGAAAGTAAAAAAATTAAAAATAAAGGTTATTAAAAAAATCAATTAAACCAAAATTGTGTATGAATCACCTCTTTCCTTTTTAGAGAGCTTTCCCCTCAAGGCATCCGTCTTCTTTGGGTTTGGTTTGAATGAGCTGTCCCTTCTCTGCTGGTTGAATCAACTTTATCACGTTTTGAAGCACAACCAAAATTTCTGGGCACATTCTTCAAACTGGGGCTCAGAGCCCTGTGGTGGCACTGCTGTGACTGGCCTCCACGCCAGTGGATAGCATGTGACCTGGACATCCATGATGATTTCAGTAAGTTGCCTTCCGTAGTGGTGTAGAGGAGAGGGAGTATTCTTAAGTACCAACAGGCACCTGGAAGCTTCGCCTGTGGCAAGCTGTAGATGTAGGTGGCTGGTGAGTGGGGAGTGTGTGCAAAGATGGCAGCTGCACTAGACACTAAAGCAGGGTCTCAGAGGGTGGGAGGAAGGATACTGTGAATTTTGCATGATCGCTTCTCCTTCGCTTGTCAGTCAAGTGTGACAGACAATGATCTGCCTTGTCATCTGTTTCCCCTCCCTCTAAAGATGACGATTTGGGTACATCTGTAGTAGGTGTTTCCAAGTTGAACTAGGTGTGTGCCAAATGTTGAACAGTGATTTCCAAACTTTAGTGTCCATCTGAATCACCTGGAGGACTTCTTGTAATTGGATCCTGGGCCCATTCCCAGAGCATCTGATTCATTAGGTCTGGGGTTAGGCCTGAGAATTGCATTTTTAACAAGTTTCCACACAATGCTGATGCTGCTGGTCTAGGGACTACACCTTAAGAACTTCTTCTCTGTGGGGCACATGGCTGGCTGAGTCAGAGAAGCGTGCACCTCTTGATCTCGGGGTTGTGGGTTCAAGCCCTATGTTGGGTGTAGAGAGTATTTTAAAAGAATAAAATCTTAAAAAAAAAGAGAACTTCTGTTCTAGAAGAAGGTTCATCTTCTTCTTCTTTTTTTTTTTTTTAAATATTTTATTTATTTATTTGACAGAGATAGAGACAGCTAGAGAGAGGGAACACAAGCAGGGGGAGTGGGAGAGGAAGAAGCAGGCTCATAGCAGAGGAGCCTGATGTGGGGCTCGAACCCATAATGCCGGGATCACGCCCTGAGCCAAAGGCAGACGCTTAACCGCTGTGCCACCCAGGCGCCCCAGGTTCATCTTCTTCTGAGGAAGAACTCAGTTGAAGGTGTTAAGACACCATAAAGTTGCATACATGTTTATCTTTTTATTAATGGATAAATAGCTCAGAACATCTTGTCTTGAAAGAAAATATAATGAGTGTTCCAGATTTTAAAAAATAGGGGCGCCTGGGTGGCACAGCGGTTAAGCGTCTGCCTTCGGCTCAGGGCGTGATCCCGGCGTTATGGGATCG
>NC_048238.1:9348485-9414070 GCF_002007445.2 Ailuropoda melanoleuca
AAAAAAAAAAAAATAGAGTGTCCATCTTCCTTTTAAGGCATTGGCAAAAATGATACGGAATGAGAACAAAGACGTTGGAGAGCAACGTCAAATATGACAAATGGGAACTCTTGGTGCCTGGTCCCAAACCAGTTCTTAATGTTTTTCACCCATTTGTTTGTCTCAGGATTGCTAGATGGTTTTCTCAGTTGTGCTATGGATTCTATGCAATGCATGGACTCTATGCAACACATAATAAGCTTCTAGAATAAATCTATTGACTTGAAACTTTGTCATTTTCTTTTTTTTTTTTTAAAGATTTTATTTATTTATTCAACAGAGATAGAGACAGCCAGTGAGAGAGGGAACACAAGCAGGGGGAGTGGGAGAGGAAGAAGCAGACTCATAGCAGAAGAGCCTGATGTGGGGTTCGATCCCATAACGCCGGGATCACGCCCTGAGCCGAAGGCAGACGCTTAACCACTGTGCCACCCAGGCGCCCCAGAAACTTTGTCATTTTCTTTCTCTTTTTTTAAGATTTTATTTTTAAGTCATCTCTACACCCAATGTGGGGCTTGAACCCACAACCCCGAGATCAAGAGTTGCACGCTCCACCAACTGAGCCTGCCAGGCACCCCTGTCATTTTCTGAATATGGCTTGATGACCTCCTTGAATTGTTGGTAACTAATTCCTTTTTTTCCCTGCAGAATATTCTTAAACATTCCTTTAATGTAAAAAATATCTAGGTGCTGTACATTCAGTTATTGCAACGGACATCCCAGCCTTTAGGGCCCCGGACCAGTGTGAAATAGCAGGTGAAAGAGTAGTTGCCAGGGGATTTATGCTAATTGGATAATTTGAAAAGTGTTTGTGTCTTTGGTAAAAGTCTGACAAATAGAGGCAGAAGAGATCTATATCTTTTTTTCCTGGGTATTGACCTGCTGGTTTTCCCACTTCCGATCCTTGTCTCATACAAGGGCAGTAGGGCCTGCGTCGTCTTCGTAGCTATCGTATTTCTGCAATACCACCCGTTTCTTCAGAGAGCAAGGAGGTCTGACACCACTTATGCTGATGAACAAACCTCTGGTGCGTATTTAGATAACACAGTTGAAGTGCTTGCCTTGGCTGCCTCGGAAGTGTGGATTCCTGATTAGGGGCTCTTAAATATGACCTAATTAGCTTTAGGATATGGGTTAAAATTAACTTACGTACCCATATACATATCACTGTTTTGTTCCAGTTATAAAAGAAAGCTAGAAGAGGTGAGGCATAAAGTTGTACAGGTGAACCACAGAGAGACTTAAAACAATTTGGGCAGGGCTGCCCCAGTATCAAGCATACATGTTATAGGTGTTGGAGGTAAAGAAAGAAGTCTGGGGACTATTAGTGTTTACTGAAGTATCATTATATAAAATTTGGATGTTTTTTGTATGATTTAGGTTAGTATTTAAGAAAATGTTATAAAAGCGATCTTTTTTTAAAAAGATTGTATTTGTTGGAGAGAGAGAGAGAGAGAGAGAATGGGAGGGAGAGGGAGAGAGAATCCAAAGCAGACTCTGCACTGAGCACAGAGCCTGACATAGGGCTCGATCCCACGACCACGAGACCATGACCTGAGCTGAAACCAAGAGTTGGACGCTCAACTGACTGAGCACCCTGAGAAGTGATCTTAGTGTTTTTAATTTTTTTTTTAAGTAAACGCTACCCCCAACATGGGGCTCAAACTCACGACCCCGAGTTCAAAAGTCAGTCACATACTCTACTGACTGAGCCAGCCAGGTGCCCCAATTTTAGTGTTTTTAAATTCTATCTTGAAAAGCCAGGATTTTAAATTCTCTAAGGAAAAAAAAAAAAAAAAGCTAACGAGAGCAAAGCCATGCTGAAAAAGCCGGATGGATCTTTTTCAGAAGGAATACCGTTTGTTTTTACACTTTCCCGTTCCGAGCACAGCACTTGGACAGTGCTGACAGCCAGCCCTGTGTATAATCCTTGAAAACAATGACAACATGAAATGAAGTTCCCAATGCTGGCTTTCCCCTTTATCTGAGATCATTTAATTTGCCAAATAACTTGAATGAAATACTGAGGCCGAAAGATTAATAGAAGTCATGTTGCCTTTGGCTTAATTCTGTCCTTTCTCTTTATGCCATTTGATGGGCAGGTCCAGCTTTTAAATTCAATGTCATGACTACATATATGTGTCTGTGTGTCTATATACATATGTATGTGTTTGTGAGATACTGTGTAGATTTTCTGGTTTTTAAAAAACACTGACTATACAGGCAGGCGAGTCAAAATTAAAAATGAACTTGGAGAAGTGATTTGTTTATTTCACCTAATTTTAAATTTTATTTTATCTCAAATTCTCAAATTCACTCTCAAATTCACTGGTTGTCCAAAAGGGCACTGATGTATGAACACCAATCCAAATAGTAGACTATTGGGACAGTGTGATTGTTTTGGGGTCCAAAAGACCCCCTGCATGGGGGCACCCGGCTGGCTCAGTCAGTAGAGCATACGACACTTGATCTCGGGGTGGTGAGTTGAAGCCCCACTCTGGGCGTGGAGCCTACTTAAAAAAAAAAAAAAAAGGAGGGGCGCCTGGGTGGCTCAGTCATTAAGCGTCTGCCTTCGGCTCAGGGCGTGATCCGGGCGTTCTGGGATCGAGCCCCACATCAGGCTCCCTGCTCAGTGGGAAGCCTGCTTCTTCCTCTCCCACTCCCCCTGCTTGTGTTCCCTCTCTCGCTGGCTGTCTCTGTCAAATAAATAAATATAATCTTAAAAAAAAAAAAAAAAGAAGAAGAAGGCAGGCAAAAGACCACCTGCATGTTTGGTAGTTTTCTAGAAGGACTCCTGGGGACTCAGCGTAGAGTTGTGTGTATGGTTTTATTCTTTCATTCATTTATTTATTAATTGATTAATTACTGCTCCACAGCAAGTATGCACATTGGAACCAGGGAGGGAAAAGGCACAGGCAGAGTCTAGAAAGATCCATGCACGAGCTTCTTGCACTGTCCCTGAATGAGGCCACACAGAGAGCTCTCTCCCCTCACAGGACAATGCTCAAGTCCTGTATGGTGTTTCTGCCTAGGAAAGGCCGTCTGAGACTCAGTGCCTAGAAGTTTTACTGGTGTTCGGTCATGCCATCACAACGACCGACCAGCCACTATTACTGAAATTCGGGATTCTCCCAAGGAAAGCAGGTGTTTCAAGCCCCAGGTGGGCAAAACAACCTGCTAACATAGGGAACTTTTCTGAAACTGAGATCCCAGGAGCCAGCCAGGGGCCAACCCTGCAAGCTGACCTGCTCTAAGATAACAAACATCTCAGGCCGAGCAGGTTAACCCTTTCCTGCAGAGGTGTATACTTCTAAAAAACGCTGTTATATTATCTTTTGTGTAACAATCTATAAATGTATGCTTGTTTGAATAGATGTATCAGACCGTCAGCATCTTGAGGGCAAATGTCACGGCCTATTTATCCATGTTTCGCTGGCACCCAGCTTGACAGATGGACCTGAAGAGAAAGCTAAAGAGTGTTTCTGGAAACATTCTGGAAATGTTCTGGAAACGTGAATGAATGCATCAGTGGAAAGTGGGGTTTTAGTCCTGTGTGTAAATTAAAAGTTGGATATTTGTTAGATTATAATTTAACTGTGGGTATAATTTGTAGACAACAAAATTCTTATTTTCTGAACAGAATTCTGGCAGTCTGGCCCCAGTAATCTGAATATGACCTCATTTCTAGATTCTCCAAGCTAACTGCTAAATACTTAGCATGTCGCGTATTTTCCAACTTCCGAGCAGGTTGTGTAGTGCTGGTCACAAACATCACGGAGGGCAAGGATGGCGGTGGTGCTTCTGCGGGTCCCCGGGATGCCTGCTTTGGCCTGGGCCCTGTGTCACCATCACATTCATCCTCTGGTTTTAGACAGAGCAAAGGCTCATCACAGGACGAGTTTCCATTTAGGGCACAATGTACAGTAATCACATCAGAGATGAGAAAAGGAAATAGGAGAAGAGGATGTGGCCGTTTACCCGCTGCGTCTGGGCCAGTGGATGCTCTGGACTGCTTGCCGTAGACTGAATCAGATTTAGTATAGATTTCTCATCCAGAACCTTTGTTGTTGCAAAAAAGAAGCTGTGTGTGTGTGTGTCTGTGTGCGCATGTGTGCACACATATATATTAAAAGGAGCATGGAAGTGTGTGTGGCCGCTTAAGGATGGAGTACAAATTGTTTATGAAGCAGAGCCTCTGAATAGAAAATAAGCAGACATTTAAATCTGTGTTTCTTTCTTTCCCTTTCTAAATTTAACTATCTAGGGACGCCTGGGTGGCTCAGTCAGTTAAGCATCTGCCTTCGGCTCAGGTTATGATCCCAGGGTCCCGGATCGAGCCCTGCATCGGGCTCCTTGCTCAGCGGGGAGTCGTCTTCTCCCTCTCCCTCTGTCCCTCCCCTCCACTTGTGCTCACTGTCTAAAATAAATAAATAAAATCTTTAAAAAGGTAAATTTAACGATCTAGAATGTAAAGAGAAACACATTTAAATTTGAATTGAACTGTTATGGAAGTTAGGAGCCTCATTAACTTTCTATGAACTGTCTTTACAATATGTAAGAAACACTGTTATCGAGCCCTGTCACAGAATGGAATATTCTAAAAGGTAAACTGAGGCACATTAAAAATCAGTTCAAATTGGGTAGTACCAAACTGGAAGTGATTAGGAAGATTCCTTGACGGAAGCCAGAGAAAATAATTATATAGAGAAGGTGTGGAAGCAAAGAAAGAAAACTGTTATTATTATTATTATTTTTTAAAGATTTTATTTATTCATTTGACAGAGATAGAGACAGCCAGTGAGAGAGGGAACACAAGCAAGGGGAGTGGGAGAGGAAGAAGCAGGCTCCTAGCGGAGGAGCCTGATGTGGGGCTCGATCCCATAACGCCAGGATCACGCCCTGAGCCGAAGGCAGACGCTTAACGACTGAGCCACCCAGGCGCCCCTATTATTATTTTTTTTAACAAAGGAAATTATTGATTGGCTATTGCTTCAAGCCTAGTTGGCTGTGATCGGTTGTCCTTAGATATCGATTTCATAATGTAGAAGCTGAGAGTTTNTAGCCCGATGTGGGGCTCGATCCCAGAACGCCAGGATCACGCCCTGAGCCGAAGTCAGACGCTTAACGACTGAGCCACCCAGGCGCCCCTATTATTATTTTTTTTTAACAAAGGAAATTATTGATTGGCTGTTGCTTCAAGCCTAGTTGGCTGTGATCGGTTGTCCTTAGATATCGATTTCATAATGTAGAAGCTGAGAGTTTGGTTTGTTGACATAGGCCACCAGAGCACTAGAGCCATCTCAGTTTAATGGCCTCCTTGTTTCATTAATTTAATGTTAGTTTATCACGTATTACAATTTAACAAAAGTTAGCATGTATGTCTCACATGTATCACCTCTTTTCAAATACATATATTTATGTATTTCTTAAATTAAAGATTACTCTTGGGGTTTTCTCTGAATGTAAGGAGCATATCTGTAGTCCTTTGCTTAAACGGGTCTTGGAAAGCAGCAAAATGACCATGCGTGGACTCTGGCTGTCCAGGGGTAACCCCAAGAGAGCTTAGTCATGATACTTTAAGCCGTCATCTCCTCATCCACGAAATGGGGTTGTATAGACCAAATAAAGCAGAGATTCATTTACCAACTGCGAAATGTTAATATAACATAAGAGATTACTGCCATTGGCATAGCACTAGCAATTAGACATTTGACACCCCTAGAAATGTGTTCACTCTCGGCTTCCGCTGGGTTTCCATTGATCACTTGCTGTAGAGAACCAGGGAAGCTGGGAGAAGGTGGAAGAGAGAAGCAGGCACATGAGTTGAGTGGAAACTGAAGTGAGTCGCCAATGAAGGTAAGCTTGCTGATGGCGCTTCTGGGTTCTCAGAGACCCTGCTGCACCGTCTCACTGTAAATGTGATTTTCTTGTGTGTGGGTTAAGGGTGACTTAGTACCTAGAAAAGATTATTTGTGTCAAGGTTTTGGACTAACTTAGTAAGCAGTACATTCAAGTTACGTATTCAAAATCCGGTTTTTTCCTTTTAAAAAAAAATTAAATCTAGCAAAATTTCATAGTCACTTTTAGGAAGTCTTATAATTAAATTCCTTCATACCTTTAAAATGGCATTTCTGTATTTCTTTGACATTCCTTCAGGTGTCTAAGAAATCCTTCCAAGTATTTAAATTACTTCTTATAAAGCTAATGTTTTAAACTTACAGATACAAGTGTTTGGTTCTCTTAAATGTTCCAGCCCCATTTACAGACTTTTATTTTTTTATTTTTTTTTTAAAGGTTTTATTTATTTATTTGACAGAGATAGAGACAGCCAGCGAGAGAGGGAACACAAGCAGGGGGAGTAGGAGAGGAAGAAGCAGGCTCATAGTGGAAGAGCCTGATGTGGGGCTCGATCCCAGAACGCCGGGATCACGCCCTGAGCTGAAGGCAGAAGCTTAACCGCAGTGCCACCCAGGCGCCCCTACAGACTGTCTTTTAGCGTATAAATCCAAATCTAAACGAGTTACTCAAGGACACATTTTATTTTACTTTTAAGGTTTATTTATTTATTTATTGAAGTTGTCTCTACACCCAACATGAGGCTCGAACTCACAAGCCCGAAGTCAAGAGTCACACGCTCTTCCGACTGAGCCAGCCAGGCACCCCTCAAGTCCACATTTTAAATTATAATTCCAAGACCAGATTAGCTAATCTTTTTGCCAAATTCTCTTAAATAATAAAAAGTGCTTATAATGTTAAATATATACAGATCAACTCAAAGCTTAATTCAAAGATATGGGATTTATTCCATCATTTCTACACTTCAATCTCGACCGTTCTGGGGTTAAAAGACATCCAGTAAGGAAAAAAATTATTCAGGGGCGCCTGGGTGGCTCAGTCATTAAGTGTCTGCCTTCCGCTCAGGGCGTGATCCCAGGGTCCTGGGATCGAGCTCCACATCGGGCTCCTCTGCTGGGAGCCTGCTTCTTCCTCTCCCTCTGCTTGTGTTCCCTCTCTCACTGGCTGTCTCTCTCTGTCAAATAAATAAATGAAATCTTAAAAAAAAAAAAGGAAAAAATTATTCTCACCAAGGCAAGCTGGGCTTCCCATCTCCGTTCACCCCGTTTTTCATTCAGCCAGGGAGGCACAGGCCTGGTCTTTATTCATTCTCGTGCCACTGATGCGAAATACTGATCGCTGTTAATAACCCTAGTTCCTGACCAGTGCTTCTCTTTTTCATGTACACACGAATCACCTGGGCGTCTTATTAAACTGAAGCTTTTGATTCTGAAGGTCTGGGTGGGCCCGTGATTCTGCATTCCTCACCAGCTCCCTGGTGATGCCTAACGGGCTGGTTCCAGGGGCATTTTCCATGCTTCTTCCGGCTCTGTACAGGGGACTTCCTCCCCCACGGAGATACCTAACTGCCCTCCCAGTGATTGGTTTTCCATTTCTTTGACTCTCTTAAGACATTCAAATGTCATCCCCATTAGACTCTGCAGACTTCTCGGGGCTTTGTGTCACTGTTGGCATAAAATTAAAAAAACCTTGAAGATGAAAATTACTCTGACTCAGAGGGGAAAAATAAGTGATTGTTTTGAAATAAATGCATAGAAATAATTCACTAGGAAAAAACAGATTAGAAAGAATGGGGATAAGGTGAACTCTCTTGAGTTGTAGAAATATAAAGTAAAGCTTTTTTTGAAGTTGGTTCTTGTATCTAAGTGATTTTTTAGATTGTTTTTAGATACTTTGTACTGATTGAAGATCTTCATACAGATGCAGGGTTTGGGGGATTTGTTTTAACATAATGACTGTGCCTCCTCCCCCCTCCCCACTGAGTACTTATTTGATTGTCAGGCAATGCAGCTTGCTGGGTGACTTTTCTGTCTGTTACATGAGAAGCAAGCCATCTCACAGAGCCAGCTTTTTATTTAACTAATGCCAGGCCCCATTTCTCACTAACATTTCTTTACTCAATAAATTAGGCAATTTAAATTTTCGGGAAACGCACGCGCGTGTGTGCCTGCGTGAACACCTGTGGTGTTGAGAGTTACTTCAGTTCCCATCATAGATCATAGCTCTGTGGTCTTATAGAGGCCTGGGTAACAGAGCTCTGGTGCCCGCCTGGCCTTGTGGGCAGTTAAGTTTGCTAGTCTACTAGAAATAGGTCCTCATAGGGTGTTCATAGGAGTGTATTTGTGTACAGCTTGCCCATACTAGGTATCTGTGTTTAGATTTGCAGGTATTTTCACCCAGCAATTCCACTTCTAGAAATCTGCCCAAAGAATTTACTGGGCAGGTGTGCAATTTTTTCACGTGGTTGGAATAATATGCATTCATTACAAATCCATATTATCATCATGGAAAAGAGCTATGATGCATTGTTGAAAGAATAAAGCAGGCTACAATGAAGTTGTTACAGTGAGATCATAGTATTGCCAAAAAAATAAATAATGTGTGTATTAAATTTGCAAAACAAAGTAAAATGACTCTTATGCAGATATAAAATGAACACATGCTAAACATTTTATTCAACTCATTATGAATGAGGGAATCAATAAGGTGTTAGAACAGTTCAAAGGAGAATTCAAAGCATCCGAAGAACAAACGTGTTTATGGATCAGGAATAGTGAGGTGAATTTGCTAAGGATTGCAAAACTGGCCTCTTCAACAGGGGGAAAGGGAGTCGGTTGCACCTGCGCCTTACAGACCTCATTTGCTTGTCTGTAGCAAAGTATTATTTTGCATTGCTTCCAGACTTGCAAAATAGTTCGAGCAAAAGGTACGGAGCCACCATACGATCAGAATCAGCTTAGAAAGGTGTTCTAAAGTTTAGTGCCTAAACAATGCATCATTTTTCTTAGAAGACAGCTTTTCCCCATATGTTAAAGTTTGAAATGAGATCAGAAACATTTTAAGTTGTCATCTATGGATGGTAAGATTTTGTGTTATTACTTTTGTATTTATGTATTTCAGTGGTTCTGTAGTTTCACAGTAGTTCTAAAAGAGCATGTGATATTTTTTATCATCAGAAAAAATGAACCCCTACTTCCATATTGCACAACAGCCAGAAACCCCGGTCTTCTATTGTTTCTGCTAAATCCTTCAACAGCAACAACAAAAGCAATGAATTCGCTACAGACTTGCTGCCTGTAGTGTCCTGTGATTAAGATAATAGCATGAGAGTAGGGACAGAAAATGTGGGGTGGTCCACAGTCCCCTTGCTAACCTGCTATTTCTGCTGGGTCCTCCCATCGAGTGCTCTGTGTGTTCGGTCCTAGAATATTCCCGCTTGCAAGAGATGGTGGTGCAACCAAGGTGCGTTGGCATGTCAAAGGTGCTTTGAGCTCTAACGCTCAGTGAATGAAGTGCCAAGAAGCTAACATTTTCTGTTGAGTCAGGAAGAACCCTGTTTGCTAATGAGCATCTTCGGGGTGGGAGAGGGGAGAAGGACAGTGGCTCCGCGTGGTGTGGCAGAGGGGAAGCTGCCTCCCATAACCGTGTGATGACGTTTATTAACGAAGAGATGATTCTTAGTTCAGGCAACCTCCTTCGGGTTAATGTGCTTATTTATAGAACTCATTTGAAAATTAAATAGAGCTGTTTCTTTCCCCAGTTGTTGCAAAGAGCTAATAAACATGCTGATGGCTTATATTATTTCGTAACTATTTGCCTAGGTATCGATTATTGCCCAGAGATTTGTTGTCTTTCACTGCTCTAGGCGTTTTTTTTTTTTCCCTCCCCCTCCCTCTCAGGCCATTGTGCTTCTGGCTATAACCCTCCTGTCCTTACAGCCTGCCAAACTGCGGCTCCTCTCGGGTGCCAGGTTTTCCTTATAATCCTCATTCTGACTGATGAGAGATTTGCCGAGAAGTTGGCCCGCACGTACACGACAGTGTGTGTCTTATTGACAGTGCACATGGAACATTTTGGATAACCCTAGAAGGTTATATTCCTCGGCCATTGTATGAGAATGCTTAAGATCACGTCAGTAATTAAACAACAGTCTCTTGTCCTTCTTTGGTCTAGCTCAGAGCTGTGTGCGTGTTGGTGCCAAAATGTTTTTGTTGAATGGATGAATTGATTAATGTTGACTTACATCAAGCTGTGTTTCACCTTTCTGGAGTGGCCCTGCGTGTGGCTATGTAAGCATCCTGCCCTTCGAGGGAATAACTTCACCTGTAAGAAACACTTGGGGGACTGGTGTCACATTTGGTTTGGAGGTTCGTTGTGAAAACCCTTCTACATCTGCTGTGGTGCTGGGCATACTTCCCGGCATGCTCAGGGCCAACCCTTGGGGCAGGACTGGCCTCGGGAGATAAGGAGAAAGAGGGTCTTGGATGCCTCTACTCGGTGGAATAGTGTCCTCCCTAAGATTCATGTCCTGGTAACCACGAATGTGACCTTATTTGGAAATAGGTTCTTTGCAGATAGAATAAAGGTAAGATGAGGCTGTATGGGTTTAGTGCGGCCCCGATGTAATGATAGTGGAAGAGGGCCAGTGAAGACAGCAACACGGAGACACCAAGAGAAGGAGACAGAGGTGAAGACAGGAAGTAATGCAGCTGTAAACCAGGAATTGTCCACAACTTCTAGAAAATGGGAGGGGAAAAGGAAAGATTATTAATCTAGAGTTTTCCCCTGGAGCCTTCAAAGGGAACATGGCCCTGCTGACAACTTGAGTTCAGACTTCTGGCTTCTAGTTTGTGAGAGAACAAATGTCTGTTTTCTAAGCCCCCCGATTTTGGGTCATTTATTATGGCAGCCCTAAGAAACTAATACAGTGTCCCCTACTTCTGGCAATGTCCCCCTTTCTTCCTTAGTGTCTGGCACTCCCCGGGTCTCCTACACCCTTATCTTATTGCTTCACCGGTGTATGAGTCAAGGTTGAATAAGGTAAGCAGAAACCACTCTAGGTATATTGAGCAGGAAAGGATTGAATATAGAGAATTATTGGCTTGTGCACTGTGGGAAGAATGAGGGATCAAAAGTCAGGGAAACCTTTCTAGTGTCCAGAGCTCGGGAAGTACAGGGAAGGCAAGAGACCACTACCTGGTGTTTCAGCAGCCTTCAGCACTTACTGGGGTGACTTCCAGGAAGCTGCTTGGAAGAGCCCAGCAAAACTCTGCATTTGTCATCCCTCCGTGCCCACCCGTCAGCTCCTGCTGCTGTCAGTGAACAGAGTCTTCTCTCTTCGGCTACCTCGTCTCTGGGATTGACTTTCATTGGTAGAATGTAAATGGAGCCTTGCTGCGAAGGGGTGCTGGGAAATGTAGTTTCCAGGCTTCCAGCTCCGGGGCACTATGGAGAGTGTTGAAGGGCAGGGACAGAACTAAGTACAGGAGAGGATATCCTGCTTATCCATCTTAATTTTTGTGCCCCTCAAAATGAGAACAAAAGTACTTGCTTCTCCGAAGGATTCTGATGACCTGTTCATTTACACCAAGGCATTAAGGACCAACAATACTTTCGAATGTTTGTTCTCCCACAAATATTTGCGCTTTGGTAAGCCCAAAGATTTAATTCAAAGAAGTGAATCAGTTTATTTGACACCTAGTTGGAATGGGGCCACACTAACAGCAGTGTTTTCTGAGGAGTCCGCAGAGATAGAAAGAAATTGTGGGTGGAAATCTGTGCTCTTCAGGCTTTTAATCCAGTTTGGCCTTCTCTTTGTGCACACACGGATGTTTGGTTCCATTGCTCTCCTTTTGTTTTTGTTTAAATACATAGGTGAGAGACACATTCACTCTATTCTGGTTAAATAGTGAAATTCCTCTAAATAGTCTATTAGTAGTGGATATCAGTGGGGCAATTTTTCTCCCCACCCCACCCCCCACCGACTCCCACGTGCCATCTCTCCAGGGCATGTCTCGTGCAGTGTCTAGAGACATTTTGGCGTTCACAACTGGAGTAGAGGGGATGCCGCCGGCCTTGAGTGGGTAGAGGTCGGGGACGCTGCTAACCACCCGCCATGAAGACCGATTCCGCCCCGAATGTGGTTGGACCGAAAAGGTGAGGTAGATCTTCATTATTGTGACCCTTTTCTAACCTCTGGTCATCTGTAATGCTACTGCCCCCACTGTTGTCCGACGGTCTGCTGCCTTAACCCCTTCACTGTCCTCTGACGTAGGTAGCCTGCCAAAAGGTGAGGCCAGCAGTCTGCCCCTGGCCGCCCAGTGCAGAAGCTACGTGCTGGCAGCGTGTCCCCTCCCTCTGAACCCCTCTTTGGGTTGGTTCCATTCTGAGATCCCCACTCTTTCAAAGCCTCCTTCCTCCCACAGTCTGGAAACAGCCTGTCTGTCAGTTTGCCTGAGTTTTCTGAAGGGTCTCAGGGTCTCATCACAGGGCTGAGAGGCTTATTCTCCTCTCTTCCCCTTATCGCTCTCCCCTTCACCCCTGCCCTTTGCCAAATGATCTGTGCCTTGACATTTTCAACGCTCTCATCTTCACTGCCTCCGCTGGAGAAAAGCTGATGCTGTAGAAATCTGCTCTTCTCCCCAAATCCCACCCTGCTCATTCCCGCACACTTGGTCCCCGATGCCCAGGGTGCTCTCCTGAATTTGCACAGGTTGTAAATGGCCCCATTTGTGAATTGGGCTAATTGTCTTCACTTGTTCATTTGCTTCATGCTGGAGGAGTCCCTTCTCTGGGTTACTAAAGACTAAATTCTTAGAGGGCAAACACAAGGCCCCCCGTAGTGCTCTGCCACCAACCCAGACACGAAATCAGGGCTAATTCGGCGCTAAAGAAAGACTATCTGATGGGGAAGGTGATGATAATCCAGGCTGGGAGGGACCTTGGAAAGCCCTGAGGCCTGTTCCAGCACACACAGGCGGACTGCATCACATCATCCAAGACAGATGACGATCTGTCGGCTTTCAAAGAGTTCCAGAGAGGAAAATTTCACAACCTGTTCCAGCTATTAACTACCGGCTCTGAGATGCTCCCCTCTATCTAACCTACATCTCCGGCCTCTTAAGGAATCAACATTGTGTAAAAATATAGAGTAATACCCTTTGAAATATGAGTTAAGATTTTCTTTATATATAAGAAATTTATACAGTACCATGTCCGCTCAAGTTAAGAGGATTTTTATTTTTACCCGAAAAAATTGCTAAGCTAGGGCTTTTGGCAAAGGGGATTGGAATTCAGAATACAAGAGTAGCTTGAAAAGATGATAGATTGGATGAGGTAAGAAAAAAGAGTTTAATTCTTTCTCTTTACTCTCAGGGTGTTCCCGCACAGCTGACTTCGAATGCCCAGAGCTCTTGGAGGATGACTCATATATTGGGGTGTTTATTTCTCTAAAGACGTCATCTCTCCTTCTGTATCAAAACGGTGCATTGTACTGTTTCCTTCGTAACTTACTACTGGGCAGCTGTTAAATTAGGCGACTTCACGGGGCACTTCTGTCTACCTCAGCATTTCCCCTCTCAGCGTCGAAATGAATTTTCAAGATTTGTGCAGTTTATTCAGCAAACAAGGATGGAGCTTCTCCTGTGTGCTCTAGCACCGTGTGGGCTAATTCTAGAATTGCAGAAGTAGGCGCTGTCTTGACCTGGGAGGGGCTTTAGAGAGTGGAGCGGGGAATGTAGACGTGTAAATAGGGAAGTTTGGGCTCCATGTAACAGGATGCGCAAGATAAAATGGGAAACATTTGGTATGTCACTTTCTAGTGAGTGTGCTTCTGTGCATTCTTCAAGAACATACGCCTTTAAACCGAGATAAACCTGGTGACATATCTGGTCGTCGTGGCTGTGTGATCTTTCTGAGCCCGAGAATCTACCCTTGCGAATGGAAAGAAATCATATGTGCCTTAAAGATCATTGTGATGATTAAATTAGATCAAATTAAGTTAAGTTAAATTAAATTAAATGAGATAACCGGCTTTAAAAGTGCTAAGCAAAGGGCCTACTACTGGGTAGGTACCTTATAAATGTCATTTCTATCTTCTCTGTTGGATGATTCAAAGATATCATAAAGGACTTTTATTCTTTTCTTAACGGGGGGCAGTTCACCTCCTGGTTTCAAAACTACCTTCCTGCATATGGGGACTCTGCCAAGTCATGAGGCAGAGCCCACCCTACCATAAAATCTGAAAATGGCACAGACTCACCTCTCCAGCCTTCCCTCAAGGCAGCCAGTGGCGGGGCATGTGGCCGGCCAGGCACACCCACGCCTGTCCTTGAATTAGTGGCTCTCGGTCTGGAGAAGCAGGGGCCACGAGTGTCTATTCTGATGCGAAGTCACGTTGGTTGTAGCCAGTGTCCCTGGTCCTTCGAGGTCTCAACGGCTGTGGTTGTAGCAGACGCAGCTCAAGTCCACACTGGGGGTGTCCACCGTGCAAGTTTCAGTGTCTGTCCTCAGTGGCGGTAGCGGTGACTTTAGTGTTTCGATCTCTGATGTGACTTTTTTTTTTTAAAGATTTTTAAAATTTTTTTGAGAGCAAGCGCACTAGCAAGAGAGAGCAGGAGCAGGGGCAGAGGGAGTGGGAGAAGCAGGCTCCCACTGAGCAGGGAGCCCGACATGGGGCTCGATCCCAAGACCCTGGGATCATGGCCTGAGTGGAAGGCAGATGCTTCACTGACTGAGCCACCCAGGCGTCCCTGTGTTGTGACTTTTAATGTTGACTCTGGGGGCATTGCCTCCAACCCTGGGTCTCAAGACCTTCATGAACAGCCTTCATGAAGAACCCTATTTCCTTTCATTAATCACTTTGAGTTTATTTTTTTTAAGTTTATTTATTTAAGTAATCTCCACACCCAACGTAGGGCTCGAACTCACAACCTCAACATCAAGAGTTGCACGCTCTTCTGACTGAGCCAGCCGGGTGCCCCATTTTTGAGCTTATGTTATCCACGTCTTGTTTCTGATGCTCCCAACTCGAACTGGACTGATAAAAGTATTGTTATAATTGTCATAATAAGTTTTTTGGTTATGCAGTGATATCTTATATGGTAGCAAAGAAGGAAAGACTGTTCCATTCTATATTAAATTGACCCTTATGACTATCCTTTCTCACTTAGTTTGCATTTTCTGTTTTTCAACCCTTCTACATCTTTCTTTATTGTCACGTGTCATTTCTTATTAGAAAACTAACAGTGTCCCAGACTTTCAATTCTTTTGATGCTAGATCAACACGACAGGGAGATATACCTTGTAAAATTGCCAAAACCTACAGTGCCATATGCAGAGAGAAAACAATTGTGACTTTCTGTTTTGGGCATGAAAAGCAATGCCTCACTACTCTTCATCAATATTCTATTTTAAAACCTGACTATTAAGCCCCAAAGCTCTTTGCTGTAGATAGAAGTTTTTCAGTATTTTAACCAAAGCTGTGAATTAGAAAAAAGAATACCTCTGTAATTAAAAAACAACAAAAACAGGGGCACCTGCTGCTGGCTCAGTCAGTAGAGCATTTGACTCTTGATCTTGCAAGACCTGCAGTGGGCATAGAGCTTACTTAAAAAAAAAAAATTAACAACAAAAAACAGTTAATCAAAAGTAAATTTCCAAAGTTTTGTTTTATAATGCACTGGCAGTGTATTATACTATCATTGGACTAACCATTTTGCTAATAACCATTATAAATTCAAAATCATAACCTGTAAAAGCAATTATTTGGAAGCTCTCTGGAGAACAACAGAAGCCAGCAGGAACTGCAGTGCATATGAGCCTTCACAGAAGAGGAGCACATTAGGTGAGATGCACACGTCACTCTTTTCAGGGGACGATGCTTCCCCATTCATGGAGCACACAGGATAGACCTCAGGCAGAAAGTGACATTCTAATTAAGTGGAGGACTTAGGGGATGAGAGTTCAGGGCTGCTGAAACACCTGGAATTTGAGAGGGAATCCTGGCAAGGGGGAACCCCAAAATCTACATACAAATCTCTGGTTGGTCCCTAAACTGTGCATGTGCAGGTATGGCTCCAAGAAACACAACAGGAAACAGTAGTTGGGAAGTTAAATACCTGAGCAGAGATTTTATCAGCTGCCTGGCACTGGGAAAATGGAGATTGGAGTACAAGTCCTGCCAAGTGGTAGGAGTTTGGCGAACCCTTACCCGTTTTCATTGGAGGCCTAGAGGAGCTGCCTTGGGAGCAGGGACTGTGTTCAGGAATGAGGACTGTGCTCTTGAAGTAAGGACAAAACTGAGATAGACCCATCCTAAGAGACCTAAAAACCAGTCCTCTATAGAGTTAAAGTGACCCTCTGGTAGTCTAAGTGCCTGCTACAACAAAAATTAACATGCTTCAGAGGAAGATAACCGAATCCAGACTGTATACAACATATCATCAGTAATGTCAGTATGTAATTACAAATTATTAGGCATATAAGAGCCAGGAAAATGTAACCCGTCATCAAGAAAAAAAAAATCAAGAGCTGAAGATCCACAAGTCACCCAGATGTTGGAATTAGCTAAAAGGGCCTTTAAAATAATTACTATAATGTGTTTAAAAAATTTTTTTAGAGGTTTTACTTATTTATTTGAAAAAGAGAGAGAGAACACAGAGGGGAAGTGAGAGGGAGAAGCAGACTCCCTGCTGAGCAGAGAGCCCAATGTGGGGCTTAATCCCAGGACCCTGAGATAGTGACCTGAGTCGAAGACAGACGCTTAAGCAACTGAGCCACCCAGGCATCCCATTATGTTAAAAAAATTATAGGAAAAAATGGGTATAGTGGGTAAAAAAGATGTGGAATTTCAGTAGGGTGAAGGAAACTTAAAAAAAAAGAAAAAAGAACCAAACAGAAATCCTAGAAGAGGGAAGTAATATTATGTATTTGTTATCCTGTTCATTTTGGTATCCTTTCCAATGCCTTTGTGCAAAATAGAATTGTTTATGCATATCTGATTATCAATTATATATAAGATAAATTTCTTTACATCCATAAATTTGGGTTTCTTTCTTTCTTTCTTTCTTTCTTTCTTTCTTTCTTTCTTTCTTTCTTTTTTAAAGATTTTATTTATTTATTTGAGGGGCGCCTGGGTGGCACAGCGGTTAAGCGTCTGCCTTCAGCTCAGGGCATGATCCTGGAGTCCTGGGATCAAGCCCCACATCGGGCTCCTCCACTGGGAGCCTGCTTCTTCCTCTCCCACTCCCCCTGCTTGTGTTCCCTCTCTCGCTGGCTGTCTCTATCTCTGTCAAATAAATAAATAAAATATTAAAAAATATATTTTATTTATGTATTTGAAAGACAGAGAGAGAGAGAGAGAACAAGCAGGGAGGAGCAGCAGAGGGAGAGGGAGAAGCAGGCTCCCTGCTCGTGGGGCTCGATCCTAGGACCCTGGGATCATGACCTGCGTCAAAGGCAGCTGCTTAACTCACTGAGCCACCCAGGTGCCCCTCTTTCTTTAACTCATATAAAAATTGGCAGATAATACCTTATTATACTATCATGTAAGTTTACAGTAAATTAATGTAATAATGTATCTAAGTACATTTTGAATACAGTTGAGGATATTATTTCAATTACGCCACTCTACCCAATTTAATACAATCATCTATTGCATTTACCTTATTTATTTATTTATAAAGATTTATTTATTTATTTTAGAGAGAGAGCCTGCAAGTAGGGGATGGGAGAGAGTGAGAGGGAGAGAAGCAGACTTCCGCTGCGTGCGGAGACCAGGTGGTGTATCCATGACCCACGATCTGGAGATCATGACCTGAACTGAAATCAAGAGTGGGATGCCCGACCGACTGAGCCACTCAGGCGCCGCTTTACCACCTATATTTAAAATGTGAAGAGTAAAATTATGGAAAAATTCTATTAGCGAAATCTTTGGCAAGATTATGAAATAATTGGAAGAAACCACAATGATTATGAATCAGTTTGGTAGGGTGGTTTCGCCTATTTAGAGTTAGCTAACTGAAGTAAGGTAGCTTTCAGTAGATGTTTAACTTGTTGATTTTAATCATCAAATATAAAAATTATTTGTGACATTAAGGATCTTAAAACCCAATACAACTAAACTCTAATGGACTTTGTCATTTTAAAGATTTATTTATTTATTTATTTATTTGAGAGAGAGAGAGCACAGCACGTAAGCAAGGGGAGGGAGGGCCAGAAATGGTGGGAAAAGGAGAGGGAAAGAATCTCAACAGACACTGTGCTGAGCGTGGACCCGGATGTGGGGCTCGATCTCATGACCCTGAGATCATGACCTGAGCCTAAACCAAGAGCTGGTTGCATAACTGACTGAGCCACCCAGGTGTCCCAGACTTCTGTCATTTTTAAATTGGTGCAGTTGCTACAGTATCTTGTTTTCCTCATCCCTCCTGTGAATTGATCCAGTGTATCTTACATCAATGTATAAATTATTTCTGATCATAAAATATTTCCTTAATTATCTATAAAGTAGTATGGGGGTTTTAATCTGGAATTCATAAAACTAAAAGCAGACATTGCTATATCTTTTCAATTTTACAGAGTAATATATTAAAAAGTATATTTTTCGAGATTAACTCTAAATGTTTTTTGTCAGTTTCATGTTGGACATTCGAACAAGCAAACCAAAAACCAATACCATGTACTGTCTGCACTTCATAAAAGAAGTAACTCTGCAGAACCAAAAATTAATTGAGGAAACCATAATAACAAGAGAAACTGAAATCCTCCATAAGCAAGAACTAGAAACATTTTACAGTCACATGTATTTCTATATACACCAACAGACCTCATTTTTCTTTTCCTATTGCAGAATATTGGACATCTCCTCACTTAACCCAGATTACCATTTGCAAACCCCTGCTGTGGTGTGATGGGCTTCAGTGTAGTGGGTGGGTGTGGTGGGTGGGAGCGGGTAAGTCTGTGAGTACCTTGAATGTGTTTGCAAAAATACATCTATCTATACACATTGGTCCTTTTCTGGGAAGAGGATTTGTAACTTTCAGACAATTATCAATTGTGTCCTTGATTCCAAAAAGAATAAGAATCCATCCGAATAGTCTTTTTCAGTATTGACAGTGGTGAATCTCTTTTGTTTCCTTGTTGCTCTTAACTTTTAATAATTGACAAAAAGAACTCAGTTTAAAGGGATATTCATTTGGTCATTTCATAGGATCCTTTCACATATAAAAAACTGAGATGATACATCAGTATCAAATATTGCTTTTGTAAAATATGAAAGCTGTTGCCGTATTCTCATAGGTACCACTTAAGTGACAGTTGCTGGGTTTTCTTTCTGCAGTGGTGCCTTTGGGAAGAATGATCGGCCCTGTGACTTTGAGCATATTAATGTATTATGCCCACCTTATTCAAGAAAAGATTTAGGGGTGCCTGGGTGGCACAGTGGTTAAGCGTCTGCCTTCAGCTCAGGGCGTGATCCCAGCGTTATGGGATCGAGCCCCACATCAGGCTCCTCCGCTGTGAGCCTGCTTCTTCCTCTCCCTCTCCCCCTGCTTGTGTTCCCTTTCTCGCTGTCTGTCTCTATCTCTGTCAAATAAATAAATAAAATCTTAAAAAAAAAAAAGATTTAAAGCGCTTCCTAAATCCATGCGCAAAACAATAGACAACATGTAAAGTATGTGATAAAAGCAAGTATACAAGAAACTTAGATTAAAAAAAAAAAAAGATGATTTGAAGCCAAATGTTAGTACCTAAAACATGTGCCTCAGGCCCCCGCACTTTTGCTCGACGCGCAATTCAAAATTGAATCCAGTCGATCTTCACAGTAATCAGCACAAAGGGGACAGTTTGTGGGGTTAGAGCGGGGAAAGAATGGGGGTCAGCAAAACTAGCTTGAACCTGCAGAGTCTGGCTCGAATGAGCACAAGCCCATTCGGGCTAGGACAGGCCAGGGTGACCTGGTTGGAAGCACAGGCGTGAGGCCTCCTTCCCCCAGACGGTGGAGTGCTTCTGGCTTCTGTTAGCAGGGAGCGCTCCTGGGAGAGAGAAAGAGGGCGAGTCCACACGTACTCCTTCTGGAGCCCAGGAGTCTGTCCTACCCCATTTCTGCCACTTCCCGCCACAGTCTTCTCGGTGGCTGTGGCCTTCCCTCCTTCCCTCCTTTCCATTCTTCCTTCTGTAAGTATTTCCTGAACCCCGGGGTGCCTGCTGCTCTGCTGGGAGAAAGTTGGCCTCTGAGGAAGCTGATGGTCTTCTAGAGAAGTCAGCAGTGACCCTCGGGGTGAAAAGTGATCTACTAAGGGAGGTAAAGTGTCCCTAGGGAACCTGCCTTCATGCTGTCACGTGTTAATCTGTAAATGATTGGAATATTTGGCAAAGAGAAATCCACATATTTGAGGGACTTTAGAGTTGCATTGGCTGATTCTGCGGGAGCCTGAAATCACCCCCGATTTAAATATGGGCCGGCAATCAGACTGGGAGCGTGGACCTGCGAGGGAGACTTTCTGAAGGGGCTGGCCAGGCAAGAAGAGTGGGCAAGGATGTCCTCATCTCTCCTAAAAGACAAGGGGGTGTAGCTTCTCAGCACACATTTCCCGAGAGCTTGGCAGTGCTCCCAACAAGCACAGTCTGACGTTTTGGAGACCCTGCCGGCTGTCATCGTGTGTCACTGCTGGAACCCTTCCCTCTCACACACCAACACACACACACACACACACACACACACACACTCTCTCTCTCTCAAAAAAAGGGGGAAACAAAACCAGAGAACCTGCAGTTTGAATTTAGATGTACGAGAAAAAGTGACAGCCTTAACATTCGCCAAATTTAAAGAGACAACATTAAATGGTAAGTTGTATTTTAAGATATCAAACGCCGAAATGTTAGACTTTCAGAAATACGAAGGTTTTAAAATGTCAAAACTAGGCATTAAAAAAAAATTCCAGAGATGTAATTTCAAAATGACAAAATGAAATAGCGTATCGTTCTGAAAGGTACTTTTGTGAAAATCAAGGTGTTTGATTTCGGCAGGTGGTGGTTTTGTGGTTCTGGCATTTATTTTACGTTCCCAGCAAGGACCTGGGAGAGAACAGCTTCGCGGACTATGGCAGAGTTAGAGTGACTGGCGTTTTTGTAGTTCTCATTAACAGGTTTGAATCCACCAGGATGAATGGTGCGGGCGGGTTGCTTGAGCCTCTGGCTATACTCGAATTTTCTTTGATAGGCAACTACAGGAGGACCTCTGGCAAGAAATGGTGGAACGGAGGGTTGGCTAAAGCGGCAGCATCTTCTCTCGAATTGGACTGTGTCTCCTGCTTCCTCCTGCTCTAGTTGCCAACCCCCCCCCTTTGCCCCACTTGGCTTATAGATCTGCTTACCAGCCCATGAGCTCTTTGATGTCGGAGGGAAGCCTGTGTGTATGGAAAGGATTATTTACAGTAACTGCTGTTAACTTCATATTTACTTTACTACAGTTACATGTGCAAAAATCCTAGTTTTGCTTGTGTTTTGAACCTCAGTGAATAAATCTTATCAACTATTTTTAAATCTAGTAGAAGAAAGACAATCACCTTTGTATTTTCTTTGCCTAATATTTAATTAATTCACGTCAAACAAATGATGCTTATTTAAATAATCAGAGCCATTTTCGAAGGTAGTTCATTGAATTCTTTTGAATATTTTACACTGCTATCATGCATTTAATATGTTATATTTTCCTTTGAAGTGTTTCCAGTGACTGACAGGACAACTTGATGTGCAAACAATCAAAAGCTTTCCAAGCACTTAAAAGTGCTCTTATAATAAATTAAACTTACAAAGCAAACAACCTCTGTGAAATGTTCAACTTCTGTTTAAAAATATCCATTTTATTACTCTTTTTCAGCTTAAAACGGGAAGGTAGATATGTTGGAGTATCTTAAATCACTTATATAACAAATAGAGATTGTTCATAAAATTTACTAAAAAATATGAATTGTATGACTTTGTGTGATTTCAGTTCTTTACTTAATTCTAAATATTCCCAAAGCTGAAAAGACACTTGCCACTGTGACAGAAACTTCCAGTTCCTCTCCTATATCTTATCTTCCTTCCCTCTGTAACAGGCATTCGCAAACTTTTTCTGTGAAAGGCCGGATAGAAAATTTTTTAGGCTTTGTGGACCACACACAGGCTCTGTCACAATTATCTTTTTTCTTTCTTTCTTTTTTAAATAACCATTAAAAATGTAAAAACCATTCGTGGGGCGCCTGGGTGGCTCAGCTGGTTAAGTGCCTGCCTTCAGCTCACCTCACGATCTCAGGGTCCTGTGATCAAGACTGGGCTCCATGCTCAGCAGGGAGTCTGCTTCTCCCTTTCCCTCTGCCCCTTCCCCCCGGCGTGTGTGCTCTCTCTCTCTTTTGCTCTCTCTCTCTCAAATAAATAATCTTTAAAAAAACGTAAAAACCATTTTTAACCCTCTGGCTGTAAAAACACAGTGGGCTGAACTTGGTCTGTGAGTTGGAGTTTGTTGACCCCCTGTTTGATAATTTAAAAATTCTTTTTTTTAATTAATTAATTTATTTTTATGTAAGCTTTACGCCCAAGGTGGGGCTTGAACTCATGACCCTAAGATCAAGAGTCACATACTCTACCTACTAAACCAGGCAGGCACCCCTAATCAGAGAAATTTTCAGGACACTTGGCTGGCTCAGTCCATGGAGCATGCAACTCTTGATCTCAGGGCTGCTAGTTTTGGGGTTTTTTTTTTAGTGGGACACATTTCCCAGACTCCTTGTAGCTAGGCAAGATTAATTTCTGCCCTCTTTCCTTCAGAATGGAATGCAGACCTAGTGGTGCACCATCTTGGCCCTGTGGTCAAGAACAGCATGGTGGGAATGGCAGAGCGTCTAGAGGAAAGGAGGGGGCTCCTTGGCACCATGGGACGCTGTAACACTCCCACAACTCACAGAACGGTGTTGACATACCAGCCTAGACTTTTATGTGAGAGAAAAGTAAATTTCTATCCAGTTGATGTCACTATAACCTGAAGCCAAATCTATTTTTGAACTAATCCACTTTCAAGGGGACAGATTTCATAACCCAAGGTATCTCAAGTTAGTGAGTCAAAAGTTCATAATCACGTTATGGTTGTCATGAAAATTAGCTAGTTCTTTAGTAATTGCTAATCGCTTTCATCTCTTTCTCATTTTCATGATAAAATCCTGCATCCCTCACCCAGATGTACAGAAATTTTAATGCTATTTCATTGGATTTTTATTATTTTATTTTATTTTATTAAGATTTTATTTATTTGTTTGAGAGAGAGAGCATGAGTGGGGGACGGGGAGAGGGAGAAGCAGGCTCCCCACTGAGCAGGGATCCCCATGCAGGGCTTGGTCCCAGGACCCTGAGAACATGACCTGAGCTGAAGGCAAGCCCTTAACCAACTGAGCCACCCAGGCGCCCCTCATTGGATCTTCAAATTCTCTTCATAGTTTATTAGAAATTCCAATGATATTGGGGTGCCTGGCTGGCTCAGTTGGTAGAGCATGCGATCCTTGATTTCGGGGTCCTGAGTTCAAGCCCCATTTTGGACAAGGGGCCTACTTGGGTAAAAAAGTCCCAATGACATTGTTTCGGTGTCTTGTTTTGGGTGTTTGTTTGATTGGCTGGTTTCTCTTAAGAAGGCAGGGCTGTTTGTGTGTGAGGACATAAAGATACTTGAACATTCTGCTGTAAATTGGGACCTGAGGTGGGGGGTGCTCCAATCGGATAGGGGGCCACCAAATGTGGGGCCGTAATCGGGTGCAGGCTGGCCTGGCCGTTTGGGTGATGAAAGAATTTGCCTGGGGCAGAGCAAAAGAAATAGAAGTTTATTAAATACACCTCATGGGAACGGGCAGGACAGCAGAGGGAGAGACTGTCTGCCAGGAGGTGGCGTTAAGGGGCCACAGTTGGGGGGGGAGTAAGGGCGTATGAGAACATATGGAATTTTCCCTTTTTTGGTAATCTTAGGAACTGTGCTTGGTTGTAATTGGTCAGTTAGGACCTATGGTTATTTCGAGGTGGATCACTTGATGAAGCTGTTTGCATTCAGCTCAGTGGTCCCTGTGGGCCCTGTGGGCCCTTTGGCCTTGATCACATTTTCATCGCTCCATCCTGCTGCCTAAAAGCAGCCTCTGTATGAGGAACGAAGGACGTTGGGATTCGACTCTGAAGGCCCTCCATCAAGGCTCCCTCACTGCCTTCTTCCTGAGACCCAGTGTCTGACTGGTAGAGGCCATGGCCATAGCTGCCTTTCTTCCTGGCTCCTTGTTTCTGACCCTCAGTTTTGATAATTTGCTCTGACTTCTCAGGTTATAGAGCTCTGGCTTCTGTTTGCCAGGTTCCTTCCAAAATGGAATCTACTTTCAAGTCTTCATTCGGTGATATGGCCCGCTTTAGGGTGAAGTACTTGGCACATAGCAGAGAGTTCATGAATGTTAATTCTCTTACTCCTAATGCTTTTGGAAATTAGAATAAAGGCATAATTTTTGCTGACGCTTCTCATTTCTGTACTTAAAAAATAAAAGCATACAATATAAATGCATTTTGCTAGAATTAAGAATTAGTCTCTTCACACATGAAAGTTGAAGGATGGGTAGAAAGCATGTAGAATTTATTGAAAATGTTTTGTCATGAAGAAGCTGGGACATATTTTCTTCAAAATAGGAATTGACTCCCTGAGAGTACTTTCCTTGAGTGGCCCGATTTTTGCTGTAAGTTCTAAATGATGGATGGGAATTTAGTCATTTTTGTTTGATACATGTTTTCCAGTTGAGGTTCTTCTTGGATAAGTACTGACTTAGCGAGTATTTTCCAAATGGCTTGCGTCTCAATTTTCAGATTGTGGGCTTTACATATTTGGAGAAATTTTGTGTGCTGCTTTTTACCTGCAATCTCAGGATGCTTTACTTTATTTGTGGAAAATAAGAAAGGGTAAAAAAGGTATGGCTTAACCAAAATCTGCTAAGGGGACTTCTCATATTATTTATGAAACTGGAAATGGCTTAAGTGTTGGCCCTCAGTTATTTGCTTCATGCAGTGTCCTTAAAACATTTGTCTTACTCAGGTAGGCATATACTGAAGAGTACATATCTTTTTGGTATGTTTATTTGACTTGCCTTTGGGATACATGTTTTTAAAATCTACTCAAAAGTGGAGTTCGATCTCCGGGTCTGAGTTCGAGCCCCACGTTGGTGTTAGAACCTACTTAAAAAAAAAATAAATCAGGGGCGCCTGGGTGGCGCAGTCGTTAAGCATCTGCCTTCGGCTCAGGGCGTGTTCCCAGCGTTCTGGGATCGAGCCCCACATCAGGTTCCTCTGCTGGGAGCCTGCTTCTTCCTCTCCCACTCCCCCTGCTTGTGTTCCCTCTCTCGCTGGCTGTCTATGTCAAATAAATAAAATCTTTAAAAATAAATCAATCAAATCAAATCAAATTAATACTTAAGGTGGAGTTAGGAATGTTTATTGAGAATCTGTAGCTATTTTATTTTGGAATATTGAAATTTAAGGGACTATTATAACACATTTCAAATATTTTCCTAGGTTGTCATGTTATATCAACTTAATAATAATGATTTACTAAGTTCTTCATCAAGTTTGAAGTTAATTAAAAATAAAAGCTTTCTAGCAGTATGAATGGTTGAAGTTTTTCTTCGTATACGTATTTTTTTCTTAGCAACTGGCATTTTTGAAGTAGCTTGTTCCTGATTATTGACCTTTAAAAATACCAAATAAACTTGTTTAAGAAGTGCAGGCTTTATGCACGAAGGTATTCTCCTGCCATCAGATACATAATATTTTCCTTTTAAAGTCTGGTGTCACTTAGCTCTATAGGATCCAATGTTCCAGACTAGGGATAAGTTGGGACTTAGTTTGTACCTGCAACTCAGTTTATACATTTTTTTGTTTTTTTCTGCTATGATTTATACCCTGTTGTAGATCAGCTTACTAATGACTAATGAATCACAGCTGAAGGCAGAATATAAAATGTATTGCTTGCTTGTAAGAAATCTTAAGATTTAAAAGAAACCTCAGGGCAAAGAGTGATTTTGGACAAATAGGGCTCTAGAACACAGATGTCACAGAATTCTCTTGTCACCTTTTAAGCAGAGCATCATGTCATAGTAGATATCCCTACTAAACTCTTGATGTTTCTTAGGAACTAAAAGCTACATCTTCATGTGAATGCTGTTGGGCTGCATATGGCAATGTATGTCTCCTACAGTCAGGAGTAGATGGATTAGTAAACATCCTTTAAAAATCTTTCTTATAGGGGCACCTGGGTGGCTCAGTTGGTTAAGCATCTGCCTTCGGCTCAGGTCATGATCTCAGGGTCCCGGGAACAAGCCCCACCACGTTGGGCTCCCTGCTCAGTGGGTAGTCTGTTTCTAGCTCTCTCTTTCACTCTCTCTCTCTCAAATAAATAAAATCTTAAAAGAAAAATCTGTCTTATAAAACTCACCTTAATTTTATGGGAAGGTGCTCAAGAGATCATGTTTAAGTAAAAAACTGATACATAGATAAATGTGTAACATATAATTTTGGTATATATATTTCTATTTATATCATTCCTTTATATATAGTAATTATCAAATATCATAAAATGTTAGTAATATTTAATTTGTAATTATATGTAAGTTAACATTTACAGGTAAAATACTATTTCGCTCTTAGTCTGAGCCACCTAGTCACCCCTCTTCTGCCATATTTCTCATGTTTGTGTCCTCTTTATTTCTTTTTTTTTTTTTAAGATTTTATTTATTTATTTGCCAGAGAGAGAGAGAGAGCACAAGCAGGGGGAGCAGCAGGCAGAGAGAGAAGCAGGCTCCCTGCTGAGAAAGGAGCCTGATGTGGGGCTCCATCCCAGAACCCTGGGGTCATGCCCTGAGCTGAAGGCAGATGCTTACCAACTGAGCCACCCAGGTGCCCCCTCCTCTTTCTTTCTGTAGCTTCTTCCCTGGTTAACCACAGTAGAAATTGCAGCAGGAATTTAAGTAGTGCTTGTTATGTGCTAGGCATCGCTGTAAGGCCCGTACCTGCCATCCAAGGTCACGTATAGTGACCTAAGAGGTAGATAGTATCATCTCCCATTTTAAGATGATGTGACAAAACTGAGGGTACGCGGCTTGCCAAAAGTTAATCTGGATCCATAGGCCATGTCCTTAAGTACCAAACTGTCCTGATCTCTAAGTATCTTATTTTGCCTCCAGGGTTGTTTCTGTAATTTCTAGAATAAACAGCCACATTTCTGCGTCTGGACCTAACGTCAGGTTTCTTCCTTTGCCTCGAGTAGGGGTCAGCAAGCTATATAACGTAGACCAGATCTGTCCTCATCTGCTCCCCACTGATGTAGGAGAAACATTAGGGTTCGAAGGCAATAGCCAAGAAAGAATTCTTGAGGCATCTTTGGTGCAGGAAGGTGGTTTTATTAAAGCACAGGGACAGGACCCGTGGGCAGAAAGAGCTGCAGTGGGGTCATGAGGAGTGGCCTATTATATACTTTGAAGTTGGGAGGGGGTTAGGGAGAGCATAAATCTCTAAGGAATTTTGGAAGCAAGGTCTCCAGGACTTTGAGGGGGCTAGTAGCTATTGTTGGGAAAGGGTCATTTATGAGTGTCTAATACAACCTGAGTCATGAGACCCTTCAGATGTATATCGGTGGGTCATAATGCTTGGGGGATGATTGCTGACATGTATCTTTGAGGGGTAGAGATAAAGGAAGTTTCCACAGGAATTCTTATTTTATTTTGTTTTAATGTTTTATTATTTTATTTTTAAAATTCCAAAGGAATTATTTATTTTTTAAGATTTTCTTTATTTGTCAGAGAGAGAGCAAGACCATGAGCAGGGGGAGGGGCAGAGGGAGAGAGAGAAGCAGGCTCCCCGCTGAGCAAGGAGCCTGTTGGGGGAGGGGGAAGGGGGAGGATGACTCCTGAGATCATGACTTGAGCCCAAGGTAGACATTTAACCAACTGAGACACCCAGGCGCCCCTCCAAAGGAATGTTTGTATGTTAAAGTGGGGTTCCAGGATCTTGGGTGTTGGGCTAAGAGTGCCTTTTGTCCGTAGCAAAGTAGTAACAGCCAGGCAGCTGAGTCCCTAGAGGAATGTCGCTCTGCCTGTTTCAAGGGCTTGTCAATGGGCTGTAGGTAGTAAGGAAATTTAATAATTTTTCTTCTGTCTTTGTTTCCCACATCAGGCACCAGTCCTGCTTTTGTAAATAAAGTTTTACTGGAACCCAGTCCTGCCTGTTCAGTTGCATGTTGCCCGGCTGCTTTCTCAGTACAAAAGCGGAGTTGAGAGTTGCGACCGAGACCACAAGGCCTGCAAAGCCTTGAATATTTACCTTTTTGTTCTTTAAAGAAAAAGTTTGCTGACCCCTGGTCTAAAATACAGTTTCTAGATCCAGCCATTCCGGTTACGGTTACTATGGCTGTGTAACAGTTAACTCCAAATCTTAGCATTTATCACGCTCCCAGATTCTGTGGGGCAGGAATTCCGACAGGGCACAGCATTTCTTTTCAGTCCCCACACCTGGGGACTGGAGCAGTGGGGGCTCCACAGGCCTCACTCCCTAGCCCTGTGTGCTCTTGCGCCAGGGTCTCTCCGGTATGGCAGCTTCAGGCCTCCAGAGCTCTGACACGGTAGCTCAGCTTTCCCCGTGCGTGTGTCCCCAGAGAGAGCGGAATGGAAGCTGTCCCACCTTTTCTGACTAGTCTGGGAAGTCGCATAGTGCCACTTCTTCTGTGTTCTGTTGCTCAAGGCCGTCACAAGGAGCCACTCCAGTTCAAATAGATGGAACATAGGTGTCGCCTCTCAATGAAGGGTGTTTATGTCAAATTGTAAGAAGGGTAGGAGGTGAATATATATTGCTGTGATTATGTCTGGAAGATAAAAGTACCACCGCCACCCACCTACCCGTCTTTAACTGTAGATATCGTAGCACCCCCGTGGACCTTAACAGCAACATCATTTAGGGTCCTAGGCTAACAAATCTTCTGCCATGTGCTGCCTCCTCTCTAAAACCTTCATTCATCTTGGTACCTGGAAGTCATGTTCATTGTTTCCCTGTCAGTAGAAAACACCTGCAATGTCATGATTTATAAAAACGTATTTTGGTCATGCACATGAGCAATATTTATTTTTCATACATATTTGGTCTTCATCCATGGTTCCTGGCTCACAGCTCCCAAAACCCTAGGCAGGCATTTCCTGAGCGATAGGAGCATCTTTTGTTAGAATATTGGCTCTCCTGTCCTCAGTTCCTGAAATCCCTTCAGACCCAGGAGGGTGTAATGGGTATCTTGTTATTCGTAACAAGCTCCTTTCCACCACAATGGGGTTTATGTTAATAAAGTGAGTTTTGGAAAACACCTGAGGAAGGGGGCTGGTTGCTAGGGGAACCAACCTTGAATAAAGGGTTGGAACTTTCAGTTCCACCCCTTGATTTCCAGGGCGGGGGGTTGGGGGAATGCTAGAGGTTGAACCAATTACCAATGGTTAATGATGTAATCAATCATGTCTATGTAATGAAGCCTCCATAAAACCCAAAAGGATGGCGCTCAGAGAGCTTCCGGGATGGAGAACACTTGGAAATGTGGGGAAAGTGGCCGGCCTGGAGAGCCATGGAGGCTACACGCCCTTTCCCTAGCTATACCTTTTGCCCTATGCAGCTCTTCTCTTTGGCTGTTTCTGAGTTACATCCGGTTATCCAGTAAGTCAAATGTTTCTCTGCTTTCTGCGTTCTGTGAGCCCATCTAGCAAATTAATAGAACCCAAGGAGAGGGTTGTGGGAATCTGATTTATAGCCAGTTATTAGAAGCACAGGTGACAACTTGGACTAGCACTTGGCCTCAGAAATCGGGGGGGGGGCAGTTTTATAGCATTGAGCCTTTAATCTGTAGAAGCTGGTGCTGCCTCAGGGTAGATAGTGTGAGAATTGAGTTGAATGGTAGGAGACCCAGCTGGTGTCCAAGGTTGGCTTGCTGGTGTGGGGAACCTAAACCCCCCCTCCATTGAAATTGGGTCCCAGAACCCAAATAACATCAAAGTCTAAATCGAAACACCGAGGATTACTCCCAGCCTCTACCTCTGTTCTTGTACGTGTGTTAATAATCAGTATGTTTGTTTTTCTGAGTCCGAAATCAAATCTTAAAATCTGGAAGTGATTGCTTTTCCTCCCTGTGCCTAAGCAAGGCCTCTGCTCTGCCCTCAGTTTAAAATTTTCATTACACCTTTCTGGGGGCTGCAGAAATTCTATGTAAAAGGGATGCCACTGTGACCATCTCAGACGATGTGAAATGTGTATGTGATAGGAGGGCACCAGGACACTTGTCTTGAAGATGAATGTATATCTCACACACAACTAAGAAAAGTCAATGGACATTATTTAAAAAACATTGTGGGTGGTGAGGTTGATGTCTCAGTGTCATCCATTGGTTCTGCTACTGACTTGCTTATGTGTGGACTAACCTCTTTGCAGGGGTAATTTTTCGTGGTCTTTGGAGAGTAAGGTTCTGCAGGGTTCCTTTGGGATTTACCAAAAGAAAGGGAAAGGTAAAAAGAAAGAGAGTAGATCATGAACCCTTCTTGTTGGTCGTCTGGCGAATGAATCCTTTAATAGGTAGTAGAAAAAAGAAACTTCCCTTTGATATTTAAAGGACTTTATCTATTTATTTTTTAAAGAAAGTATAATAGGAAATAACATTTTGTTGTTCTACCACATACGTTCTTGGGGTAATAAGCTTGAATGAGACTTTTAGTTGGCAAACTGGATAGTCATTACAGTTCATCTCAGGAAATAATACTTTTCCACCCCTTACAAAATTTCTGCCTAAGTCAGGGGTCAGCAGAGTGGCCTACTGGCCACATCAAGCCCTCCACTTGTTTTTGTAAATAAAGTTTTAGTGGAACTCAGTCCAGCCCATTCATTGACATGTTGTCTTTGGCTGCTTTCTCACTATGTAGTGACAGTATTGAGCACTCATGAGAGAGGTCATGTGGTCTGCAAGGCGAAATATTTACTCTCCGGACATTTACAGAAAACGTTTGCTGACCCAAAACATGTTGCTACTTGAATTAATTTTGTACATTTATTTTTCCATTTAGTTGTCCGCTAATACAGTGAATCAATCACAGGGCAAATTTTAGTAAGGTTATATTTAACCTGACACTGAATTTTGTATTTAGATAGTGTAAAGGTATCCGGAGAAATCAAGATGCCTCTTCATTTTGGTTCTTGTCTGACTGGACCTGAGAAATAAGCTCTCTAAAAAAGGAATTTAGTCTTTAGGGTTCATTCACATCCTTAATTTTTTAAAAAACATTTCAAAAGAATTAATGAGACCAAAATAAGAGGTCAAGACAAGAAGCTAGGAACTTATGAGATGAACTCTTTAGAAAAAGCAATTATTAATAACACCCTATTAATGTGCAATGATATTTGGTTAAAAGAAATTTGTGGAGAGATTTCCACTGACTTTCCAGAATGGCTGCAGTCGTGGGAGTCCTTGCCCATAAGGACAGAATATTTGGTCACGTACTGATAATGCAGACTGTGATCATAGGAAGTGCCACATGGGCCACACTTGCTGGGAAGGAGAGGCTAGCGCCTGTGAACTGTACTCACAGAAGGACAGAAATCTTTCTGGTCGAAGAATACAGAGTTGTCTGAGAATGTAGGTATGGGAGTTCATAGAATTCATAGTCAGAGTTAGTAGATCTCTGGAATTTGTTTTTCTCCCCTCCCAGCATAACCCGCCCTCTCCTCCAACTGGGAGTAGAGGAATAAGTCTGCTCTAAACATAGGAAAATGGTAGAGTCCGCTTTAATTAAAGGCTTTTTAGGGTCATAATCATGACTGTCAGAATTTCAAGAAATAAGGAGCCTAAGAGATGAGCTAGACCAGAGATTTTTTTAAAAAAATATTTTATTAATTTGAGACACATACATGAACAGGAGCGGGGGGGGGGGCCGAAGGGGGCAGAGGGACAAGCAGACTCCCCACTGAGTGGGGAACTGGATCCGTGGTTCGAGATCATGACCTGACCCTAAGTCGGACGCTTAACCAACTGAGCCACCCAGGTACCCCCTAGACCAGAGATTTTGAACTCTTGCTCCTGGGTCTATGGTTCTGTGTCTTCTCTGGGGCCCTCGCAGCTGGAGGTCCTGGGGGTCGATCAGTGTCGCTCCCTCTCCTTCCAGCTGAAATAGCTATGCTTCTGTTTTCTGTGTACTGCCTTGCACCTAAGATTTGCTATATGAATAGTTTTTAGTAAAATGATTTGAAATCATAGATCCTAGGGCAGCTCTTCAAATTTTTCTGATGAAGGACCTGCAGCGGCCACAATGTGGGTGAGTTCACCTGGCTCATACTGAGAATTAGCCTAGAGCGGCACTTAGCATCTAGCTCTTTTGTGCTCAATCAAGGGCTTTTATCTATGATTCTATAATGAGGAGGAGCTGACTCTCATGCCTTAATCCACTGAGACAAAGGGTAAGCCTTTGTATTTTTAATACCCTTGCTTAAGAGTATTAAAACAATAGTTTAGTATTTGTCAGCTATTGTGACTTTTGTCATCACACTATAATAGTAGTTCTCAAGTTTTTGTATGCATAATAATCACCTGGGGAACTCAGTATAAAAAAAAAATCAGTTTCCCATTGATCCTTCTTAGAAATTCTGCTTTGGAATATCTGGATTTTTTTTTTTTTTAAAGATTTTATTTATTTGACAGAGATAGAGACAGCCAGCGAGAGAGGGAACACAAGCAGGGGGAGTGGGAGAGGAAGAAGCAGGCTCATAGCAGAAGAGCCTGATGTGGGGCTCGATCCCACAACGCCGGGATCACGCCCTGAGCCGAAGGCAGACGCCCAACCGCTGTGCCACCCAGGCGCCCCTGGAATATCTGGATTTTAATCAGACACCCCAGATGCTTCTGATACAATGGTCCATGCACCATTGTTTACAAAATACTGTCATAAAGCTTTATGGCTGCATCTTTAAGGCCACCAGTACTAGTATTCCTTGGTACCACGCCCTCTATGGAGGCAAACTGTGACCAAGTAGATGACGTTAGACTGGGAGGCTGTGCCAGTCTGTGCGGCAATAAGGGACCAACCCCATCATTGGCATTCTACTGGGATGGCGTCTGTCGTGCAACTCGGTCATCAAAAATGTGTCGTGTCAGAAGTGGCCACGGAAGGGGAAGAGAGATGTAAAATCATGTTCCATAAATTTGTTGTTGAACTCTAACAAACATATAGAGAGAAGCACCATCATGAGTGTGCAGTTGAAGGGATTTTTATAACAGAGCACACTTTAACCAGCCAGATCAAGAAGCAGAACTTAAAACAAACCTTTTGTTCCTTTTCCAGTCTTTAATCCACCCCCATCCCCAGTAAGTGTACCTAACACATAAGGTTTGTTTTTTTTTTTTAAGATTTTATTTGGTTTTTTAAGTAATGTCTACACCCGACGTGGGGCTCGACCCACAACCCCGAGATCGAGAGTCTCCACTGACTAAGCCAGCCAGGACCCCCCAACATAGAGGATTTTTCTGAGTTCAGGTTTAGAAATAGCTTTTAAAAATATTTATTTTTATTTTTTTAAAGATTTTATTTATTTATTTGGCAGAAAGACCGCCAGCGAGAGAGGGAACACAAGCAGGGGGAGTGGGAGAGGAAGAAGCAGGCTCCCAGCAGAGCAGCCTGACGTGGGGCTCGATCCCAGAAAGCCAGGATCACACCCTGAGCCGAAGGCAGAGGCTTAACGACTGTGCCACCCAGGCGCCCCGAGATTTTTTTTTTTACCAGTTATCTCTCTTGTTTATTTATAAAGCATAAGTGAAATATGAGTATTCCTTCACAGGCATAACCAGCTTTCACAAAGCCATGCAGCTAAATTAAAATTATCTTCCCCAAAGTAAGGGCCTGGGCCGAAGGCAGACGCTTAACTACTGAGTCACCCAGGTGCCTGGCTTTTTTTTTTTTTTTTTTTGAAGATTCCATTTATTTATTTGACAGCAAGAGAATGGACAAGCAGGGGGAGCAGCAGAGGCCGAGGGAGAAGCAGGCTCCCCAGTGAGCAGAGAACCAGACGTGGGGCTTAATCCCAGGACCCCAGGATCATGACCTGAGCCGAAGGCAGATGCTTAACTGATGGAGCCACCCAGGCGCCCCAGGTTTAGAAGTAGCTTAAATCTCTTTCTATTACATGCCGTTGGTCAGAACAATGGCATGTGGACCTCAGCCCAACTGCAAAGGGTACTGGGAAATGTGTCCTTTGTTTCTAGGAAGTGAATCAGTGTGGTTAACATAATATTTTCTCCATTATAGTTAAGTTTATAATCTAGAATATAATCTCATGGTCCAAATAATGATACTTTCTATGCTTATCTATGGGTGTGGCAGATTAAATAAAAGCTTGCTTGCTTGCTTTCCTTCTTTCTTATTTCAAGATTTTATTTATTTTATTTTTTTTCAAGACTTTATTTGAGAGAGAGAGAGAGGATAAGCAGGGGAAGGGGGAGAGGGAGGAGGAGAAGCAGACTCCCACTGAGCAGGGAGCCTGTTGCAGCGCTTGATCCCAGGACCCCAGGATCATGACCTGAACCAAAGGCAGGTGCCCAAACAACTGAGCTACCCAGGCTCCCCTAAAGATTTTATTTTTTAAGTAATCTCTGTACCCAGGATCAAGTGTCACATGCTCCACTGACTGAGCCGGACAGGCGCCCCCAAAGCTTACATACTTTCTAACTTAATTCTTCGTTTTTCTTTATCTTTTACTTTTCTTTAAAATTAAATTCATTCCCAAATAGATATGTATTTATGTTAATGGTTACTTGAATACTATTAGATGGAGTTGTGGATGGCTGGTAATTTAGAGAAGGTAAAATGATGTGAACTTCTAGGGACAACTCATTCGTCAAACATGTCCCAAATAGCATATTAATTTCATGGGAATGAACATTAGTCCTGATGGGTTCTGGGCTCCTGAAGAATGTCCAGGTATGCACTTGTTGTGTCTTTAAATCACCAGATCAATTTCTCTACTTCGCTTGCTTTCTTACCCGTATCTCTTTGACGTTTGAAATTGGTAGTTGTCTTTCTAATCTTTGTGAAACCCTTAAGCTTACTCATTAAACACTTGGTGGTCAGCTGTGTTGTTTCACATACAAGTGATTTGTTCCTTTTTATTGCTTAGTAGTATTCTGTTGTAGGGATGTACTGCATTTTGTTGATTCACCAGATATTGGACAATTGAATTGTTTTCAGTGGTTACCAGTATGAATAAAGTGACTATGTACACGGGCATAGAAGTCTTTGTATGGACTAGAATTCACAACCCTGAGATCAAGAGTCGCATACTCCACTGACTGAGCCAGTCAGGTGCCGTTGTCTACAAATGTGGGCTCCCCTCAAAATTTAATAGCCCACAGTTGACCAGAAGACTTACCAATAACATAAAGAGCCAATTAACACTATTTTGTATGTTATATGTATTATATACTGTATTCTTAAAATAAGCTAGAGAGAAGAAAATGTTTTTAAAATCATAAGGAAGAGAAAATAGATTTACAATACTGTATTTACTAAAAAAAAAAATCCATGTATAAGTGGATCCGCGCAGTTCAAACCCGTGTTGTGTAAGGGTCATATGTGTATCCTGTTTCTCCACCATCCTAACAACAGTGTAATTTCCTTTCTTGCGTTTCCTTCTGATCTTTATCCAAAAGTCTCTGTTGGTAAGTGGGGGACTGCAAATGCCTTTTGTGATTTAGTTTGGCTCTGATATTGTGTTCTTAAGTTCAACCTTTCAGTGTGCTCCTCTGTTCAGATAGCTTTTATTTTTCTTACTTGGAATTACTTTCCTAGGATGAATATCTCTGAATAGTATTACTGGCATAAAAGACGTAAGTTTTTACATTCATTTTAATATGAATTAATTCTTTGTTTTCTAAATTTGTACCAGTTAGGAAATGTCCATTTCCAATCTGTATAGGCCCTGCTGTACCAAAGATAGTTTTTGAATAAACCATCCTTTCTGTACATCTTGAGAAAGCAGCTGTGCCAGTTTGCAAGCCTCTAACAGTAACAGTAATAACTTCTTTCTTAAAGATCCTATATAAGAAACAGACAATATGCTAAGTCAGAATTCTAGTGCTAAATAAAATCCGCACAACAGATTAAGATTTGAAGTATGGAAAGAAAGGAAATGAGTTTAGAAAGATAAATCTGTTTGTGCACTGAGTAAGGATAGTATTTTATGCAATAAAGCCTCCTTAAGTAAACATTTGATGGAAGGAATAAAATCTTACTTGGCACATAAATCTTTTTTATTAACGGCAAGGTTGTGTGTATAAGTGAGCACTAATGTACCCAAGGGAAGAAGAAATAGAAGGAGCGATTATGGCAAATAAGATGAGGGCAGAACTGTTTCACTGTTCGTCATAAATTGGTCCAAAATTGTTTAACCAAAACTAAGGAAGGATAGATGGCCATCCTGCTGGCACTTTACGTAACAGTGAAGCTAATATTTAATCAATAGCAACTTTCTCTAAGGGCTCTGCCTGCTCTTAAATCCTGATGTAATTCAGGTCTGAATGGAAAGGCTTTCCTGCCCTTCTGCCTTTTGATTTCCATAGCTTAACTGAAAATGGAACAACAACAAAAATAACTCAGATGTAGCTTTCTGATGGCAGAGCTGCTGCTTTTATACAGAGCTAGCAGCATTTCAATGTGTGGAATTCTCTGGAGTAGTGTTACCTGAAGACGTTTGGACAAGGAAGAGCCTTGCTGTCTTGCTCGGAATGAGTGCTGTAGCAACCTGTAGCATTTCACAAGCAAGCTCTCTTTTACGGGTGTGGACAGTGAGGGAGAACATAATGATGTAAGCGAGAGGAATGGCAAATGAAGGTGAAACCTGGCCGGGCCGAAGTGCTGGGCTGTCCTTGGGTTCAGTGCATGTGGGGTGGTGGGCCCCTCTCATTACCTATGGCATCAGCCAGCCTGGTTTGGAGTGGTAGTAACTACCTCCTAGAGATGTTGTCAGCATTAAATGAAAAGATCGCTGTCTGGCACAAGACCTCAGCAAGTTTCAAGTATATGCCAGTGTTGCATTTTTGTTTTGTTTTGTTTTGTTTTTTAGTCGTAAGAAACTGAGGACCGCTGGTGGGTTGGAGGGAGATTCATCGCAAGAACAAATAGCTCAATGTCAAATTCTCAGTCATCCCGACGAGGGGTACTTGAGTAAAGTGGTGAATTTCACTTGGATTTTTTTCTAGTTCCAAAATCTGGGAGCACCCAGGCGCTCCCAAAATCTGCTTTTAGATCTTAATTCCAGACAAAATGTTACTAAATATAAATGTCATGATCTATGCGGAGTCAGAGATTTTTTTTTTTTAAGGATGTGAGCATTTTTTTTAAGTTTATATTTTTTAGTAATTGCTGTACCCAGTGTGGGGTTCGAACTCAAGACCTTGAGATCAAGAGTCACATGCTCTTCAACTGAGCCAGACAGGTGCCCCCTTACCCCCGCCCCCCATCGTGTCCTGGGTCAGAGATCTTCTTTCCTTACTTGCAAGCTAAGAAGGTAGCCTGCTACAATTTCATGGATGCTGACAGAAGGAAGACCCAAACACCCCTGTCACAGACAAGAGACAGCGTATTGCTCACAGCCAAGCAGTAGCCAGAGTATCAGCATTTGTGTCTGTTCTGAGTGCCAGTTCCCATAGGGCAACACCAAGAGGAGCAGCTGGGTGCAGGGCATGCAGTGGTTTCCATTGCAGGAAAGGAGCCCTGAGCTTAGAGAATCCAAATCTCTTAGAGTGGAAATAATCATGTATACCCTTTGCTCCAAAGGCTGGAATGATCTCTGTCTTTCCAGGCTGCAAGCATACCTGCTCTCTGCTTGGAAGCGAAGGAGGGAAGCACTAGATCTTCGAAGTCTGCTCCCTATACGGACATCTTTGAAAAATTAGTCCTGAACAGAAGGCAGTCAGGGCCTCCGCTGGAAGGATGTGTAGAAATGGGGGCGGTCCGTGGAAAGTTGCTTTCTGAAAGTAAAATCTGAAAGCTGTGTTTATATTGGAAGATAGGAAAGGGTATAAAGAAACATTGCTTTGATGTCATATGTGACAAAATGCAACATAGAGTAAAGCACACATGGCATCTCAAGGACGGTGTTATCGGTGTTTGATGGCACCTGTCCCTTGGTGATTCTGGAGGTGGTGGTACTTGGCATCAGGGGTACCTGGTGGTTCATCAGTGGAACCCCATGGGAAGCAGCTCCCTCATGGCCTTGGAAGGCCCTGAGGAGGGATCTCTACACAAATGTGCCCCCAAGAGAGGAGTACATGGGAGAATTCACAAGGGCAAACAGGAGTTCCTCAAGAGCCTTGTTGAGGGGCCCCAGAAGCAGTGGGAGGCAGCTCTATAAGGAACTGTGGGCTCCCCAGCAGTTGGGGGAAATGAAATTCAGCAGAACACAGGTTGGATGGAGAAGGGCATCTGCTACTCCCGATTTAAAAGACTATTTCTATGGTGTGTTGATGTGTGTGTAGAAATGTTAATTTGTAAGAAAAAAAATTAACAGTAATGATGAAGTGACACGGTCAAATTGATTTACCCGTGTCCACTGGTTTTCTGATTAGTTTCTGGTCCAGATTTTATCAATGATGTGTAACTGTCAGTTGTCTGTTTCAGTGCTCACAAAGTATATTTTAGGGTACCCCAGGATATTCCTCCAATTACACTACAGAAGAAAACCTTTGGCCAAACACATTCTTTTTAAAAGATTTTACTTATTTATTTGACAGAGAGAGAGCACAAGCAGCGGAAGTGGCAGGCAGATAGAGAAGCAGGCTCCCTGCTGAGCAGGGAGCCCGACATAGGACTCGATCCCAGGATGCTGGGATCATGACCTGAGCTGAAGGCGGGCGCTTAACCACTGAGCCACCGGGGCGTCCCTGGCCAAATACATTTTGAAAATGCTGAGTATCATACCCTCCCCTCCTGGGATTTATACTTCACAAAAGCATATTAAAAACTCTAAGTTATCATGCCTTTAAGGATGCTCTTGAACTTTGTTTAAACCGACTTTTGCTAAACTCACCTGATCCCAGAATCCTCTTTTTGCCTAACATTCACGAAAATCTCATGGCACCAGTGTTTGGGAGAGCACATTGCAGAAACTGCTTTACAGTAACCTGACAGCACTGTCGCAGTTGAAGTAGTAATAAATAATAAAGGAAACTTTCAGGTTATTGACGAGCTTTTCAGCAATACCTGTTGTTATATTTGTTGCTTGTATCTAACTAAGGTCAGTTACAAACTTAAACTCTTTTCATCCTGGCGCTGCACTGTAATCCTCGCTAGTGAGAAGCTCTAATCCACCAGACATGATCTGGAATTTCTGATAGTGACATGAGAAGTTCATCCGAGCTTTTAAGAAGCCACAGTTACCACATTGAGTTGATAGGATTCTGGTGAAGGGCAAACATGCTTGGCCTTTCATGGAGCTTGAGCGGCCTTATTGGGGTACATTCCCATTTTTACAACAGGTTTCTAGAATTCACAGTCATTTGTGAATTCCTTGACTGTGTGGGATGCAAGGTTGGTCACCATTGGATAAGACTGTCTTTTTTCTTGGGTCTGTGTCAGGTTTTTATTACGTTGTCTTTGTTGCCAGGTAAAATATTAAGAATGTAGTGAAGACTTGGAGAGTAGCCTTGGTTTTCATGTTTAGAAAGCTGGATCAATTGGTGGATTTATTGGGTGTTTTTCATTATGTTTAGTGGAAGATAAATTAGTTTTTTATCTTGTTTGCATAAATCATCTATCAAATTTTATGCATGACAGCTGCTCCTTTTGAAGTTATCTCTTAAACAGGAAGTGAGATAAGACCAAGCTTGTGGAATTGGTAGGAGGTATTCTGGCAGGAGCTATCACATAATCACATGGAATATTGTGATTAATGTCACAGTGGCTAAAATTGTGATGTGGATGTTTTTTTCCCCAGTTAACATATTTCCCTTTTCTGTTTTATCATGGATTCAAGTCAGGGAGATAGGGAGGTTTCTGTTTCAACCTTGGGGCCACCGTAGAAATTTACTTAATATTTATGAGCCTCAGGTTCTAGAAGACTCATTTGGGTGAACTTTAAAAAATATATAGATTTCTTAGCCCTACCCAGATTTGCTAGATAAGAAGCTCCTAGTCTAGGGGGAGGAATGTGATTCTGTGTGCTTTGAAAGTTCCTGGAGCCTAAGTGAGTCTTCCGTGCAGCTAGGCTTTTCACCAGCATTGGGAGCCAACAGATGAGATTAAAAACCCTAGTACTTTACACCTTATGAGTCTGTTAATTCTGGTTTCTAGTTCTTGAGTAGAGCACTGATTAACTGGCATGAATGTCTTTGTCATGGCCATTCTGAGGACAAGCATTGGTGTGCTCTATTGGTTATTTCTATAGCACCTTCCTACTCAACATGAGTTCTTGAGTGTTGTGAGATGACCATCCAATCCAGGGCATTTCTGAGAGTGAAAGGGCAACAGACATAAACCAGAATTGTCCTAAGCAAACAAAGATGTATGGTCAGCCATATAGACCTAGCCTAATTCGAAGGAGAGAGAATAAGGAGAGGAAAACCCATTGAAGAAGGTCACATGGGAGTAGATTTGCCATTTCTTTTTCTGCTTCTGTCTCCATTCTGATACTTTATTCGGTACCCAAGGGAACATAGGGAGATTAGATTGGCAAACACCACTGTTGGGTGGGATCGGGGCAGGGAGGGAACAATGTTGGAATGATCTATGAACTAGATTATGTTGAGGTGTGCGGCCTTTGAATTAAATCCAGACATATCAACTCAGTCAACCACAAGAGGGAGGAAATGTTTATGCTCACCCACCATATAATCAGGGATGAGCTGGGCTCTGGGACACCAGAATAAAAGATTCCTGGCCTTCATGGAACTAACAGTATAGTCAGAAGTGTAAGTGAGTGCACAGGCCATTCAAATACTGTGTGAAGTTAAGTCCAGGTTTCCTTCGGAAAGAAGATTGCAATTTCAAATGTTGCAGGGGTCAATGTAAACCCAGAAATAATATTCAACAGGACCCCAGCCACTACCAGGAACCTCACCAAAATTCGCCATTGTTTCCCAGTCTCTCCTATTTCTTTTACTTTCACTGGCCCATTTTTACTTTCTGAATGTGGTTCTTTTTTTTTAATTAGCCAGATGTTCTTTGAGAATTGTAAAAGAACAAAAACATTTTTTGCAAACTGCCTTTTTTTAAATAAATGATTTGCTTTTGATTACAAATACTGTGTAAGACGATGCCTTCTTCTGCAAAACCAATAAATACAAGGACAAATTTTATTTTATTTTTTAAAGATTTTTATTTATTTCTAGAGAGAGCAAAGTAGGGGGGAGCATCAAGCAGAGGGAGAAGCAGGCTCCCTGCTGAGCAAGGAGCCCGATGCAGGACTGGATCCCAGGATGCTGGGATCATGATCTGAGCTGAATGCTTAACCTATTGAGCCACCCAGGCGTACGAAGAACAAATTTTAAACATGTGATTTGTCCAAGATATTTGGAAGAAAAAAAACACACCAGATTTTTTTTTCTGGTATTAAAAAAAATATATCAGTATTCCCTAACCTTTCAAAGAATACGTTAAAAGGTATGACTCAACTGGAGAAAGAGACAGACAGACAGGCAGACGGACAGAGACCATCTTACAGCTGCTTTAAATAGCTTCTGATAATTCTTCTGCTGTTACCTTTCCCTTCTGGAACTCATATCTTCTCAAAAGCGGTGAATGTATTTTTTTCTTTTCTTCTTTTTCTTTTTTTTTTTTTTCTTTTTTAAAATTTTTTTTTCTTTTTTTGTTTCTTTTTAAATTTTTTTTCTTGTTTTTTCTTTTCTATATTTTTTTAATTTTTTTCTTTTTTTTCTTTTTTTCTTTTTAAAATTTTTTCCTTTTTATAATTTTTTTCCTTTTAAAAATTTTTTCCTTTTTAAATTTTTTTGTTTTTTTGTTTTTCCTTTTCTTTTTTAAATTTTTTTGTTTTTTGTTTTTTTAAATTTTTTCCTTTTTTATTGTTTTTTGTTTTTTAATTTTTTCTTTTTTTTCCTTTTTTGTTTTTTTTTTCAACTTTTTTCTTTTTTTCTTTTTTTTGTTTTTTGTTTTTTAATTTTTTTTCTTTTTTTCTTTTTATTTCTTTTTTTAGTTTGTTTTTTTCTTTTTTTCTCCGATGCAAATGGTGATTTTATTAAAACACAGGGGTAGGACCTGCGGGTAGAAAGAGCTGCAGCCTAAAATATTTTAATGAACTGATTAATGGGGGAAAAGGAAATATTTATTGAACACCTATGTATAAGCTTTACCATAAACAACTATGCATATCAGAAAGACACTAACTTTAAAAAGGCACCAAAAAAAAAGTGAGAAAAAACCTGAATTATGGAAAGGAAAGTAAAATTTAATGAAAGACTAGAATAAAAATTAGCAAATACACATACACAAAATATACACACACAGGAACACTATGTATTGACGCACAAAGGGGAAAAGCAGTGGTCCAAGACCACTCAACATAGCTTTTTGGTTAAAGGCAAAAACAAACAAACCAGACACACACAACCAACTCTCAGGCACACACACAAAACAGTATATTTGAACAGTACAATCGGCAACACAAATTCAGAATTATTTAACAATGCTTTCTTTCTTAATACAAGAGATGCCCATGTTGGGTGTATATATCTATATCTATATCTATCTATTTTAAATGGTTTACTGTTGACTTCTTTTAAAATATACTAGAGTTACTATATGCAGCTGTTTCCTGTATTTAACAGCCTTTTCTTTTTTTTACCTCATGTGTCTAGACCTATCAAAAGTTTCAGGTTGACAGGCAAAAATGGGTTGCTTATTCTCTGTGAAATTGACCGCAATGGTTTTAAACCCTGGCCAGAAAATGTTGGCTTGCCATTTCAACACATGGAAATAGTTACATTGATGCCCAAGTTGCCATTTTCTGCAAAATGCTGTGCAACGCTGGTATCAAAGACTAGGCAATCACTGTTCATAACGGCTGTGGCGATTCCCTGGTGAATGGAGCGTGGAGTCGCTTCCCAAGTCAGCCGCCGCCTGTGACCATTTAGCTCAAGACGATAGACGAAGTTTTCAGCTTGCTTGTGTGATCCTATCAGCTGGACAATTGCGAAGAACTGCTGGTGACCGTTGTATTTTTCGTGTTTCTCCAAGACTAACATGAAGTGAACTCCAAAACAGGACTGCGTCATCACCCAGTCCACGGCACCAGGGAGATTAATGTCTGTAGCCAGGAAAACGATATCTTCTCCCTGTAGGGTCGTAATGGATTCATGCTGATGCATCAGATGGGGCATTACAGCTTCCAGAGAGCCTTGCCATTTACAGAAAGCACCAGGGCACGGGCACACATAAGGCCGAAACTCACACATCTCTTCGTGGTCTGCTTTCTCGGTGTGTGGCAAAGTTATTTCACATCCAGCAGCGGTGTATTTACATGGGAAAAGTACGGAATTGGCCACTTTCTCCATAGCCAGGTTGCGAATGGATCCCAGAGGCCCCCGACAGGACGGACAACAAGTGAGCTTCGGGCGACAGGTGGTACAAACAAGATGGCCACTGTGACACTGAAAAATGGGTGGTAACACATAATCAAAGCAGACTGGACACTCAAAAAGACTTGCCAGGTCGCTGTTGGATGTGGTTGTGCCAGCCAGGATAGGCACCCTCTGGGATGGTGTACACGTCGAGGTTCCAGGAGGTAATGCGGTTGAAGTGGGGCGGCTCATTTCTGTAGGCGGAGAGCACGGCTCAGACCGCGGTTGTCACTCAAACGCGCTCCGTCGTCGCTGCCGCTAACCCCTGCCACCGCCTCTTCCCTGAGCCGGCACCGGCACCGACGGGACTCCCTGGGCTGCCGCCGCCTCTCGAGTGTGCCCCTCAACTGTCGCCTCGAGAGCCCACCTTTCAACGGTCGCCTCCGGCGCTCGAGAGCCCACCTTTCAACGGTCGCCTCCGGCGCTCGAGAGCACGCCTGTCAACGGTCGCCTCGATTCTCCAGAGCGCGCCTTTCAACGGTCGCCTCCGGCGCTCGAGAGCCCACCTTTCAACGGTCGCCTCCGGCGCTCGAGAGCCCACCTTTCAACGGTCGCCTCCGGCGCTCGAGAGCACGCCTGTCAACGGTCGCCTCGATTCTCTAGAGCGCGCCTTTCAACGGTCGCCTCCGACGCTCGAGAGCCCACCTTTCAACAGTCGCCTCCGGCGCTCGAGAGCCCACCTTTCAATAGTCGCCTCCGGCGCTCGAGAGCACGCCTGTCAACGGTCGCCACCGGCGCTCGAGAGCGCGCCTTTCAACGGTCGCCTCCGGCGCTCGAGAGCACGCCTGTCAACGGTCGCCTCCGGCGCTCGAGAGCGCGCCTTTCAACGGTCGCCTCTGAAGCTCGAGACCACGCCTTTCAACGGTCGCCTCCGGCGCTCGAGACCACGCCTTTCAACGGTCGCCTCCGGCGCTCGAGACCACGCCTTTCAACGGTCGCCTCTGACGCTCGAGAGCGCGCCTTTCAACGGTCGCCTCCGACGCTCGAGAGCGCGCTCTGCGGCTGTGAGGGCCGCGCGCCGCCGCCCTCGTTTTGCGCGTTCTCGAGCCCGCCTCGCGCCCGGGTAAAGAGCGCACACTGCCCAGGCAGCCCTGAGGAGGCAGGGCCCCGCGCGCCGGCAGCCCGGAGGGGGCGGGGCTGTGAATGTGTTTCATAGTCGTAAATTCTGTGTAGCCTTCTTACCCAGTACTAAAGCTACAAGCGCTTCAAGCTCTAAGTTCTCCTACGCTATCTGTTCCTGTTCACTAATCCAATTTTCTTTTTTTAAAGAATATTTACTTATTTAATCTCTACCCCCAACATGGGGCTTGAACTCACAACCCCAAGATCAAGAGTCGCATGCTCCACTGACTGAGCCAGCCAGGCAACCACAAATCCAGTTTTCTGAGGACATTAATGCATGGTAAGGACTGTAAAATAACTGATATGAGGAGGGGCACCTGGCTGGCTCAGTGGGAAGGGCATGCCACTCTTAACCTTGGGGTGGGTTCGAGCCCCACGTTGGGGATAGAGATTACTTAAATAAAACTTCAAAAAATAATTGATATGAGGGTGTGACCCTCCTAGGGACTACTTTTAATTCAAAAGTAAGATACCTTAACCCAAATGATTCTCAAAATGGTATATGTGTAAGGTTTTCAGATTTAACAAATAAAAATACAAAAGATGCTCAGTTAAATTTCCTTCTGCATAATCCACTGGGAAATGAAATACTTGGTTAATTTATTTCTTAGCTGGCTCCTGCACATATGTGCTTCCGTTATTTAAGTTTATAAATGGTCCCATGGGGTTCAGCAAAAGAACCAGTATGAGCAAGAATGGGCTGGTAGACTGCATGGCCAGCTGAGCTAGGCAGAGGGCTACTTTTAACATTAGGGCTGAATGTGAGGGGGTGTGTGTGCACGTAAAGAGACAAAGAGAGTGAGCACCATGCTAAAGGTAGATTGCTGTGTTGGCATTTTACAATATAAAACTTACATTAGAACCTTTGAGTGCAGATTAATTACAACGTGAGCCAAAGTCAATTCTGAAGGCGAGAAATGACCCAGTGCTCGAGACAAGTTATGTAGTAGGCTGTTGAGTGTCTGCTCTGGCATGAGCAGAGAGGTGCATAAATACCACTGAGATGATTCTACTCAGCAACACGCTTGGTTTTCCTCCTAAAGCACTTTTTGGCGACTCTGATTTGCAGCCTCCTGGAATGTTGCCAGCCATCTCCAGGGGTGTTAAGAAATATCCAAACCAAAATTAAAATGAATTCACTTTCATTTAAAATGCAATTATATATGTATATAACACTTTTAGGAGCAGTGGGATTGGGTGTTAGAAAACCAGACCAAGCAATGGAGTAGCAATTACAAAGTTGGGGAAAAAAAACAAAACAAAACACAAAACATGCTAACAACTTGCTAACGGATGGGACACTGCTTGGGGAAGAGCTAGAAACCAGGAATAAAAACCAGCCTCTCCATTTAGTTTTAATCAAACTCCTGAGAATTCATCACTATTCCTGTTTGAAATGCCATCTGCAGAATGACTTGCCCTGGTGTTATCTGATTTTGATTATTTACTTGTGATTCGCTCGTTCATTCTTCCTTTGTGTGCTCTGTGCTAAACACTAGGCTTAATAACACATAGGATGGGTTTGAATGGGTTCTTTTAACATCCCCACATTGCCATTCCACCTGCAAACACCGTCCTCCCCTCCACTGGAAGCTGGGCAGACGGTGCGGCATCGGAGTGGCATCGGAGTGTGGAATGTAGTGAGCTCATCAGATGGTGACCGTTGAGAGCCCAACTGTGCTTGATGCCACACATCCCGTTGGGGAAGATAAGGCTGGTAATGGCTTTGAGAATGAAATAATATGTTCTGACTGGAAGGACAAATTAGGGTAAAGCAAGGAGAAATGAGAGGATGAATTGTAGTTAATAGCAGCTGACTTTCCCCATGCCTTTGCTGTGCGAAGAGAGGCCTTCCACCAAAATAGGGGCCAGGGTAACTGAAGGTTTTAGGTAATCTGGTTTTTGATTGACCATCAGAAAACTAAACTGTGTTTTTATTTTAAAAAATTTTTAATTGAGCAAAAACGTTTCCTTTATATAAACTATTAATAGATGCTAAATACAAGATGGATTTTAAAATGAAATCATGGGTTTATAGTTGTAATCGTAAAGATAAGCGCACAAATCAGAAGCTGTACAACAGAGGCTCCTGGGTGGCTCAGTCCGTTAAGTGTCTGACTCTTGATTTCCACCCAGGTCATGATCTCGGGGTCATGAGATCAAGCCCTGCGTCAGGCTCCAGGCTCATCATGGAGTCTGCTGGAGGTTCTCTCTTTCCCCCTTCCTCTCCCCTCTCTCTCTAAAAGAAATAAATAAAATCTTAAAAAAAAAAAACAAAACTGTACAATATTGGGTGGCTCAGTTAAGCGTTTGCCTCCAGCTCAGGTCATGATCCCAGGGTCCTGGGATTGAGCCCCGCATGGGGCTCCCTGCTCAGCGGGGTGTCTGCTTCTCCCTCTTTCTCTACCCCTCCTCCCTGCTCTTGTGCTCTCTCTCTGTCTCTCTCTATCTCTCTCTCACACAAATATTAAAAAAAAAAAAAACCTGGGGTGCCTGGGTGGCTCAGTCGGTTAAGTGTCTGTCTTTTGCTCGGGATCCTGGGATGGAGCCCTCATTGGACTCCCTGCTCAGCGGGGGTCTGCTTCTCCCTCTCCTGTGTTTTCTCTCTCTCAAGTAAACACATAAAATCTTCTTTTTTTTGAAAGCATACAACCTTAACAGCAAATCCAAATACAAGCGAAGATAATCCTTTGAATTCTGTGTTTCATCGAGCATCAAAAACCACCAATCTTTTATTTTTTTTTTTATTTTTTATTTTTTAGATTTTTATTTTATTTATTTGACAGAGAGACAGCCAGTGAGAGAGGGAACACAAGCAGGGGGAGTGGGAGAGGAAGAAGCAGGCTCACAGCGGAGGAGCCTGATGTGGGGCTCGATCCCATAACGCCGGGATCACGCCCTGAGCCGAAGGCAGACGCTTAACCGCTGTGCCACCCAGGCGCCCCAAAAACCACCAATCTTTTAGTCCTTAAAAGTACATTATCCTGCATCCATATTCTCTGCATGTGATTGGATCCCTGGATTTTATTTTCTCATGTGACATTCTCCTCACCTATATCATTGGCTGTTGGCTTTGGGGGTTGAATATCCTTCCGGGTGTCCATTGATAGCCTCTTCAAATCCTAACCAGCCAAATCCCTACCCACGTAGCGGGGAGAAACTTCTCACTCTGGGCTTCTAAACAGATTCTGACTCTAGCTCTCTAAGACATTTTTTTTTAGATATTGAAATTCATGCTTTCTCTATACCAGAAAAAAAGGGAAAAATTTTTGGCATGCATAACTAATGAGGTAATTAGTACTATTAAGCTGCATTAGAAGATTAAACCATCAGTAATTATGAAAGTAAGTATAAATTAAAGGACAGTCTTTAGATTTCAGTGACATATTTTATATCTGGTATTCAGTATTGTACTTTTTATCCAGTATTGTATTTTATCTAGAGCCATTACTGAACACATATATTTGTAAATCAGATTAGAGTCATAGAAGGACCATGGCTTTTTCTCAGAAATAGACAAACAAGAAGAAAAACTATGGCATCAATAAGGGCTACAAACTATGGCACTAAGAGTAGATGTGTGCATACTTTTTAAAAATTATTTAAATAACTCAGTAAAGATATTTTTAAAATATCAAGGGTCTGAAGAATGACACAACACACAGCCATGTACCCACAACTCATGTCCATATACTTACATAATCCTACTACAAAATGATATAGTGAAGTTTAAAAAAAATCAGAAGCAAGTAGAAATGAAAGAAATAGTTCAAAAGTAATTTTTGCATCTGAAAATTCAGCACCCAAAAAACCCCCCTTCACGGATATATCTTCTGTATTTTTCTATAAAAAATTACAATGGGGGTGCCTGGGTGGCTCAGTCGGTTAAGTGTCTGTTCTGCTCAGGTCATGATCTCAGGGTCCTGGGATCAAGTCCCGTGTCGGGCTCCCTGCTCAGTGGGGAGTCTGCTTCTCCCTCTCACTCTTCCTCTGCTCTTCCTCTCTCTCAAACAAATAATTTAAAAAAATTACAATGAGAGATTTGCAATGAAAAAATTATTTCATTGGAATTGTTATTCTATATATATATAATTTGTATATTATATAATTTACGTATTATTTGAAATAATTTATATATTATTTGAAATAATTTCATTGGAAAAGTGCTTTAAATTTAAATCATGAATCCTGGGGTACCTGGCTGAGGTGGAGCATGGGACTCTTGGTCTTGGTTGTAGGTTTGAGTCCCACGTTGGGTGTAGAGATTACTTAAAAATAAAATCTTTAAAAAAATCATGAATCCTAAGCATATATATATATATATATTTTTTAAAATATTTTTTAAAGATTTATTTATTTATTTATTTTTCTTTTAGAGAGAGAGAGCTGCATGAGCGTGTGAGTGGGAAGGAGCAGAGGGAGAGAATCTCAAGTGGACTTCCCACAGAGTGTGGAGCCCTGACCCAGGGCTTGATCTCATGACCCTGACATCATGAACTGAGCCAAGATCAGACCTGAGCCAAAATTAAGAGTCAGACACTTAACTGACTGAGCCACCAAGGCACCCCAGAGCAAATAGTTTTTAAGAAATGAGAAAAAGGGGGGCGCCTGGGTGGCACAGCAGTTAAGTGTCTGCCTTCAGCTCAGGGCGTGATCCTGGCGTTATGGGATCGAGCCCCACGTCGGGCTCCTCCTCTATGAGCCTGCTTCTTCCTCTCCCACTCCCCCTGCTTGTGTCCCTCTCTCGCTGGCTGTCTCTATCTCTGTCGAATAAATAAATAAAATCTTAAAAAAAAAAAAAAGAAATGAGAAAAAGGAAAAGAAAGGAGAAGCAGCATTTCCAGTCATCTTCTTGGGCACTTTTTGAAGGTTATTTTTTCCCGAAATGCGTTTGAGGCACTACCGTTGTCTTGTGGGTGTGTTTTTCTGTAAATGACTGGAATGTTTGACAAAATGAAATCCACATTTTTGCAGAACTTTTGGTTCTTACTGACTGGTAGTGCTGGAGCCTGAAATAACTCCCAAATTAAATATGTCCCAATCTGATCAGAAAGAATGCTTGACAATGAGCTTAGATATATACGTTAGAAATCTGAAGACCAATACCTTGTCATGGTCATGGCTTAGGAAATCTCATCTGTTTCTGTAAGTCTGGAGGTCCTAGCTTGTTGCAGTGTTGATGGATATATATTTCTCTTGGATATTAGAACAAGAATTGATCTATACCATTTGATTTCAGCTCGGGATTATTTTGCCCCCAGACCACACTTAGCCATTCCTGGAGACCTTTTGGGTTGTCACAACTGGCACAAGGATATTGCTCCTGGCGTCTAGAAACTAAAGGCCAGGGATGCTACTACACACCCTACAATACACGGGGCAGCCCCACAACAAAGAATTACCTGGCCCCAAATGTGAACAGTGCCGAGGCTCACAAATCTCGATCTACACAAAAGAAGAACAAGGGTTTATTTCCTAAAATGAATGTATATGTGGACATTTCATAGGCAGTTTTTCTTCTAATAATACTAGACTGTTTGATAGAATAAAGTTATTTTTAGAAGTTGGTCTTTACAATCTAAGAAATATATTTTTGCATCATTTTTCCAACGTATAGATCAAAGTTTTCTAGCATATGTTCTGTTTTTCGTATTTGCTTTGCAGCTGTGTCAGAAAATAGATGATGCGGTGTGTTCAGACATGCTCCATTCATCCTGATCATAAATGAAATGTCTGCCAGAAAAGGATCATTTCATGCTGTATTTGATTTTGGCAATCAGTCTTGCTCTGTTTTAGGAGTGCTCTTAGCATTTGTACAAATATCTTCCTTATTTACAGGGAGGGAGATTTATGAAGACATTGCCAATTAAATTCTATTTCAGTTCTTGGTGCCAATATATTTTATGTACTTTTTGTATCATATGAGTTTCATACTTGATAAATTTCAAAAGAGAGGCTACATTTAGATATTAACCTTGAGGATTTCTGGAAAATTTTCCATTAAAATATTTTCTACTACTGCTTTCTCCTTGTTGTTTTTTACTTACTCTGTTCTAGCTCTCAACAGTCCTCTTGGTTTTTGTTTATTTGTTTGTTTGTTTGTTTCTAAGAAGGCACCATGCTCAATGTGGGGCTTGAACTCATGACCCTGAGATTAAGAGTCACATGCTCTACTGACTGAGTTGGTCAGGCAACAATCCTCTTGTTTGTTTTTTTAATTGCTCTGAAATACTAACAATTATTTAATATCAGTTACACATTTAGTGTTCCAATTTTTTAATTGTTTCAAATACTTTTTTTTTTTTTAAAGATTTTGTTTTATTTATTTGACAGAGAGACAGCCAGCGAGAGAGGGAACACAAGCAGGGGGAGTGGGAGAGGAAGAAGCAGGCTCACAGCAGAGGAGCCTGATGTGGGGCTCGATCCCGTAACGCCGGGATCACGCCCTGAGCCGAAGGCAGACGCTTAACGACTGCGCTACCCAGGCGCCCCTCAAATACTTTTTTATGACTTGTTCATTTGAATGAGAATCCAAATAAGGTCTACCCATTATAGGTGATTGATATGCCTCTAAAGTTCCTTTTAATTTATTGGTTTTCCCATCTCTCTTTTTTTTTCCTATAATGTATTTTTTTAAGAAATTGGGTCATTTATCCTGTAGAATTTCTACTCATTCTGTAGTTTGCTGGTTCAATTCCATGGCAGGGCTTAACAAGTTTCTTTATTCTTGTATTTCCTGTAAATTGATAGTTGAATCAAGACATCATTCACTCTTAAAATTAAAATCAAGATGGAAAAACCAGTCTCCTGTTTTTCAGATGTCTTTTTGAAAGTGTATTTTTGCAGAGGGGTAATGACTTGACCCAAATTTCCAGAAACTGGAGAGACAATGAAAGTATATCGTTATGTATTTCCTAATATTTATGGTCCTTAGAATTTTCTTCTGAAATACCAATGGTATGAGAGGTGGGGCAACTACTTTTTTAAATATAGTCTTTAAGGTTACCACTGGGAATCAGTACAACAGGAGTTGACAAACTATAGCGAGGGCAGGGGCCCGTTTTTATAAATCAAGTTTTATTGGATCACAGCCACAGGCAGGCATTATAGACTGCCTGTGGTTGCTTTTGCATAGCAACAGCAGGTCAAATAGCTGCCCCAGGGATATAGTGGCCCACAAGGCTAAAATATTTACTATGTAGCCTTAGGGAAAAAAAAAAAAAAAGCTTGCCAACCCTCGCAGTACAAGATGAGGCCTTTTATTTTTATTTTTTAAGTAGGCTCTATGCCCAATGTGGGGTTCAAACTCATGACCCTGAATTCAAGAGTCGCTGTACTCCATTGACTGAGCCAGCCAGGGCCCCCAAGTTTAGCCCTTTAATTTAATTGTTTTGTATTGTATTGTATTTTTTATTTTATTTACTTTTGAAGATTTTATTTATTTATTTGACAGAGAGAGAGAGAGAGAGAGAGACAGTGAGAGTGGGAACACAAGGAGGGGGAGTGGGAGAGAGAGAAGCAGGCTTCCCACTGACACAGAACCCGATGCGGGGCTTGATCCCAGGACCTGGGATCATGACCTGAGCTGAAGGTAGACACTTAACAACTGAGCCACTCAGACGATCCTATTTCATTTTATAAAGATTTTATTTATTTATTATCAAGAGAAAGATAGAGTCCGAGCAGGGGAAAGGGCAGAGATCTAGAGGGAGAATCTCAAGCAGACTCCAGGCTAAGTGCAGTGCCCTTGTGGGGCTTGATCCCAGAACCCTGAGATCATGACCTGAGCTGAAATCGAGTCAGACACTTAACTGAGCCACCCAGGTGCCCCAAGGTTAGGCCTTAAAAAAAAAAAAAAGTCATCTATAAACTGTGGATAAAATTTTTCCTCTCTTAGGTTAAGTGTCCTTTATTATCTGTCATAGTATATAATTGAAAAGTCTGATCATTATTCGGCCATGATATATTTGCACTTCATCATCCTAAAGTTACTTTTATATCTTTTTATCTCTCAGATAGTAAACATTTACATGTATAAAAAAATCAATATAATAAAGTCATTCACCTTTCCAAAAAAGAATTCCTCTTAAGAAAACTATGTGTATGCCCTCAGATAATATAGTCTATAGCCTTTGGACTGACTTTAAATATTTTTATTAATCTTTTCTGTCTACTTTTACTATCCTTAAATATTCCCTTTAACACGAGCTATGCAGTTATAGACTGTAAAATGAGGAATGTTAGAGGACTTAATTACAGTATCTTCTGAGTAGTTTTTGGATGGTGGGATAATAATGCTTTTAGGAACAGGATTTTCCAAATTGCATGGAGTGGTCTCTTTTGTGGTTCTCTCTGCAGCCAAGAAACTGACTTACTTGAATGTCATTTTAACTGTATTATGTGCCATCCATACATCATGTTAGGTCAGAATTGACACGATTGCCAAGAATGCAATTGTACCCTCTCTGTTTTAGACAAGTACCACTTCTGTTCTCGGGTATCTATTTAGAAATTGGTCACTGGTAGGGTGTGTCTCAAAAACACTTGGGGGAGGTGTCCTATCATATTATCCTTGACACATGTTAAAAAGGGGAAGGGGAAGAGGCAGGACGCAAATAAAAAAAGCAACTACCTGCTTAAAAATTGTAAAAGGCTGGGGCGCCTGGGTGGCACAGCGGTTAAGCGTCTGCTTTCAGCTCAGGGCGTGATCCCGGCGTTATGGGATCGAGCCCCACATCAGGTTCCTCCGCTATGAGCCTGCTTCTTCCTCTCCCACTCCCCCTGCTTGTGTTCCCTCTCTCGCTGGCTGTCTCTATCTCTGTCAAATAAAAAAAAAAAAAATTGTAAAAGGCTTTATCTTCAGGAAAGTCTAGATGTCGAAGTTTGTCACAAGGACCCGCATGAGGACATGTGTGTTACCCCAAGGAAAGCCTTTATTCCTTTGAAACAGCTTGTATGGTATCTATTCTTTTCACGATGGTCAAGATTCTGCAATTATTTATGTATTAGGGTATTCCAACAGGCTCTGAGACCTCCCACAAGAAAACCTATTTCTTTTTTTTTTTTTAAAGGTATTATTTACTTATTTGAGAGAGAGCATGAGAGGGGAGAGGGTCAGAGGGAGAAACAGACTCCCTGCTAAGTGGGGAGCCTGATGTGGGACTCTGTCCTGGAACTCCGGGATCATGACCTGAGCCGAAGGCAGTCGCTTAACCAACTGAGCCACCCAGCCGCCCAAGAAAACCTATTTCTTACTCCTGTCATTTTCCAGTGGTGGGGCTGTGGGGTTGACAGAGAAGAGTCTCCACACAGTCTTACAGGGACCCCTGCCTAATCTTTCAGTCTGGCAGGGCCTACTACGGCCTCTGGGCTAAACACAGTTTTTACATTTTCCTGATGTTTAAATGGTTTACAAATAACAAAAGAATAATATCTTGTGACACATGAAAATTTTATTTTAAAGATTTTATTTACTTATTTGAGAGAGAGAGAGACAGCATAAGCAGAGAAAGCTGCAGGTAGAGGGAGAAGCAGGCTCCCCACTGAGCAGGGAGCCCGATGCGGGGCTCGATCCCTGGCCCCTGGGATCATGTCCTGAGCCAGTCAGATGCTTAGCCGACTGAGCCACCCAGGCGCCCCATGACACGTGAAAATTATACGCAACTTAAGTTTCTGTGTCCATCATCCATGGTTTGGTTGGGACATAGCCATGCTCATGTGTTTGCTTATGGTCTGTGACTGCTTTCATTCTATGACGGCAGGTTGAGTGTTTATGACTGATAGCATGTGGCCTGCAAAGTCTAAATATTTTCTGTCTGCTCTTGATAGAAGAAGTTTGGCAACACTTGTTCTAAGGGCTTGATCATCTTCTGGGGTCTCATAGTATCCCCACTGGAGAGAGAAGAGAGAGTGAACCTGGTGGATCTTGCTAGAGGTTTCAAGGCAAGATAGCACGTGGCTCTGCCGACACAACTGGCCACAACACAAATGTGTCCCCAGTCCCTGCAAGGGAGGTTGGTAAATGCGGTCTAGCAAAGTGCTATGGAGGAGAGAACACAGATACTGGACAACAGTCAGTGTCTGACATTTTATATGAAAAATGTTTTTTTTTTTTTAGACTCTTTTTTTTTTTTAAGATTTTATTTATTTATTTGACAGAGATAGAGACAGCCAGCAAGAGAAGGGAACACAAGCAGGGGGAGTGGGAGAGGAAGAAGCAGGCTCACAGCGGAGGAGCCCGATGTGGGGCTTGATCCCAGAACGCGGGGATCATGCCCTGAGCTGAAGGCAGTCGCTTAATGACTGAGCCACCCAGGCGCCCCCTGTAGACTCATTCTTGAACCCCGGCCTCAACTCTGACTTCACCTGATTTTAAGTTTTTATAGATGCTTGAGCGCTTTCATTTCCCCTCTCCACACTGTCATTATTTCAGCCCATCACACTTTATTTCCTCAATGCACATAGTCACAAAATGAAAGACAGAATGTTTGTTTTTTGTTTTTAGATTTTTTCTTCTTCTTCTTCTTCTTTTTTTTTAGATCAAGATGAGCAATGTGATGAAAACAGCAGGGGTGTCCAATAATTGAGTTGGGTTTGACAGGCTCATTTGTGTATTTACTGAACTAGTCATGCAATAAGTGTTTGAAATATCGATCAAAGCAATGTTTTATTTTTCTGGATCCTGTCGTCTTTCTTTTTGGTCTGATTGCACCTGCTGATGTTTGTGAATTATTGTCAAATGGGCACCTTCCCAAAGGGTAATGTTTCATTGGAGTGTAAATTTCATGTGAAGTAGAAGGTCCAATAAATTCAAAGACTGTGATCAGCCAGATTTTTCTTTTAAGACAGAAGAAAGAGACAACATGAGTACAGCAATCAGAGTTTTATATTTCTAAAGGGAGAACTTTCATAATAAAAACCCAAGAGGATACTTAATTTTGGGGGGTTCCTGGGAATTTTCTGACATTAGGAATAACTTATAAAAAGCTGGTCACGAGATTACAATGATTGATCAGTTACACCAAAGGTGGTATACAAAATTGGTGTTTAACTTACTATATTCCGGAGATTTATCTGTTTTGGATTCAAATTGGAACAGGACTGGCTCAGACCTTGTGCTGGTGGGTCACTGTTGTGCGGTCAGCATCGGGTCTGTGAGAGTTCTTGGAGGGCTTTCAAATAATCACAGCTGTGGGGGGGGCGGGGGTGTGTGTGGATTAGCACTGAGTATTGCCTCACTACAGACCTTTGGGCATATCCATTACTTTTTGAAATCTTGTGAGTAATTTGCACAAATCTCAGTTTGGGCCAGCCACCACATTTTAAGTGCTCCATTGCCACGTGTGGCTGGTGACTCCAGTCTTGGACAGTTCTAGAGGGCCCGCTCTGGTTCTTCTCTAGGTGCTCTTCTTTCCATGCTTCAGGGAATGTGCAGGTCCAGGGGGATGTGTCCTCCTCAGCCCACACCCTCCTGCCTCCAACATCAGGCAGCAGCGGATGGTGGCCTCTGGCCCACAGCCTGTATTTATAAATAAAAGTTTTCTGGCGAACACAGCCAGTCATTCATTCATATGTTATCTATGACAGTTTGCGTCCGAGGCAGAGTTCAGTAAGTGTGGCTGTAAAGCCTAAAGTATTGGCTCAAAAAATAGTCTCTTTACAGGACAAATTGACCAGCTTCGTTTTAGGCCGTGTTTTGGATATCTGGGACCTTGGAATTCCTTGCCCCAACAGTCCTGAGCCTGCTTCCGGGCTCCAAAGGGTAGGGCCCCACCAAGAAATGGTCAGATGTGGCTGACGGCAAAGAGAAGGACGGAGGTGAGGTGTGTGGGCTCAAGTGTGAGCCTGAGCATGCGTGGGGAAGAGAGATGGGATGCCGCCCCTGTGAGTGCTGTCTCCCTGACACCACGGTGTGGGGTAGGGCTCTGAGGGGTCTGCAAGTTATAAATTTGGAACTGCCTTGCACGATGTTATCAAAGGACATTTGTCAAATTAGGAGGATAAAACATGTACTTGATTTAACAGATTATTAGCTCAGTTTGGAACTTTTACATCCGCAGAGGTGTAGTGTGGAGGGCTCTATTCCTGTTCTTGCTCAGACTGGTGAATGTTGAGGACGAGCCAGCACAGAATAGGGCTAGAGGCACTTGTGTGCGTTGGGAGGTGGTTCCTGGCTGAACCACCCTTTAATCTGACCCTGCCTGCCTTTTAATGTAGCCACGCCCCGAGATCATAAAGCAGGGAAACAGTGAGTTGGGATTCTTCCCTCATTAAGGAACTGTGTCTGTGACCTGCCCTGAGGTTCATTAAGCCATAAATTTCTTGTCAAGGGGGAGGGGAACCCAAGGGTTGAGAAGTGCCAGTAGGTCTTTTGTTAACTGCCAAATATTTAGTACGTCTTCACCCCGAGCAGTAGTAATTGACACGGCCCACTCAGTCTCTTTCCAGTCTTGTCTCCTTGCTCACACACCGATCTTTCCTTTCCCCGGGTTCTCAGCTCCATTCCATAGAGTATGTCCAGATACGGTCACCATGGGTGGATTGCTACGGAGTTGCCTGGACAGAAATGCAGTTGCTGTACCTTCTGATCCAGCCAGAGATGCCATTATTGTTCTTTTCCCCTTGGGCCTTGCAAACAGATGTTTTGACAGCTCACGATTGCTGCTTGTGATTCATTTCCTTGGAATTACTGAACCCTGGACCCCACAGGGGTACTGAAAAGAAGGCTTCACAGTCTGATTCCTGTTCTGTTAAAAGAGAAGTCTTGTTCACATTGCATCAAAATGAGGTGACCCGTCCTCCTTTTTCTAAAAGCTGACTCTGCATTCACTTGACTAAAACGAAGATTTCAATCCCCCACCATCTTTGGATCTGTAAAGGTTACATTTCTCTGCCTCTTAGCAAACAAAACACTAAGGCAGTAGAAAAATACTTACAGGATTATTCAGCTCATAGCATCATTTCTTCACCAATGGCCCGGGGTACAGTGACCTGCGACAGAGCCACTGTGAAGGCCAAGGTGAGCCCGTTATTTTCCCCGGGCTTTTTGGTGTTCACTTCCTTTTAAATTGGAGGAAGACTGGCTATGAGGTTATTTTTAAGGATGTATTTTTCACATTGTCTGATAATGCTGCTAAACTACTTAGCGTCATTGGAAAACCGTATTTTTCTTTGCATGATTCTTATGATTTCTGTTCTTTTTTTTCCTACTCATAAGAAATAGTGCAGACAAAAGGAGATGCATATTGCATGAGATTCCTGAGTCACTTTAGTGTTTTTTTTTCTGAGCACATTTTAGTATAATCTTTCCTGGACACCTTAAAATTAAGGTCTCGCTTTGCATTAACGTGATGGCCACAGAGTACCATTACATCTGCCAACAGATGGGGTTCGTATAATTTTGAAAGGAGGAGATGAAAAATTGAGAAACCAGATTTCTATCACCCTAAGTCTGTGATTTAAAACTAGAAGTGTTGGCAACTCATAAGTCTAGGAGAAAAGTTTTTGGTCTAAAAGACCAGCAGTTGGTGCCAACTGGACTCTTAAGGGGATTTGCAGAGGAGGTGAAATTTGATTTTTCCTGCCTCACTCTTTCTTTCCCCACTTTCTTATCTCTAGAGCAGGGGTTTTCAACCACAGCACTGGTGACACTGAGGACAGGATTGCCCTTTGTTGTGGCGGCTCTCCTGTGTATGGTAGGCTGTTTAGCAGTACCCCTGGCTTCTACCTACTAGATGTCAGTAGGAGCCTCTCTGAGTTAATGACAACCAAAAATGTCTCCAGACCTTGTTAGATGTTCCCTGGGGAAGAGGAGCAAAATCCTTCCTGATTGAGAACTTCTTCCCCGATGGCTTCTAGTCACCCGGGTACTTCTTGCTACCTTCTGGAGTTCTGACCTCATCACACTGGTGACCCATCCGCCAGTGCCCTCCTATGGAATACCCATGCTCCAAAATTCCTTGCTCTTTCCCCGCTAAGCCATGACCCACACAGAAAAGGGTGTGATTTGTCACCTGTTTAAAGTGGTTCACACTATTCCATGAATGTGTCGTGGGCTGAACTCAGACCAACATACTGCATTTTATTTTACTTTTTTAAAGATTTTACTTATTTATTCGAGAGATAGCAACAGAGATTACGAGAGAGAGCACAAGCTGGGAGGAGAGGGAGATGCAGGCTCCCTGCTGAGCAAGGAGCCTGATGTGGGGCTCAATCCCAGGACTCTGGGATCATGATCTGAGCTGACTGAGCCACCCAGGTGCCCCTACTGCATTTTTAAAAAGATTTACTTATTTATTCAAGAGAGCGAGAGAGCAAGAGTGCAAGTGGGGGGAGGGGCAGAGGGAGAGACTCTCAATCAGACCACCCTGGGGCTAGAGAACACTCGGGAGATCATGACCTGAGCTGAAATTACGAGCCAGAGGCCCAGCTGACTGAGCCCACAGGCACCCCTCAACACACTGCATTTTAGAAGAGGAGCTTATTAAATGAAATGTCTGATCAGTAAAAAAAAAAAAACAAGACCATTTATAACGTTTCTATTTGTCACTTAGTCTTTTTTTGAAACTTTACAGGAATTTTCTCCAATAGGTAAGGTTATGGAAGAGGAAATTGAGACATCAGGGAGATTATGTAACTTGAACAAGATCACACAGCTTGCTATAAGCAAACAGGAATGTCATTCTGGTTTCTTGGATTGTAGCCTGGTGTACAAGGTATTGTGAAATGTCAAGAGAGTCCTTCAAGTTGCTCCCCAACTGCCCCAAGTGATCACTAATATTCCTCCTTCTCTACCTCCCACCAGGCACAGAAAGACATCATCTTTTGTATCATGTATTGTTCTGCAAGTCATAAAAACAGTGAAATTCTAAGAAGCTGAGATGTGTCAGTTTCAGCTTTATTGCAGTTCGGTGGTGGTAATACAAAGTGTAATCATTCCAGCTGCTGACACTCAGTAATTTTCGTTCTAAGCATCTCTCCTGTTTCAAGCTTCACATACTGCAAACAAAAGCAAAAACAGGCTCTTCATGCTCCTCTTATAGGAGATCATGACATATTCACCATCAGATATGCTCTTGCCACAGCACTTTGTGCAAGCGCTACTGTGAAATGAGTCCTTTTAGAGTCCAGTTGACTAACTTGGTAACTGATTTCTTGGTTTGTGAGGGAAATGTGAATGGATTCTGTTACCTATTAGCCACCTTCCAAAATCTGGGAGAAGTTGTTAAGGGTCATGTCTATTTTCCGTTTAATAGCTATGAAATTACTATTGAAAATTTACTCTTTTTATATAATTAGATTGTAGCAAATTTTGAAACATTGTAAAACAAATAATAGAGCAGATTATGTATAATTCCACTGCTCAGTCATAATCACGGGTGACATTTTGGTGTCTGTCCTCTTAGTCTTTTTTTTTAAAGTCACGTGCATATATTAAGAAAACAAACACTTTGCAATCATAGTGGTCATAGTATGTTCATGCATACAAGATATAGGTATTTTCTAGGATCCTTATGTTTTTTATTTTGATGACGGCATGTGCTCTGTTTTATGTCACATCACATGATGCTCTAGGTATTTGAATATATTCTTTTGCTCAAAATTTTGAACATAATAGGGGCGCCTGGGTGGCACAGTCGTTAAACGTCTGCCTTTGGCTCAGGGTGTGATCCCAGCGTTGTGGGATCGAGCCCCGCATCGGGCTCCTCCACTGGGAGCCTGCTTCTTCCTCTCCCACTCCCCCTGCTTGTGTTCCCTCTCTCGCTGGCTGTCTCTGTCAAATAAATAAATTAAAAAAAATTTTGAACATAATAGACATGAACGGCATAAAAGGCATTTCGAAGGGCATAGTGTAGGTCCCTTGCGGTGTTAAGTTTTGTCAGGAAAATATGGGGAAGATAGAGGGAAGCATGGGTACCTGGATTTTGGTTTTTGTGAAAGGGACAGGTCCAACAAGGTCCCATAGAGAAAAGATGGTGGTAACTTCACCAGTCGTATTTAGTAAGGCAGCAGAGCTTGACTGGGGAAGTGTGGCAAGGGTTGGCTGACGGTTAATGGGAGGAAGGATAACCCAAAAAAGATGAGCTCCTGTTTCCTGGGGCCATTGCTGGGCATTGGTGCCTTGGAGCAGCAGCTGGATGGAGAGGTGAGGGAAAGAGCGATTTGCTTCCTATTTAATGATGCTTTTTGGGGCCAGAAGCTCCACCCCAACACACATTTACTGACGATTTTCTTTGTTTGGTGGACCTCCAGGGAAACTGGGATGTATTTGAAAGTGTCTGCTCAATAACTGGAATTGTATTGAGAGAGAAAGAGCATTTGGGCAGTTTTTACATCCAAGACATCCAAATCATTCCCTTAAAAACTTTCCTAAATTATCAGAAGACCAAAAAAGGTGTTACTGAGTTATTTAATGGTGGTTAAAATGGGTATGTTAATTTTAGGACCAAAAACCCCCACACTAGTCAAGTTGCATTTTGCAGGTCTGTCTATAATGAGAATCAATATGCTGATCCCCTTGTGTAATCAGTCTGCTCATTTTGTTAGGACTTAGTTTAGAAAATAATTTTTATTGGGCAGAGAACCCATATTTAAGCTTATTTTGTGTTGGTCTTATTTATTATCATATATATGAATTCTATCCTTCTGCTCAAGATTTTAAATATAGTAGGTACAAAAGGCGTAAAAGGATTTTTTCTTTCTTTTTTTGGTGTGCTAAAGGTCCCTTGTGATATTATTCTGGGAGGAAGGTTTGCTTAGTGACTTAATTTTCAGGAACACACTGTGATACCAACTGGAGGCTGTTTGTCCATGGAGCGAATTATATTTGGGCATTTACCCATGTCCTCTGCCATCCGAAATGAGGTTTGAGAGTTGTTTAACATTTTCGTTTGGCAATGATTATTTTCACAGCAAAATAGACTAATGTTATCACCAAACATATCTCAACTTCTGATGAGTGGGTTATAACATCTTAGGAACTCTTAAGGTACTTTTCTCGAGAATACCATATGTGAGTACTTCACTATAAAATCAGATTTCCAGGTTTGACCAGATGTTTCTTTGGCAGGATTCACTGCTGATGCACCGTGGAAAGGGAATGTATCTTTGGGGAGACTGTGGGGCATATTATAGAATTAATTTCATAGAAGAAAGCATAATATATGGGGCGCTTGGGTGGCTCAGTTGGTTAAGCATCTGCTTTCAGCTCAGGTCATGATCCCAGGGTCCTGGGATGGACCCCCGCATTGGGCTCCCTGCTCAGAGGGGAGGGAGCCTGCTTCTCCCTCTCCCGCTCCCCCTGCTTGTGCTGTCAAATAAATAAATAAATCTTTTTTAAAAAGTTAAAAAAAAAGCATAATATAGAAATCTTTTAAGTAGTTTCTGTATGAGTCATATTGAGTACCTTAGAGAAAGAAAATTAAGATTTCACTAAAGTATAGTAAAAATTAAAACTCACTGAAATTAATTTAGGGTCCTTATGCTGTCAAAGTTTTACTTTGGCATGGAACTGCTATTAAAAAGAGAGATCAGTACTAAAAAAACACAAATACAAACTTTTGCTCCCCAATTTCTCAAGCAAATTGTCCTGCCAGTTCATCCACAGGCCAAAGTGCTTTTTGCCTTAATTTAAAAGAAAAGAAAAAAATCTAGGGGCACCTGCGTGGCTCAGTCAGTTAAGCGTCCAACTCTTGATTTCAGCTCAGGTCTTGATCTCAGGGTCGTGAGTTCAAGCCCCGCGTTGGGCTCCCCGTTGGGAGTGGAGCCTACTTCAAAAAGAAAACAAAACATTAAGAACAATCTCAAGTGGCAGGGTTGGATGAAGCAGCGCCCCTTGTGTGAGGGTTGTGGAATTGCAGGTGGAGAATCCGGAAAGTATATGATCCAGTTCATGCTTCCGGTCAGATATCCCCACTTAGACCTCTGTTAGCCAAGAGCCCCTTGACTTTCCCCCTTCTGTTCTCTTGCTCCTGGAGAGTCCAGCTAGGCTCCAGGCCTACCCTCCCATTGTCTTCTGCTGGACACCAAAGCGCCCAGCTACAATTTTGCTGTTCCCTTTTAAAACTGGCCTCACTGTGAGTGCTGACCGGCCATGAAAAGAATAACAATGCCAAACATTACTAATGGCATTTAAGATGGGGTAGGGTTGCCTGATGTTCAGAAATGCCCTTTAATGAGTCACAGTCTCTGCCAGTTCCCTTGAAGACCTAGGAAACCTGACTGATGAAAGAGCAAGGAGCAGGTGTCATCCACAGGGAAGTTGAGAAAATGGTCCGTGGTTCCCCGTGGTTCCAGGTAGGACAATGTCAGGGTCTGCCTGGTCCCTTCATAGACTGTTCACTGTGTTTGTGCCCTCCTTTAACCCTTTCTTTCTTTCCTTCCTCCCTCTCCTCCCTCCCTTCCTCCCTTCCTCCCTCCCTCCCTTCCTCCCTCCCTTCCTTCCTTCCTTCCTTCCTTCCTTCCTTCCCTTTCTTCCTTCCTTCCTCCTTCTTTCCTTCCTTCCTTTCTCCCTCCCTTCCCCTCTCTCTTTCTATTTTAAAGTTTTTTTTTCAATGTACTCTGTACCCAATGTGGGGCTTAAACTCACAACCCTGAGATCAAGAGTCACAAGCTCCACCAGCTGAGCCAGCCAGGTGCCCCTCATTTAACCCTTCCTTGGTGCTTTTCTCTTGAGCCCTAGAGCCCACTTTGAACCCACTTGGCTTGATTGAATAGAAAGCTGGGAGTACCGGGGAGTTCATGCCGCTCCCCGCCTGCCCTCCACACAAGCGTGTAAGCTCTTGACCAGTGACTAGCGGTGCGTGTAGCTCACACTCCAGAGCGCCCTGGGGGAATCAGGCTGAAGTTACTTGTGATAACCCAGGGAGGCTATCCTGAGGGCTGTCCTTCTTGGCTTCCTGCCCTTCCCTGTGCTGCGTCTTCTCCCTCCTCTCCAGGTGTTCCTAGGGAGTACTGCCTATATGGTCACTTGCACGCGAGCCCTGCTTTCGGTGTTTGCTCCTGGAGAACGTGGATTAAGATAGTCGGTTGGCACATATATTTGGGGCCTAAAAGAGAGCTAACAAGCACTGACACCAACAACGCCAAGTTCATGTGGCTGTGCGGCTAGTGGGTAAGAGCAGAAGCTGTAGACACGAAACCTTGATTGCACTTTGTTAGCTTTTCTTTTGTTAGCTGTGGAACTTCAGGCAAAGTGGACAACCTCTCTGAGCTTCACTTTCTTTGCAAAGCGGAGGAAAAATAAAAGCAAATTAGTAAAGTGGGTGTGAAGCTTAAAGGAAATCATACTCAAAAACATTTGTTGGTGGCACATACTAAGGCCTCAGTAAATGTGAGCTCTGTAGATGTCTAGATAACTCTCTTTAGCACAAGTCAGAAGCTTTCCGAGACAGCGGGACAGCAGGACGTGTACCCGTTTTGTAGGTAAGCACACGGGCTCAGAAGAGTTAGTGGCTCTGTGTGAAGTAGGGCTCGCTGTGGTCTGTGACTAGGACCTCGGCGTCTGGAGGAGCAGGGCACCGTTTTATCCCGGGTACATACAACCTCTAGGCATCCAGGGTCCTGACATTTTGGAAATGTGTTTGCTTGAACCATTGAGTACATCGGATCCCGCGTATGGAAATGGACGTGGGATTTTGAGCAATGAGGAGTCTGTCGCTAGGGAAGAAGGTAGAAGATGAAAGAAGAGCCCTGTGAGAGTATGTCCCCTAAGCAGTCTTTGAATGCCCCAAACAATAATATCTCAATAAATGAGAGGAAAAGAGAGAGATCTTAGATGATGGTGTTCGCAGAATCTCTTGAATCTGTGAATTTGAAAATGTCACATGAAAAATGTGAAGGTCATGTGCATAAATTTACATATGATTGAATTTATGTATGTGTTAATTACTCCCAAAGAAATTAAGATCAGACATATGGAGAAGCATATGTACTGGGAGAAAAAAAACTCAGGTGTGTTCAGTATATCAAAGCACGGAAATCTCACCTGGTCAAATTGATGTTGGAGAGAATGTGTGAGTCAAGGCCTTAATGCATGACAGAGAGAAAGTGACTACATCTCACTAGTTTAGGTAGGGCGTTCAAGGGTAGGGAATGTATTTATAAATAGGACTTTGAATAATATATAAAGGACTTCAAATTATATTTGAGGTTCCTGGAGGGCTTAAGGCTGCCAGATCTGAGAGACTTCAGCTATCTATGAGAGCATCAGAGGACAGAACAGTTGGCGCGGGAAAGACACAGAATAATGTCCTATTAAGTAAGGGGTCTCCATTCTTTGTTCGAGGCGAGGTGCAGATACAAACAAGACATTGGCAGTATAGGGAATGTTCTTCCAGGACTGGGAGGGTTATGATCTGGATGAAGATGAAGGTGTAGGCTTCTAGCTGGGAATTCTGGAAGGTAGAACAGAGATCGGAGGAGGGGGACCTAGAGCGAATTAACCAGAGGGTGCACTTTCTTACAGCTCAGCTGTAAACAGTGAGAGGCTTGTCCGTCACTAGAGGTGTTCCCCACTCAGCAAAGACATTGTAGAAAGCTTTGGGTAAGATCTGCCTCCCTGACTTGTATGAATATTTCATTTTAATTTTCATAATCATTTGTGGTCCTTATAATTAAAACATAGTCAATCTTCTTAATAAGATATTTTTAAAGTGTCATGAATTTTATACCCTTGTGATTTCTATGAGCCTCGTTAAGAAGCTGTCTTGAGGGGCGCCTGGGTGGCACAGCGGTTAAGCGTCTGCCTTCAGCTCAGGGCGTGATCCCGGCGTTGTGGGATCGCCCCATATCAGGCTCCTCCGCTATGAGCCTGCTTCTTCCTCTCCCACTCCCCCTGCTTGTGTTCCCTCTCTCGCTGGCTGTCTCTATCTCTGTCGAATAAATAAATAAAATC